>NC_141699.1:722056396-722373896 GCF_964263255.1 Lissotriton vulgaris
TGAGTGCCCCCCAAATCGGATGTATTCTCTAAGGAGCGGATTTAGATGCACCTCTGGGTCACGAACGTATAGCAGCATATCATCTGCATAGAGTGATATGTGCAGTGGCCTAGCCGCGAACTGCAACGCCGAGTCTTTGTAGTTTTGTCGCACTATGCAAGCTAGGGGCTCCAACGCTAGTGCGAAGAGTAGGGGTGACAGGGGGCAGCCCTGCCGAGTACCCCGCCCAATATCAAACGGAGCTGAAACATAGCCATTGATCCGGACCCTTGCGCATGGTTTAGTATATAGCAAGGAGATCCATTGAACGAACCTTTTAGGGAAACCCATCCTGTTGAGGATCGTTATCATGTAACGCCATTCTATAGAATCGAAAGCTTTTGCGGCGTCTAGCATGACGGCCACCGCCTTAACCGAGGGCTCCAGGTAGTGCGCCATTGCAAACAGGGATCTGGTGTTGTGCGCGGTGGATCTGGTGGGAACAAACCCCGCTTGGTCCGGTAGGACCAGTCGAGTCATCAAGGGGGACAACCTTACGGCTAATAATTTGGCGAGTATCTTCGAATCTACGTTTATCAGGGACAAGGGTCTGTAGGAGTCGCAGTGTTCCGGATCCTTGGACGGCTTTAGGAGTGCAATGACCATTGCTTCTCGCAATGTAGGGGGTAGCAGCGCATTCTCAAAGGAGGTCCCATACATATCTACCAGGTAGGGGGCGATGATATCTACAAACTTCTTATAGAATTCGGATGTGTACCCGTCAGGGCCCGGTGCCTTACCATTCGGAAGTGAAGCGATCACCTCAGTGACCTCCTCCACCGTTATTGGCTGAGCTAAATATTCCCTTTGGGCGTCCGACAACCAGCCTATTGCCACGTCGTGCAAGTAATCATATGTTTCGTCCGCTGACGCTGTTGGCTGCGATTGATATAATGTGCTATAGGTGTCCACAAAGCTTTTCAAAATGTCAGTCGAATGCGTTTGTAACACCCCCTCCCCTGATTTGACTCGGAGTATTGCTGAATGCCCCCGCCCTTCACATATTTTCCGCGCCAGTACACTCCCCGGTCTGCCCCCCTCTCCAAAGGCCCTGGCCACATGTTTGCGATCCAAATATTTAATTTCTGAAGTTAAGCAGTCCGCATGTTCGGTGTGCAACTCGCGCAGTTTGGGTAACAGAGATACGTCCTGTGACGCTTCATATTGCAGTTCCAGGTCCCTCATTTGTCTTTCACATCGGCGAGTCCTATCCCTTATGTCCTTGAGGATTCCTATGGTAGTACCAATGCATACACCTCTGATCGTGGCCTTGAAGGCTTCCCAGAGGAGACATGGGTCTTCAGTAGTTAGGGAGTTATCAGCAAAGTAGTCTTTGATCGCTTTCGTCAGGGTGTCTACATATATCGGGTCTGTGAGGGCTTGGGAATTAAATCGCCATTGGAAAGGGGGGGGTTCGTAATGTGGGATGTCTATCTGCAACACGACTGGGTTGTGGTCCGATAGTGTGCGCGGTAGTACTTGTATATTACGAACCCACAGTGCCACATCTTTGGAGCCCAACCAATAGTCCAGTCTGGACCAACTGTTGTGAGACGCGGTGATGTGTGTGGCGCCTGGTGCGTCAGTGTGTCTTAGTCTCCATAGATCTGCTAAAGCTAGATCCCCCATCATGTGACCCACCATTAGTCTCGCCTGTTTATGTTGTTCTACGGACTGTGAGGAGCGATCCAGTCCATCCTGCAATGTCACATTCCAATCCCCCCCACATAACATGTGTGTGTTAGTATGTTTCTGCATGAGCCCCGATACTTCCCGATAAAATTCTGGTGCGTCCGTGTTTGGGCCATATACATTAAGGAGTGTCATATGTTGGCCTCTAAGTGTACCTGTCACCAGCACATATCTACCAGCAGGGTCCAGCGTCACCTGCTTCTCCTCAAAGTTGATTCCTTTCTTAATCAGTATAAGCACCCCCCGGGAGTAAGAAGAATATGAAGCCCTGTAGGAGGCCCCCGCCCACCTTGATCCCAATGCGGAGTGTGTGAGGTGCAAGGTGGGATTCCTGTAGGAATGCTATATCAACGTTCCATCTGGTAAGGCTAGCAAAAACCTGCCTAATTTTCTGAGGACGGGCGAATCCCCGTATATTCCAAGTAACCACGTTTAGGCCAATTCTGCTGCCACTCCTAGAACCAGTTATACATCAAGATCGTGAAAAGACTACTCGGTGCACCCTCAGGTGCCATGCCCGAATCCCGCCCGCCCACAGCCCACTGCACATAAGTTACAATGACAGACTCTCTCCATTGAGCATCCCATACAGTGTACATTAGCAACGTCTTCGGTCTTAGCAAACAGTCAAACATCCCCCCCACCCAATTCCCACCCACTCCAGCATCCCCAACCTGCCGAAGCCATACCCCTTCAGAGCACAACTCTCCCAAACACATAACCAATAACTCAGTGCTCATTTAAGAACTTGTGCTGGGTTTTACCCTCATGGAGGACCGCCAGGAGCACAACCCTCACCCGGTGAGTGGGTGCGGGCAATTCTAGAAAACATGCACAACTTCGTGAGATATGTGTCCATTGATCCGCCATCCCCACCAACCCATTACCACTCCTACAATGGGTGAAAGCAGCGGCGCCATCACCAAGGAAATGTATCTCCGTCCCACACCTATCAAATGTACTTGACAAGAAATAGACCTAGGTCATCCAGTTGTCAGTTTGTCCTGCATATTGCCACCACCCGGTCCCAAGTAGTTAAGTAAACAGAGGCAGGCAGCGTCGAACACAACACGGTCAGTCTGTACCTCTCAGCATGGTACGCATCGTAATGTTCAGTGGCCAGTCGTCTCTATCCCTACCGCACTGAACAGCATAGGGCCTGTGAGGGCATGTATTTGAAAAGGATCTGACCCACCGTTCACAGCATCAATAGCAGCGACAGTTTAGCGCAGCTGCGGGATTAGTCTTCCCGTGGGGAGAGCGTCTCAGCCAGCGCCAGTCACGGATACCCGCTGTACCCCAGGTCATGAGTGTGATGCAGCCCCTGCTACAGCTCCCGGCAGCTGCACGTGCCCCCACCTTTACAACACCCAGTATCGCACTAGTGCGCGTTTATCTCACCTCTATAAGTCTCGAGTCATTTAGTTCTGCTCCGTGCGGTTGTGGATGGCCAAGTGGCAGTTCACCGTAGTCATCAACTCAATAGTATTTCTCTCTGTTCAACGGTAGATATCTCCCCATGATCTCATTCCGAGTCTCCGTTCTGAGCGTTCTGGGACTCCGACCTCGCCTCACGCTGTATTCTCTTGACCAGTTCAAGTGCCGCTTTAGGCGTCGCCAACACTATCGTCTGTTCCTTCCACACCACTCGAAGTCGGGCAGGATATAACATAGAGCAGGCGATGTTCAATTCTCGCAGCTTGGCCTTCACCGTGGCGTATTCCTTCCTCGCCTACTGTACTGCTACCGTGTGGTCAGGATAAAACTCCAGTGTGTTACCCTGATGAGTGATTTTTCCCTTCTCTCTGGCGAGCCTGAGGATCACGTCCCTGTCACGGTAGTTGAGAATTCGCGCCACAATCGGCCTGGGTGTAGCGCCGGGTGACGGTTTGGGGCCTAACGATCTATGGGCTCTTTCCACGATGAAGATCTGAGACAAGGCCTCCACACCAAATATGTCTTTGCACAGACCCTCGATGTAATGCTCCATTCGCCCTGTGTTGGTCGATTCTGGCAGGCCCGCTATTCGCACGTTATTGCGCCTCGAGCGCGCTTCCAAATCCTCCTCCTTCGCTTTTATTACCTCCAGAACACGTTCCATTCCAGCGCATTTAGAGGTGGACGCACGTGCTTCATCTTCAACGGCTGAGATCCTTGTTTCCGCTTCATCCAAGCGCTCGCCATGTTTTTCTTGCCGAGCAGCCATGCCATCCATCCTGCACGTCAGATTGTCCAGTTTGCCGTTTATGTCTTGCAGGTTCGACTGAATTGCCATCAGAATCTTTTCTATGTTACTAGTTTGTGGTGATTCTGAAGAACCACCGGCCTCTGCCACATCTTCCGCAGTCTTTGTCGTTTTCCTGTTTTCAAATGAGAGTTTCGGTTGCTGCTTATCTGGCTTCCCCATCGTGGCGGCCGGTGTATGCACTGTCCGCAGTGTGGTTCCGGACGCCCTCGTTATTCTGTGTGTCGTCGCCGTGTTTCCTCAGCAGTGGCAGCCAGCCGCTTCCCGCGTCAAAGCTCCGTGTTTATTATGGCCAACGTCCGTAGTTACCCACCCGAGTGCGTGCGTTATGGGTGGGACGGAGACCGTGTATGCCAACAGTGACCAGTGGCAAGGAGGTGTAGGATCGTTCCCCTCTCGTAACCTGCCGGTTAGATGAAGCTCTACTACTCTGTGGGGTTCCCCGCTTTCGAGCTGCAGTCCATGCGCACACTCCTCAGTTTGTTTGCTCACTCGGCGCTACTTCGCCATGGACAGGCCGCCTCCGGACACATATGCCCCTCGCTGGTGTTTTCAGCGCTCACACTCACCGTTCCGGTGGTCAACCAGCCTCATCAGCCAAATCTCGGTTGCTGGCGCTGGACCTAAGCGCCCCCCGCCTCCTTAATTGGCGCCGCCATTGTTGTCAGGCACTCGGCCGGGGGCGCCCACGGACGCCGCCGATCGCGCTCAGATGATGAAGTCGGCGCTATTCTGCCACCAGTGCCCGGCAGCAGCAACTCACCCCCGGACCTTGTGTGTTGAGGTATCTTTGCAAGCCAGCGCTGAGTTCGCCGTGATCGTGGGATGTTCGTCAGTCGCCGCCGGCCATCTTGTCAGGCAACCCGATGTCGGCCAGGGGCGCCCACGGACGCCGCCGATCGCGCTCAGATGATGAAGTCGGCGCTATTCTGCCCCCAGTGCCCGGCAGCAGCCACTCACCCCCGGACCTTGTGTGTTGAGGTATCTGGGCAAGCCATCGCTGAGTTCGCCGTGGTCGTGGGATTTTCGTCAGTTGCCGCCGGCCATCTTGTCAGGCAACCCGATGTGCGCTGCGGTCACTTCAGCATTTCTCCGCGTAGTGGGGCCGGAGACCTTAACATCCCGGCGTCGCTCTTGCCCCTCGTCTTCCCCCACCTGAATCTGGTCGTGAAGTTAGGGTTGGTGAGGTTTTAGGGCCAATGGATCACATCGTGTGTGATCGCCCGGCGGAGCTGCGGTTCAGGCAGCCATTCCGCTGTGCGCCCCCTAGCGCCTCCCTTCGGGTCCACAACTTTCATAGTTCACAAACACTGTATGGATCCCATGAAGAATAGAAAGGAACTCAACATGTACCCATGAGACTCATATTTTGCAGACCCGACGCAGAGTCTTAAACTATGGCTGGGGGCCCAACACAGGTCCAAGAGTATCACAGCCCGTAAGCTCTGTATCAGCTTTGTCGACTTCAGGACATAAATATGAGGGTCCGGTACTAGTTTAGGTTCACAAACTCTATGGCGATTTCATGGACCACATGCTATGGGTTGCATTTCTTTTCATTTTAAACCTTGGAAGGGTCCTTTAGTGGAACCACGCATAGACTTGGGGGTCAAGGAGTACTGAATATACCCCCTTATAGAGCCTTTCATTTTTGTGCAGAAAATGGGGACTGTAAAGGAGGCTGCTATTGAAAATGTCCTCTCAGTGTGGCCCTATCAGAGCCTTCGGGTTCGCAGGTTTAGCTTTTAGTGAGCATACGCAGAAAGGAAGATTGGAAAAAAACTTCACTGGGCAATGAAATCTATTCATTAACAAGCATTTGCAATGCAATAGGTCTCGCATTAGGAAAGTTTGAGCTATTGGTCTTGTAAATGACAAATTTTTTATTTGTGTTGGTTTTGAAAATAGCGAAATTAATAGCTTTGCCATTTGCAATGCCAATACTTTTATCGTTTGCAAATGTGACACCTATAGCATTTGTAATGCAACATGTTTTGTATTTATGTGATTTAGATGTATTGATATTACAAATAACAATGGCTTTTAATTTTTCTAAATAATTAATACTTAAATAAAAGTTATTGTAATTTATAATGGGAATAGCTTAAACTTTTGTAAATAACTTTTGTGAAGATTATGTTCAGTGTATTTTATTGTGACGAAAATCCAAGAACAGAAGTGAAATATTAACATCTTTTTATGACATTTGTAATAAAGCTTGAAACATTGAGAGCAAATATTTGAACCAGTTGTTGTTGAATGGTTGCACAGATTGATGCTGTGTTGGCGCTGAGTGATGTTGTGGTGGCGACGAGTGATGCTGTGGCGTTCAGTGATGCTGTGGTGGCGCATAGTGATGTTGTGGTGCCCCTGAGTGATGCTGTGGTACCCCTGAGTGATGCTGTGGTGATGCAATAGATAGAGTGAGTGCGATAGATAGCTAGAGGGAGGGCGAAAGATAGCTAGAGGGAGGGCGATAGATGTAATGTAATGTAATGTAAAAATCACTTATATAGCGCAAAAACTGTCACCCTACGGGTATCCTGACGCTTTTAGAAATGGTGATGGTCAGCACGTTACCAGCCCGTAATAGGCAATGAAAGAACTAGTTTTCCATCCTAGGAAACAACCAGGTTTTCAGATTCTTTCTGAATCAGGTCCATGAACTGGCCTGTCTGATGGTCTGGGGCAGCTAGAGGGAGGGCGAAAGATAGATAGATAGAGTGAGGGCGAAAGATAGATAGATAGATAGAGTGAGGGCGATAGATAGATAGCGTGAGGGCGATAGGTAGATAAGGTGAGGGCGATAGGTAGATAGCGTGAGGGCGATAGGTAGATAGAGTGAGGGCGATAGGTAGAGTGAGGGCGATAGATAGATGTGTGTGGTTGTGTGTGTGTGGTTGTGTGTGTGTGGTTGTGTGTGTGTGTGTGGTTGTGTGGTTGTGGGTGTGTGGTTGTGGGTGTGTGGTTGTGGGTGTGTGGTTGGGTGTGTGGTTGGGTGTGTGGTTGGGTGTGCGTGTGGCTGTGCGTGTGGCTGTGCGTGTGGCTGAGCGTGTGGTTGAGCGTGTGGTTGTGCGTGTGGTTGTGCGTGTAGTTATGTTTGTGTGTGGGGTGATGTTTGTGTGTGGGGTGATGTTTGTGTGTGCGGTGATGTTTGTGTGTGGGGCGATGTTTGTGTGGTTGTGTGTGTTTGTGTGGTTGTATGTGTGGTTGTATGTATGTGTGTGTGTGTGGTTGTATGTATGTGCGGTTACAGAAGGATGTATGTGGAAGAGAGCAGCAGATCAGCACAGCAGAAGAGAACAGGGAGTTAAAGAAGGAGGCGGGTGGAAGAGAACAGCAGATCGGCACAGGAGAAGAGAACAGAACAGGGAGCTAGCGAGGGAGGCGGTGGAAGGGAGCAGCAGATCAGTACGGGAGAATAGAAGAGAACGGGGAATTAGAGAAGGAGGTGGGTGGAAGAGAGCAGCAGATCAGCACAGCAAAAGAGAACAGGGAGTTGAAGAAGGAGGCAGGTGGAAGAGAGCAGCAGATCAGCACAGGAGAAGAGAACAGGGAGTTAAAGAAGGAGGTGGGCTGGAAGAGAGCAGAAGATCAGCATGGTAAAAGAGAACAGTTAGTTAAAGAAGAAGGTGGGGTGGAAGAGAGCAGCAGATCAGCACTGGAGAAGAGAACAGGGAGTTAGAGAAGGAGGCACGGTGGAAAAGAACAGCAGATCAGTACAGGAGAAGAGAACAGGGAGTTAGAGAAGGAGGCGGGTGGAAGAGAGCAGCAGATCAGCACGGGAGAACAGAACAGGGAGTTAAAGTAGGAGGAGGGTGGAAGAGAGTAGCAGATCAGCAGAGGAGAAGAGAAGACAACAGGGAGTTAAAGAAGGAGGTGGGGTGGAAGAGAGCAGCAGATCAGCACAGGAGAAGAGAAGCAAATAGGGAGTTAAAGAAGGAGTTGGGGTGGACGAGAGCAGCAGATCAGCACAGGAGAAGAGAACAGGGAGTTAGAAAAGGAGGCGGGAGGAAAAGAACAGCAGATCAGCATGGGAGAAGAGAACAGGGAATTAGAGAAGCAGGTGGTGGAAGGAAACAGCAGATCAGCACAGGAGAAAAGAACAGAGTTAAAGAAGGAGGCGGGTGGAAGAGCCCAGCAGATCAGCACAGGTGAAGAGAACATGGATATAAAGAAGAAGGCGGGTGGAAGAGAGCAGCAGATCAGCTTGGGAGAAGAGAACAGGGTGTTGGAGAGTGAGGTGGGTGGAAGAGAGCAGCAGATCAGCTTGGGAGAAGAGAACAGGGAGTTGGAGAGTGAGGTGGGTGGAAGAGAGCAGCATAACAGCGCAGCAGAAGAGAACATGGAGTTAAAGAAGGAGGCGGGGTGGAAGAGAGCAGCAGATCAGCACAGCAAAAGAGAACAGGGAGTTGAAGAAGGAGGCAGGTGGAAGAGAGCAGCAGATCAGCACAGGAGAAGAGAACAGGGAGTTAAAGAAGGAGGTGGGCTGGAAGAGAGCAGAAGATCAGCACGGTAAAAGAGAACAGTTAGTTAAAGAAGGAGGTGGGGTGGAAGAGAGCAGCAGATCAGCACTGGAGAAGAGAACAGGGAGTTAGAGAAGGAGGCACGGTGGAAGAGAGCAGCATATCAGCACGAGAGAAGAGAAGAGAACAAGGAGTTAAAGAAGGAGGTGGGTGGAAGAGAGCAGAAGATCAGCACAGCAGAAGAGAACAGGGAGTTAAAGAAGGAGGTGGGGTGGAAGAGGGCAGCAGATCAGCACAGGAGAAGGGAATAGAACAAGGAGTTAGAGAAGGAGGTGGGTGGAAGAGAGAAACAGATCAGCACAGCAGAGGAGAACAGGGAGGTAAAGAAGGAGGTGGGGTGGAAGAGAGCAGCAGATCAGCACAGGAGAAGAGAATAGAACAGGGAGTTAGATAAGGAGGTGGGGTGGAAGAGAACAGCAGATCAGCACGAGGGAAGAGAACACGGAGTTAAAGGAGGAGGCGGGGTGGAAGAGAACAGCAGATCGGCAGAGGAGAAGAGAACCAGGAGTTACGGAAGGAGGCGGTGGAAAAGAACAGCAGATCAGTACAGGAGAAGAGAACAGGGAGTTAGAGAAGGAGGCGGGTGGAAGAGAGCAGCAGATCAGCACGGGAGAACAGAACAGGGAGTTAAAGTAGGAGGAGGGTGGAAGAGAGTAGCAGATCAGCACAGGAGAAGAGAAGAGAACAGGGAGTTAAAGAAGGAGATGGGATGGAAGAGAGCAGCAGATCAGCACAGGAGAAGAGAAGCAAATAGGGAGTTAAAGAAGGAGTTGGGGTGGACGAGAGCAGCAGATCAGCACAGGAGAAGAGAACAGGGAGTTAGAAAAGGAGGCGGGAGGAAAAGAACAGCAGATCAGCATGGGAGAAGAGAACAGGGAATTAGAGAAGCAGGTGGTGGAAGGAAACAGCAGATCAGCACAGGAGAAAAGAACAGAGTTAAAGAAGGAGGCGGGGTGGAAGAGCGCAGCAGATCAGCACAGGTGAAGAGAACATGGATATAAAGAAGAAGGCGGGTGGAAGAGAGCAGCAGATCAGCTTGGGAGAAGAGAACAGGGAGTTGGAGAGTGAGGTGGGTGGAAGAGAGCAGCATAACAGCGCAGCAGAAGAGAACATGGAGTTAAAGAAGGAGGCGGGGTGGAAGAGAGCAGCAGATCAGCACAGCAAAAGAGAACAGGGAGTTGAAGAAGGAGGCAGGTGGAAGAGAGCAGCAGATCAGCACAGGAGAAGAGAACAGGGAGTTAAAGAAGGAGGTGGGCTGGAAGAGGGCAGCAGCTCAGCACAGGAGAAGAGAATAGAACAAGGAGTTAGAGAAGGAGGTGGGTGGAAGAGAGGAACAGATCAGCACAGCAGAAGAGAACAGGGAGTTAAAGAAGGAGGTAGGGTGGAAGAGAGCAGCAGATCAGCACAGGAGAAGAGAATAGAACAGGGAGTTAGATAAGGAGGTGGGGTGGAAGAGAACAGCAGATCAGCACGAGGGAAGAGAACAGGGAGTTAAAGAAGGAGGTGGATGGATGAGAGCAGCAGATCAGCACAGGAGAAGAGAAGAGAACAGGGAGTTAGAGAATGGGGCAGGGTGGGAGAGAACATGGATATAAAGAAGGAGGTGGGGTGGAAGAGAGCAGCAGTTCAGCACAGGAGAAGAGAACAGGGAGTTAAGGAAGGCAGCGGGTAGAAGAGAACAACATATTAGCACAGGAGAAGAGAACAGGGAGTTAGAGAAAGAGGCGGGGTGAAAGAGAACAGCAGATCAGAACAGGAGAAGAGAAGCAAACAGGGAGTTAAAGAAGGAGCTGGGGTGGACGAGAGCAGCAGATCAGCACAGGAGAAGATAACAGGGAGTTAGAGAAGGGGCAAATGGTTTGGAAACCTTGGGGATGGAATATTTATTTCCAATTTTAAGACCCCTTGTGATAATTGTCCTTAGTGCAATATGTCTGTTTGTAATCTTTAAGGGGTACTCGTGTATGATGGCAAAAAGAGAGGCACAGGAAAGGAGGGGAATAAGAATAAAGAGGATCATCCCATCAGCAACACCGCAGGGAGCAGCATCAGCGGCAAGGAAGCGGCGGGGCCAGGGAGGCGCCAGCAGCGCTCATCCCTGCAGCCACGCGGGCATAGCCCGCCCGGACTCTTTTTATACATAGAAGGCTGATTTTTAGGACCATATTGCGAGGCGGGGGATAGCCGTCAAACTACTCGTTCTGTGTTTTTTATTTATGAATATGCGCTCCTCTGGCGCAATGGGTCCTGACGAACTCCCTATGACGGTCTTGAAGCAGGAACCCTCAATGTGGAGTAAAATCTTGTACCCATTGTTTAAAGCCTGTTTTGTATCTAAAAGGGTACCCGCCTCCTGGAGGGGAAGCATTCTGGTCCCTATTTTTAAGAAGGGAACTAGGGATAGCCCCAGTAATTATCGTTTGATAGCCCTCCTCGATTCTATCGGAAAGGTTTTTGCGAAATGTCTCTTAAATTTTTTTTCCGACTGGGTCGAGGAGCACAATATCTTGCCACTTGAACAAACTGGCTTCCGAAGGGGGCATGGTACTTTAGACAACCTCACCACCCTACATGTGCTAACTGATAAATACGTACAGGTGAGAGGGGGGGTGGTGTACGCTGCTTTTATTGATTTCTCCACAGCGTTCGATAAAGTGGATCGTAGAACGCTGTGGAGAAAATTGGCAGCCCTTGGCGTCCCATCCTACCTATTAGAGCTTGTTCGTACACTCCATACAGAGACTTGGTGTAGTGTTTTGCAAGGGGGCGAAAGGGGTCTCTCCCATCAAATTCCTTCTCCGAATGGCCTTAAACAAGGCTGCTTATTGGCTCCTCTTTTGTTTTCCTTGTATACTGTAGACCTGCCTGTTGCCGTGTCTGCGAGTGAGGGTATTGCTCCAGTGATTGGGGGGACCCCAATATCTTGCTTGATGTATGCCGATGACGTCCTTATTTTAGATTTGACTCCCAAAGGCCTTGCAAATCGGCTGCAAGCACTTCATGTTTTTGCTGTTTCTCATCGCATGAAGATTAACATATCTAAAAGCAAAATTATGTGCATAGCTGGGAAAAAGAAGTGCCGATCTGAAAACTTTGGATGGTATATCGGCGGCCAAAAACTGGAGGTTGTTAAATCTTATACTTTCTTGGGGAAAATTATTGCGGCTAACCTGAGCGAGAGGCCTCATATTGAGCATAGTTCACGCAAAGCCCTCGCCCATGGCAAAAGTTTAAATTCCCTCTATCATGCCACTGGAAAAAGGCATTTTTTCGTGTTTACTGGAGGTATATAGGGCTAAGATTCCCGCTACAATACTATATGGTATCGAACTTATAGAGTTGAATTACTGGGACTTTTGCAATAAGATTGAAGGGAAACTCTTAAGATCCCTATCTTCCCTAAATACAGCGTGCCCTTTGGCCGCTTGTAGGCTTGATTTCGGTCTCAGGAGCAGCTGGGTACAGGGACTATGTGCCCTAGTAAGATGGGTGGCCTGTCTGGCTAGAGCTGAACTGGGGACGATGAGAGCCCTCCTCAAAAATGAATTATTGGGTAACTTCAAAGAGTTTTCTCAACTTGTAAGGAATTTTAGAAGAGCTGTAACTCTTCTAAAGTTAGATGAAAACGTGTTGTTTTTGCAATCTCCTTTACAGTTCAAACTCTTATTAAAACAGGCTTCGTGGGAACTATGCTTTCAGTCAGATAAGAACATAATTCAAGAAAAAAGGGATGTCGACTTGCTCCTTAATTCTTATTCGATTAAGTTGACCCAACCCTATGTCACATGGAATCTGCCGCATGGTATCCGTAGATTATGGTTTCTTTTACGTTATGATCTATTACTCTTAAATCTACTTTTATCCAAATGGTACGGTTCTTCTTCTATGTGCAATTTATGTATCCTGAGTATCCAGGACCGTATGCATGTTTTGTTGATCTGCCCTGCACTTCGTACATTGCGACTCAGATGGTTAAAACCTATTTGTCTCCGTCTCGGTATTTCTAATCTGAACAGTTTCCTCCAATCAATATATTGGCCTCCGAATGAAATGTTTTGTTTCTATAGTTTTAATTTTTTTAAAGGTTTTTTAGCTATTTATTAATATGTTACTGGAGATGTTTGACATCGCTTCCTGTTGTAGACCTGTCATCGTATGTTATTTGTATTTAAATGTGTTCCTGAATGTCTTTTCTTTGATATGTACCTGCTTTTCTTTTTATCATTGTGAATTTTATGTGGCCCTCGTTGAGAGCCAAAACATAATAAAATAAAATTGAATTGAAATTGAATAAAGAGGAAAGATATGGACTAGAGAAGAGTCAGTGCAGATTTTAGGATAAAATAAAATACTTGGAAGATTGTAGATGGAAAATGCTGAAAACCTCAGGGTTTTGCTTTGGTCTCATCTGATAAATTCATATGTTGATTGCGATGGCTAACATTGCCCTCAGAGGAGGAATTGGAAAAGGGCAATTAAGACTATACTCGTGCACGTCACAGAAATGCAGTTATATATGTGCATTTTAAATTATATTCACTGTGTGCCTTACCTTCATTAACGTGTTTGAAGCATTAAGCGTATTAATAAAATGTATTTACTGTAGATACTAGAACATATATATGTGTGCGCTAATGTTCAGTCTAAAAATGAAATCATGTATTCTGCATTCATGTTTTACACTTACACTTCAAGATATATTTACGTATGTACCGATTACGAATTACGGATGTATTTAAGGTAATTAGAAGCATTTAACCTCGCGGAAGCCCGATTGCTATTTGGTCTGTTATCCTTTGTTTTTAGCATAACCATTGCTGCTACTGTTTTTAAACATACTGTGCTATTTTTAATACGTGTCACTTGATTTTAAAACACTGCTGCTATCACGTATCTCTGAGGTTACGGGGAGAGCTGTGTTCAATGCTCTCAGGTAGTGGGTGATCCATTCTCACCAGCACACGCACTTAGGCGCCGGGTCAGCGCTCTAGCAGCTGGAACCCGATGCACGACTGACGCCATAAAATCGCCATGTGGGGTCGCGTCACTGGCGTACCGAAGGCAAGCCCTTCTGCGCCTGAACGGGCCAGGGGCCAGACCCCCTGCCTCCCCTGCCTTCCCTTCCCCAGATTGTTTCCATTATACGAGTTCACAGCTCAAACAGTTAAGTAGAGTCCCAGGGCCCAAATGCGCACATTCGATCTCGATCGAGACGCTCCAGGACAGGTGTCTGCACTGTGGGATTGAACTTTCTACACTTGTTGTTCTCCCTCCACCCCTTGGGAAATTATACAAATTTTTTCTACTTAACTGTAGATCTTTACCCTAACACACAGTGGATATCTCCATGTTCATAAAAACTCGATCTGGAAGTGTAGTTCCTTACAGAAACCTGGCTCAATCCCAGGTCAGAGCCAGATATAGTCCAAGCACTCCCCTCTGGATATTCGATTCAGAGGGTGGACAAAGCGACAGGCAAGAGCGGTGGTACCAGTAGGTCGCCCCCCTCAGCCGCCACACGGTCCTCCTGTGCAGCTCTCCCGCTGCCGCTACCCGCTGTGTCCTGACCGCCTTCTCCAGCTCCACGGTCGGTCTTGCTTTGTTTGCCTGTGCTTGTTTATTTCTTGATTCCGACCTTTCATTTTTGTTGCCACTGATTGTTTTTACTGTTTATTGTCGCCTACTGGCTCACTTTGTGCCCTCTCCCCCCCTGCTCCCTTTTGCCTTTTCTGTCACCCCCCCACCCGCTCCCCTCCCTCGTGCTTCCCGCCGCTGCTTTCCTTGCGGTCCTGCTCCCCTGGTACCCCATTCTCCGCCCCGCTCCCGCCTCCCAGCTGCTCCTCCCTCCCACAGCCCCTCATATGGAGGCCGCGCGGTGGTGAAGGGAGCGACCCATGACCCTGTCACCAGGTAGGTCGTCCCCCTCAGCCGCCACACGGTCCTCCTGTGCCACTGTCCAGCTGTCGCTACCTGCTGTGTCCTGACCGCCTTCTCCAGCTCCGCTGCCGGTCTTGCTTGGTTTGCCTGAGCTTGTTTATTTCCTGATTCCGACCTTATATTTTTGTTGCCACTGATTGTTTTTACTGTTTATTGTCGCTTACTGGTGCCCTTTGTGCCCTCTCCCCCACTGACCCCTTTTGCCTTTAGTATCACCCCCCTACCCGCTCCCCTTCCTCGCGCTTCCTGCCGCTGCTTCCTTTGCGGCCCCGCCCCCCTGTGCCCCATTCGCCGCCCTGCTCCCGCCTCCCAGCTGCCCCTCCCTCCCACAGCCCCTCATATGGAGGCCGCGCGGTGGTGAAGGGAGTGACCCTTGACCCTGTCACCAGGTAGGTCGCCCCCCTCAGCCGCCACACGATCCTCCTGTGCCGCTGTCCGGCTGTCGCTACCCGCTGTGTCCTGACCACCTTCTCTAGCTCCGCGGCCAATTTTGCATGGTTTGCCTGTGCTTGTTTATTTCCTGATTCCAACCTTTCATTTTTGTTGCCACTGATTGTTTTTACTGTTTATTGTCACTTTCTGGTGCCCTTTGTGCCCTCTCCCCCACTGTCCCCTTTTGCCTTTAGTATCACCCCCCTACCCGCTCCCCTTCCTCGCGCTTCCTGCCGCTGCTTCCCTTGCGTCCCCACCCCCCTGGTGCCCCATTCGCCGTCCCTCTCCCGCCTCCCAGCTGCTCCTCCTTCCCACAGCCCCTCATATGGAGGCCGCGCAGCGGACGCGCCGCTGGCGTGCCGAATGCGCGCCAAAGGCAAGCCCGTCTGCGCCCATCCGCGCCTGGACCGTGCCCAGCGCCAGAACCCCTGGCCCCCGCCGAAACCAAGAAACCCGACAGAGATACGACACCACCACCCTCCACACACTTAACACCGGACGACCACCTGCCTGCTACCGAGCCACCCCGAAGCGCACCCACGGACCCTTCTCCTGCCAAGTCTGCAAATTCACCTGCGTTCGAACCTGCACCCCACCGTCCAGACCAGGCAACAACAATAACCACGTCAAGTGCATCCTGCTCAACACCCGCTCCGTCCACAAGCACGCTTTCGAACTCTGGGACCTCCTCGACACAACAACACCAGACGTCGCCTTCCTCACAGAAACCTGGATGAACGCCTCCTCAGCCCCCGACATCGCCACAGCCATCCCGGATGGCTACAAGATCACTCGAAAGGACCGCGTCAACCAAACCGAAGGAGGAATCACCATCATCTACAGGAACACCATCGGCGTCACAACCAACTCCGAAGATGCCCTCACCACCGCCGAACACCTACACATGCTGATCCACACCGACCCCAAGACCACCCTCAGAGGAACCCTCATCTACAGACCCCCCGGGCCCACGCACACAATTCAGTGAAGCCATCGCCAACTTCATCAGCCCGCACGCCCTCGCCTCATCATACTACATCCTCCTAGGGGACCTGAACTTCCACCTGGAGAACAACAACGACAACAACACCACCACCCTGCTCGACAACCTCCACAACCTCGAACTCAAGCAACTGGTGAACACCCCCACCCACTACGCTGGCCACACGCTCGACCCCATCTTCTCTGCCAGCGGCCATGTTACCTTCAGCCACTCCACCGGACTACACTGGACCGACCACAGCTGCATCCATTTCACCTTTGAGAAGACCACTTCCCACCACCGCCAGCAACAGATTCTCCGCAGATGCTGGAGCAAAGTCACCGCAGACTAACTAACCACATCATTGAGCCAGAACCCACCAATCAACACTGCTGACACCAACAACGTAGCCCGCAACCTCACACAGTGGATCATCAACTGCGCTGACGCCCTCGCACCACTGAAGAACTCTCCAGGCAAGCCTAGCAAAAGGAAACCCACATGGTTCACCAACGACTTCAAAGAATCGAAGAAATCCTGCCGAACCCTCGAGAAAACCTGGCGCCGCGAACAGACGACAGAAAACCTGACAGCCCTCAAGAACGCCACTTGCAAACACCACCAGATGATCCACACCACCAAAAAGACATCATTCAAAGAGCCTCTGGACAACAACATACACAACAGCAAGGAACTCTTCAGCATTGTAAAGGAGCTCTCCAACCCCAGCGCCAGCAGCAACGACATCACACCATCGCAAGACCATTGCAACTCCCTCGCCACGTTCTTTCACCGCAAGATCGCCGATATACTCAACGACAGCTTTGGCGCCCAGACTCCGCACCCAGCCACCGAACCAACGCCCCCTACAACCACCCTCAGCGCTTGGACTCCCATCAGCACTGAAGACACCACCCACGTTATGAACACCATCCACTCCGGCCCATGCCCTCACCACATCTTCAACAAAGCTGACACCATCATCGCACCCCACCTCCAGAACATCATAAACAACTCCCTCACGTCCGCCACCTTCCCAGAGAGCTGGAAGCATGCAGAGATCTACGCCCTACTGAAGAAACCCAGAGCGGACCCTAAAGACCTCAAGAACTTCCGCCCCATCTCTCTTCTTCCCTTCCCTGCAAAAGTCATCGAGAAGACAGTCAATAAACAGCTGACCGCATTCCTCGAGACCAATGGCTCCCTCAACCCATCCCAGTCTGGATTTCGAGCCAACCACAGCACCGAGACCGCCCTCATCGCAGCCACCGACGACATCAGGACCCTGCTTGACAACGGGGAAACAACCGCCCTCATCCTCCTAGACTTCTCAGCTGCCATTGATACAGTCTGCCTTCGCACCCTAATAACCCGCCTCCACAACGCTGGGATCCAAGGTAAAGCCCTGGACAGGATCAGCTCGTTCCTCTCTGACAGAACCCAGAGAGTCTGCCTCCCTCCCTTCCGCTCCGCGGCCACCGAAATCACCTGCAGCATACCCCAAGGCTCGTCGCTCAGCCCAACCCTCTTCAATATCAACATGAGCCCCCTCGCCGCCATTGCACGCAAAACAACCTCAACATCATTTCATATGCCGACGACACCCAACTGATACTCTCCCTCGCCAAAGACCCAGCCACTGCCAAATTCAACCTCCAGGAAGGAATGAAAAACGGCGCGGAATGGATGAAACTTAGCCGTCTGAAACTGAACTCATACAAGACGGAGGTCCTCATCCTCGGACCATCCCCATCCGCCTGGGACGACTCCTGGTGGCCCACAGCACTGGGCACCGCACAGACACCAACAGACCACGCACGCAACCTGGGATTCATCCTGGACTCCTCTCTCACGATGACCAAGCAAGTCAATGCCATCTCATCCTCATGTTTCAACACCCTGCGCATGCTCCCAAATATCTTCCGGTGGATCCCTACCGGAACTAGAAAGACGGTCACCCAGGCCCTCGTCACCAGCCAACTAGACTAAGGGAACGCCCTATACGCAGGAACCACAGTTAAACTTAAGAAAAGACTCCAGCGCATACAGAACGCATCCGCACGACTCCTTCTCGACATCCCTCGCCACAGCCACATATCTGCCCACCTGAGAGACCTGCACTGGCTCCCCAACAGCAAAAGGATCACGTTCAGGCTCCTCACCCACGCACACAAAGCGCTCCACGACATAGTCCCCGAATACCTCAACAACGCCTCACGTTCCACACTCTATTCAGCAAGCTCCGCTCCGCCAACCTCGCCCTCGCCACCGTCCCACGGATTCGCAGAACCACCACCGGAGGAAGATCATTCTCCTACCTGGCTGCCAGGACATGGAACTCCCTCCCCGCCCACCTACGACTGACCCAGGACCATCTCACCTTCAGGAAACACCTCAAGACCTGGCTCTTCGAGCAGGTGCAGCACCCCCTCCCCCTCCCTTCAGCGCCTTAAGACCCTTACGGGTGAGTAGCGCGCTCTATAAATGTATTGATTGATTGATTGATTGATTGGTATCGCTATTATTTATAAAGACTATTTGACTTGTTGCCTGTCAGGTAGCCCATTATCTGACTGCGAGATCGCCCACTTCTCAATAGAATTTACCCTCTCAGGCATTCTTATCTACCGCCCTCCAAGGACAACTGGCCAATTTTGTAAATCCATGCTAGAAATGTTGTCAATCTTGTCGGTGTTGCTGCTAATTTTACTCTCCTAAGAGATTTTAATTTGCATTTTTATTATCCCTCAGCGATCGCCACAATTGATCTAGCACTAGACCTCGGGCCTATCAACTGCCCCAGAAGGTCCCGCAAGCAACCCATGTCAAAGGGCACCCCCTCAACCCTATTTTTTCTAATCTGGTAGACCTAAAGGGGAAAGAGACCATCCCCCTTCCGTGGTCGGACCATTTTTTAATTCCCTTTCTTTGGTCGCCACCAAGCACTATACCACACACTCAGTCACTGAGAACCCAAATCCGTCCCTGGCCCAAACTCTCCCTGGAAAGGTGGACTCAAGAATTTAAAAAAACTAGACCAAAGCCTGATCCTAATCCAGCTGCAGCCAACGAAAGCTTCTGCAACTGGATTGAGGGATCACTCAACATGGTACTCCCTGAAATATCAATTCAGAAGAAAGCCGGAGCAAACTTGTCCCCTTGGTTCTCACCTAAGCTTTGTATCTTGAAACAGCAATGTAAAAAATTGGAAAGGGTCTGGAGGAAAGATTACTTTCCCGAGAAGAAAATTGAATATAAGGGAGCTATTGGACGGTATAAGGCAGAAATAAAAACAGCCCAAGCCACTTTTTTTGAGGAAACGATGAAGTCAGCCACTAAAATCCCGGGCCCTCATGCGGTATCAGACCCCTCAGGCTCTCGTAGCAATGAACATGTGGAAAACTTTGCCACTAAAGTACAAAACATCCTCAAGCATCTCCCCCAAAAAGGTAGCGACATTTCAATGGAGAATACGAATGCAGGTGGGCATATAACTAAACATCAATTGGATACCTTTATCCCAATGACACAGATAGCATTTCCAGCCATCCTGTCATCAGTACAAAGTGGGTCGCCATTAGACTCTGCACATCGAAGTATCCTGAAACTGGTCGCACCCATAATTGCCCCCTTTGCCACTTGCCTGATTAATGCTTTACTGTCCACGGGTTCGGTCCCTCCTGATTGGAAAAGGGCTGCGGTAAAGGCGCTGCTAAAAAAAAAACCTGGATACAGCCGATCTGGGCAATTATCGCCCATTTTGCTCCTTCCTTGAATCAGCAAGATGGCAGAGAAATACGTTAACCATATGCTTTCCGCGTTCCTAGAATCCCATGACTGGCTCCACCCTTCCCAAACGGGCTTCCCCCCTCGTCAAGGCACTGAAACCGCAATACTAGCAGTGGTGGAAGAATCTAGAAATATTTTTGACTCAGGAGAGTCATCAGCTATAATCCTCAATTTGAGCGCGGCCTTCGATACGGTGAGCCATCGTATCTTAGTTCACAGCCTCAGGAGTGCGGCAGTGAATGGCCCAGCCCTACTATGGCTACAATCTTTCCTCGAAGAAAGAGTCTTCCAGGCTTTTGAAGATGATGTCACCTCAAATCCTATCCCTCTACAGTGCGTAGTACCTCAGGGTTCTTCCCTGAGTCCGACTCTTTTTAATGTCTAAATGGCCCCGTTGGTGAATATTGTATCCCCCTTCGGAATCCATATAGTAACATATGCCAACGACACCAAGCTGGTCATAGCATTGCCCGGTTACTCACCGGTAATATCCATTACTCTGAGTCCTGGTCTCCCCGTCCCATTCCTGAGCCCTTCCCTCCCTCCCTGGTTTGGGTTTTCTTTGGGTGATTGTCTGTTTTTCGTTCTGGTTTCTTTGGTATTCTCAGGATGTTACGATGATGCACTTCCCCCTTTATTGTCACGTGATAGTGACGCCATCTTGGGGGAAGTGCAAACAGCTCAGCTAGGCTAGGGGTTTCTGTGGAGCAGACTAGCTGCTCACTTGTAAGCAGTGGGACGGGGAGACAGGACGAGGAGGTAATGAATCAGCCCGAACAGTCCTGCAATAATCTCCATGCCTGCCTTGAGGAAGTTGCCAAGTGGATGAGTCTGTCTCACCTAAAACGTAATGGCGAAAAAACTGCGTTTATGATTCTCAGCAACCCTCTAAGCTTTAAAGCAAGCACAATGTGGCTGTCTAGTATGGGCCCGGTGCCAGTCTCAAAAACAGAGATAAAAAGTCTGGGAATCTGGCTAGACCAAGACCTCACTTTCAAAGTACAGGCTATAAAGACGGCTGCCTCATGTTATGGCTTACTTAGAATGATTTGTAAAGTCCTCCCCCTTTTACCATTCCCAGCAAAAAAACTACTGATCCAGGCATTAATTCTCTCAAGGATAGACTATAGCAATGCCCTCTACGTAGGGGCACCGAAATAAGTTGTCGCTAAACTGCAGGTTGTACAAAACTGTGCAGCGAGACTGCTGACAGGGACCCCGAATCGCTGCTCTGCAAGACCTGCACTATGATCCCTCCACTGGCTCCCAGTGCAAGAGAGAATTAATTTAAGGCCCTCTGCATTGCCCATAAGTCTCTGGAAGGGAGTAGACCTCCCATCAATAACGCCGTAATCCGCCCCTAGAGAGCAAATAGAAAATTTCGCTCTGATGAGCTTCACCTAGCAGTTGTTACCAGGATTAATAAGGTCAGAAGTGGTGGCCAGCTGTTTTCATCCAACGCCACCAGACTTTGGAGCACTCATCTGCTGGACCTCCTTAGGGAGCCCAACCATCTCCCCTTCCGAAAACAGCTAAAAACCTAGTAGCCATGCGCTATATAAAAGCCATTTCATTCATTCATTCATTCATGTAAACATGTACTATTTTACTCATGTTTACATTATTTTTCAAGCTATGCATGTATAATGATGTATTCAAAGTTAGCCTGACTACAGGCCTCAATTGAAATGCATTTTGCTTGCAAGCATGTTTTACTTTTCTTGCAAGTTTATTATTTTATTAGTTAGAGAAATGTTTGTCTGAATTAGACTGCTGATAGAGAGGCCTGGAGGGAGAATGGGCAGTACACGTGGAGAAACAATGGTTAAAAGACGTTTTCTGTTCATCATGTACTAGGATGGCAAGATATTCGAGGCTGAGAACCGCAGTTTCAGTTTGATGCATTGGGAATTCAGAGTAATGTTGTAGATGCTCTCAAGTCATGTTCTGATTGGTCCCTGGTGGTGTGAAAGAAGATAAGGACGTTTCTGCATCTCCTGTTACTTTTAAGTTGGTGTTCACACAGTTATAGTCACAGCAGATTATTTTTAGACTTAGAGAGGTACAGACCTCTCTCCTTGCCTTATTCTTGAAAGTGTGAAGCTTGATGCTTAACACTTGTTTCCTTTTTCTTTAGACTTCTACTGATTTCTGATCATGCTAACACCTTCTTCTGTGCTACCAAATTAGAGACCTTTGATGGATTACCCTTTATTTGACTTATGTTTCAGAGAGAGAAATGAAGTTTCTTTATGAAACACCTGTTCGCTTTCATTTGCTTGTGTTTTAATGTGGCTACCACAATTCTGTATTGCATTCTATTGTGCCTCAATCAACTGACATGAATTTACACTTGGCTTGAATAATTTCTGGATTGATTGGTTATCCAAATAAAACTCTTTAATTATATTCAGCAATTCCTGATCCTTATTGTGGTGTTACATTGATTGTGGAGTTACGTTGGTTTCACAAATTAAAAATGTATTGATGTTTTCTCCCTTTCAATGTTTCACGTCAGGTATCAAAGGCCTATACGACCAATGGGGGAAAATATTTAACAACTTGACCAAGAGAATACTTTGCAAGGTCCAGCACTCCAGCATGTGGGATGTGATGTTGAAAGGTTATAGCCCTTGTTTTGTTTCCGCCACACCCTTGACGCATGGGAGGGCAAAGCAAAGTATTTTAAAAATAGTTGCCCTGCGTCCTGAACTGTCAAATTGACATCTTGGATACTAGTTCCCGAAATTTAGAAGCTGTTGTATTAAGGTTCAAGACGATGGGCAGTTTGTTAATCCTGAATATGTATAATTCAAATTTATCTCAAGATTTGGTTGTCCACATCTTGGATCTTAAAGGTTTTTAGATATTTAGTTCCAGGAATGATTTTGTTGCTATGATGATGATGGGTGATTTTAACTTGTATCTATGTCATAGCTGTTCGATTTTAGATTCCAATAAGTACGATCATGGAGTAACAAGCACAGAGCATTTTAGATATTTGAAACAAGGAGATTTGCTGAATTCTGTTTTCGCTGATTTTAACCTTTTTATTTTATTGGATTTGCATCAGAATTTATTGGGCTCTCTGAGTAATACCACTTTTATAGGGAGAGTTAAACTGTTTGCGATAGATGTTATCTTTGTCACTTTGAGTCTGCTTCAATTACTCAGGAAATTCCAGGTTTTGTGGGAAGGGACGCAGTGATCACAACCTGTTGACAACCGCATTTGAGTGACGCTTTTGGAGTAAGTAGCAGGGTTCATGATAATAATGTGTTAATGTCATTGAAGGACCAAGGACGTAGAGTAAAAAATAAGCCATTATTTGGTCACAGCAACTTCACACTGTGTTATTCCAGAAATGTGCACATGAATTTGCTGTTTGTCTCGATGATTGTCTTTCGATAATCTAATCTTGTCCTCTTATAGTCACATTGGAGGAACTGGTCTCACCCTTTGGAGTCACTATCGTCAGCTACGCCGACGATACACAGCTGGTGGTGACGCTTTCCCACCCCAAGCTAGAGCCCTCCAATCTCCACGACTGCCTCTCCAACGTACATCAGTGGATGAGTGACTCTGCCCTGAAATTAAACGGCTCCAAAACAGAAATCCTGCTCCTAGGGCATAACACCACGAACCTCCCCCCTAACATCTGGCCCGCCTGCATGGGTGAACCCCCCACCCCCAAGACGGAGGTCAAGAGTCTCGGAGTGTGGCTGGAGACTGATCTCACCTTCAGGACACAGGCAAGAAAGACGGCCGGCACATGCTACGGACTACTTAGATCTTGCAGGAAGGTGATCCCTCTACTGCCTTTCCAGTCGTGTCTCCTGCTGATCCAAGGCCTAATTTTATCCAGGCTGGATTACAGCAACGCCATCTACCTGGGATCTCCAGAATCCACTCTCCAAACTCTGCAAAAAGCTCAAAATGCCGCAGCCCGACTTCTAACGAACACCCCGGCCAGAACATCTGCCAAGCCTGCACTGAGGACGCTGCATTGGCTCCCTATCAGGGAAAGGGTAACTTTCAAGGCCCTCTGTCTGGCCCACAAGGTACTTCACAACACTGGCCCCCCCAATCCTAAATAACTGGATCAAACCCTACAGACCCACTAGAGCGCTTCGTTCCGAACATGGAAACTTCATCATGATCCCCAAGGTGAAGGAAGCCCGTATAGGTGGCCGCCGCTTTTCGGTCAACACGGGAAAAAAATGGAACGCACTCCCCCTGAGCCTCAGAGCAGAACCAAACCTCCTGCGGTTCAGGAAATCTCTCAAAACCCTACTCTTCCCCTGAGCCATTATCTCTCCTGACTTTCTCCCCCTGTGAGTAAGAGGTTCAGCGCTGGGATACCTTCTGGGTGACTACGCGCTCTAGAAAAACCTAAAAAAAAAAATTTAAAAAAATCAGTATTGTAGTCAAGTCTACTTTAACCAGGAATGGTAACACCACGTGCCCCATTCCCAAAAGGTGGTTTGATCACTCTTTTACTAAAGCCCACCAAGAATTAAAGAGGATCCTGAAGAAAACCACTTGAGACGCCACATTGGTTTCTTTGTGTCAAACTAATTATAAACTAGTCTTGAAGGACAGAAATAAAAGTGATTATGTAGGGAGGCCAAGGGGGCGTGGCTTGGACGCCGATCGGGATGGCGGCGTGAGCTTGCAGCTCCGCGCAAGGTCCCGCTATTTCTCCTGAAAACCGCAACTGGGGCGACCCCTGGTCGGCGCAACTGGCCTGCGAAGTGTTGGGGAACCACTGGAGAGCGAAGGAGAACTCTTTGGGGTCCGCTAGCCCCACGGAGACCTAGTAAGACGACGTCCAAGGTGTTGCCCGGAGTGCGAAGAAAATGGCGAGGGCCGATGGTCTCTGAACCGAAACTGAGCGGAATTGGCATCGGCTTGCGGTGTGGCCCGCCTGTGCGAGATCGGAGTTGCAGGAACTGCTGGCACGGACCTAAGGAGCGGGGAGTTTGGTGACCAACATTGGATTGGTGTACTGGGGGCACGCACTAGTCTCTACTTCCCTCCCTCCCCCTCCCCCAGGTTCTGGCGACAGTGGGGCGGACGGCGCTAGAACTTTTGATTCTTAGAGTTGCGGGCACAGCGGAGGCACTCTATCACGATCGTTGCTGATGCGCACGTCCCCCGGGCAGAGGATATCGGGACTTGGTGAGGTCCGGGCCTGCCCGAGTAGCTGCGACAGAGACACCTAAGATGGCGGCTGCGGGAGGAGCGGCCAACACGGAGCAGGGCCGGGAGGATTCGGCCGCGCTATCCCAGGCTGGCGAGGCCTCCCCGCCGATGATGGACCAGGAGCAGAGACTGAATCGGCGCCTGGATGCTATTCTGGATGCCATCACCTCGACCAAGGAGGCATTGCAGCAGGACATTGCGCAGGTCGCTACGGGGCTGGGGCTCCTAAGAGCGGATCATGCCAAGTTGGCCGATAAGGTTAAGGACCATGAACAGCTGCTATTGGATCTGAAACCGGCGGTGGTGACCGCGGAACATAAGATAACGGACATCCTGACCCGGCTGCACACGTTGGAGCGACGAGCGGAGGATGCCGAAAGCCGCAACAGACGGAACAACGTGCGGGTCGTAGGCCTGCCGGAGAGAATTGAAGGGGAGGACGCGGTGGCCTACATGGAGGACTGGTTCCGGACAGTGGTGGCACCGGAGGGACTCACTCCCTTCTTTACGTTAGAGCGAGCACACAGGGTGCCGGCTCGCCCACCAGCGCTTGGCCGCCCCCCCAGACCGATGGTGGTGAAGCTCCTTCATTATAAAGACCGGGACCTCCTAATCCAGAAAGCTCGGGCCTCGGGCCCGTATGAGGTGGAAAACAGCTGAGTCACGATCTTCCCGGACTATACTCAGGCGGTCCAGAAGAATAGGGCATCCTTCCTGGCGGTGAAAAAGGAGCTGCGAGAGGAGGGCATCCAGTATTCCTTGCTCTTCCCGGCCAAGCTGCGGATAATCCTGGATGGGACCACTCATTTTTTTCAAACTCCGGATGAAGCGTGGTTGTGGCTGGAATCCTATCGAGCTGGCACGGACAGGAATAGCAAAAGTCAGCGAGAGAAGCCTAAACCGCCTCGGGTCCGGAAATCTCAAAGGATTCGCTCCCGCACTAAGCTTCAGCGAGAGAAACGAGAGGCCCAAATGGCTGCGGACAAAAGAGGGGCGCAGGCAGTGACGGCGGCCATCACGAGATCACAGCAGGGGAGTGACTTGGCGGCTACGGACTCTGGCGAGGACAGTGGCAGGACTGGAGAGGAATTTTCGGAGGCGGAGAGCTTGAAGGGGCCGGTGGTCACCCCCCAGACGTCTGATGAGATTTTTCATGGCTGATTCTACTATGGGACTTGGGACACTGTTTCTGGCAGGGTGGTATCCTGTTGGCGCTAGATGGGTCACCAGGTAGGGTGAAGCATCGGCATTGCGGGATGGAAGGCGCGGGGTGCGGGCTCCGCCTGCCCGGGGTCGGCGATAACTCACCCCCTCAGGGCCCTTAAGGCCTTCTGTGGTGGCGACCACAGGTTAGTCGGATGTGTGTGTTGTTTAAGGTTTGGATCGGGGCTGATACTGGGTTTGTAGGCTCTGTCCTGGGGAGTGGGGTTTGGGGAGTTTTTTCAATGGTTCGTTTCGGGGGGGGCAACCGCTATGGTGTGGGCATTGAATGGCTATACTTGAACTGGATCGCTCTACCTTGGTATGGGGACGTTACCTAACTTGAAATGCCTAACGTGGAATGTCCGAGGACTGCGAACTATGGTCAAACGCCACAAAGTGCATGCTTATTTGGTGAGGGGGTTCAGGTTGCCATGTTGCAGGAGACTCATTTAACGAAACAGGAATGCATCGCACTACAGAAGAGATGGCGGGGTCAGGTCTTTGGCACCACTTACTCCGCGTTTGCTAGAGGGGTACTGATATGGGTGCGAGCGGGGATACCGTTCCAGGTGTTGAATCAATTGGTGGATCCTGAGGGCAGATATGTGGCGGTGGAGGGGAGGTTGTATGGTCGAGATGTGGTTCTCAGCTGTGTATATGCTCCAAATGTGGATCAGGCCCGCTTCTTTGATGGCCTTTCCGGCTCCTTGGCCTCTTTCTTGGCGGGGCCTGTGATACTGGGAGGGGACTTCAATTCGATCACAGATGTGGCCTTAGATAGATCTCACCCACCATTTGTTGATTCCCCTGTACGTAAGTTAGCCGCACCCAGGAAGGATTGGCAGGAAAGATGGGGACTGCTGGATGTGTGGCGGGAACAACACCGGGGTGGTAGGGACTATTCCTTTTTCTCAGCCCTCCACGCTTTACATGTTAGGATTGACTCGGTACTGTGCAGCGGGTCCCTAGCCCCATTGGTCTCCCATATGGAGTATCTGGCCAGGACCATCTCGGACCATAATCCTTTGCTGGTGCATGTCCAATGGCAGAAGGCGCGCTCCGCGATTCCAACATGGCGGCTCCGGCCCGACACCCTGGAGGACTCGGTGTTCAGTGACGCAGTCCACCGGGGCATAGATCAGTATTTTGGTGAGAATGAGGGGACAGCTACTTGTAGGTCCGCTGAATGGGACGCGATGAAAGTGGTGGTGAGGGGAGTATGCTTGGGTAGGTTTTCGAATGCTCGAATGTCGGTGTTGAATGCGCTTGCCAGTGCGGAGGAGAAATTGAGGGATCTGGAGCGGCGTAGGCCGGCCCAACCGGATTTACAGGCTCGGTTACTGGAAGCCAAGGAGGTGGTGGCCACCGAAACGGAACGGCTACGGAGCTATGACTACAGACAATATGCCATTAGAGCGCATGCTGAAAGGGATAAGGTGGGCACGCTACTGGCTAGGCTCGCTAATCCTGAACTCAGAGGCTGCCCGGTCTTGAGCATCAAAAATGAACTGGGGGAGACGGTCTATTCCCAAACGGCGGTGCTGGAGTGCTTTAGGGCTTACTATGCTGAGTTGTACGAGAGTCAGTTAGAAGTGGAGGCGTGCGAAATCGCGGAATATTTGGAGTCAATGCAGCTTCCGGTGCTTGACGATGACGATGCAAAGGATTTAGGTGGACCTGTCACGCCGGCCGAAATTAGGGCGGCCATTAAACATATGGCGAGGAATAAAACACCCGGGGTGGATGGCCTGCCGATAGAATTTTACCAGAAGTATGCTGATAGCTTGGCGCCCAGACTACTGGTGGTATATGAGGAAGCTCACGGGTTGGGGGGTCTGCCCGGATCAATGAGGGAAGCACTGATAGTACCGTTGCTAAAACCCGGCAGGGAAGCGACTGATGTGAGGTCTTACAGGCCATTGTCCATGTTGACGGTGGACTATAAGATTTTAAGCCGGATCTTAGCCACCAGGTTGGCCCCACATATGACCAGCCTGGTGCACAGGGACCAGGCGGGGTTTATCCCCACGAGGAGCACGGCGTTAAATATTCGCCGTCTGATTGGGATATTGGATGGTGCAGCAGATACGGACGGTACCCCGGCGGTGTTGTCTGTAGACATTGAGAAGGCTTTTGATAGTTTGGAATGGGTCTATCTGGATGAAGTCCTAGTGAGGTTCGGCATTGGGGAAGGGTTTCGCAGATGGACGAAGGTGTTGTATTCCTCGACAACGGCGCGAGTACGTCTGGGCAATCTGGTGTCTGCGGCTTATCCAGTTGGTAGGGGGACGAGACAGGGGTGTTCCCTTTCCCCTCTTCTGTTTGCACTGGCGATGGAACCACTGGCGGTGCGTGCCAGGTCGGGAGACATGTACGCAGGGATTGCAAGAGGTGGGCAGTTGCACTACATACCATTGTACGCGGACGATCTGCTACTGTACATGGAGGATACGGAACGGGCTCTGGAAGGGGCGATGGAAATGCTGTCTGAGTTTGGTCGGTTGTCGGGCCTCAGGGTTAACTGGACGAAGACTTGTGTCTTTCCGCTTAGGGCGGACGCGCCCTGCCCCGCCCGTGATGTAGGGGTGGTCTGGGAGCCATCTTGCTTTACTTATCTGGGAGTCCGTATCTACCACGAGGTCGCGGACTTATTAGAGGGCAATATTGGGCGGTGCGTACGGGCGCTGAGAGGTTGCATGTCTTTCTGGGCATCCCTCCCCCTGTCGGTGCTGGGTAGGGTTGCTCTGCTGAAGATGGTGGCGCTCCCGCGGCTCTTGTACTATTTTCGCACGCTGCCCATTTGGATTCCTCAGAGTATCTTTAGGGACTTGCGGACGATGGTCATTGACTTCCTTTGGGGGCACGGCCGCCGTAGAGTGGCACTGAACACGTTGCTGCGTCCCAAGCTTGAGGGGGGGATGGCTGTCCCTGACTTTGAGTTGTACTATTTAGCCGCGCAACTTCAGGTTCTCACACAGCATGTGGCTAGGGTGTTTAGAGGGCCGGAACACGACCGAGAGCAGGGGATACAACGCCATGTCCTGGCCTATATCATTATGCAGCAGGAGCTGGAGTTGCGAGGCCTGTCCATGGAGGAACGGACGCTCAGGTTATGCTGGCAGAGGAGTCTGAGGAGGGCGAAGGCGTCCCGACCGTATGCCCCGGAGATACTGATAGGCATGCTGACTGCGCTGCCGCATGGGGGCGACTGGTCCCCATTATTGGAGTGGGAGGAGCTGGGACTGCAAGTGGTGGGGGACTTGTATACTGATGGAACGTTGGTGCCCTTCCAAACGCTACAAGAACAGTTTGGGCTGCCGGAGGGGAGCTTCCTCTTGCATGCGGCCGTGGTAGCGGCCATGCAAAAGCATTGGAAAGGGGGGCTCATTGAACCAGACACGACTATGGCTTGCCAGCCGCCGGCACCTTTAAAGCGGTGACCTGCCTCCATAATAGGATGTTGCATGAGGGGCTAGAACCGCTCCTGGACCTGAAAGCGAAATGGGGGATGAGCATAGGCAGGCCCATTCCGGACACGGTGTGGGGTCATATCCTTAAGCGTACGTGGAAGGGTACGAGGAACGCGCGCTTCCAGCAGGTGCATTTTTATGTGTTGCATAGGGCCTACTTGACCCCGGAGAAGATCAAACGGTACTTTCAGGTACAGGAGGCGCGGTGTCCGAGGTGCTTGGCGTTGGAGGCGGATCTGGATCATTTGTTATGGGGCTGCCCGAAACTAGAGGATTACTGGGCGGAGGTTGGGGAACTCCTCAATGCAGTGACCGACAGGGAGGTGGAGTTTGACATGGCGGCGTGCTTGTTGCTCTGGTTCCCACACACAAAAAACACCAAGGTGACTAGTAAATGTATTGACCTGGGGCTGGTACTGGCGCAGAGGGAGATCACCTGGCACTGGAAGTTCAGGGAGGGGCCGTCTGTGAGGAGATGGACGAATGAATTGCTGAGGTGGTCTGAATGCGAGAGTGTGCTCCGTATGAGACAAGCAGTCAAGCTTGACAATGAAAAAAGCCTGGAAGCAGCGCGTGCGTGGGAGTTGATAGTGCAGGCTCTGCGTGACTCCCTGGTGGACGATGAGGACTGAATGGATAGGGCATGAGGACATTGCGAGGCTTACGAGTATGGAGGTATAAGTAGATCTGTAACGGGACCCATACTGGAGTCAGGAACACGGCACACATCATTAGCGGTTGCTGGGGGGGAGGGATCGGGTGTTGTTCTAGGGCTGTTGAGGGATGGGTTGGACACCGGGATCCAGGTTGGGGAGCGGAAGTACTTCCGGGCCTGTGACTGACTTTAAGGTCTGTAGAGTGTGGATAGATAGCGGAGCAGGGGCAGGGGCGCGTGGCACTGTCGTGACAGTACCCTCACAGGGACTGGGGGGCGGGATCGCAGTATCGCCATGAGACCGGGCTGTTAGACTATGCTGGACGGTGTTGGGGTTGAGTTAGGGGTGGGGGGGGTAAAATGCGAATACATGAAGAGATTTCGACCATTGTCCCTCAGGGACGCTCACTATGATGTCTTGCTGGCAAACTGGAACATTATGCCGCCCGGCCTCCGGGATACGGGCTGAATGGCTGTGTATACTCTATGTTACTCGATCCATGCGGGGGGACACCATGAGTGTGCTGGTTGATTTATTGTATGCAAGGGTTTCTAATTCTGCAATAAAAAACAAATTAAAAAAAAAATGTAGGGAGGCCAAGGAAAGAGCTTACTTTTCCTTGTACAAAGCAAGAAAGTGGTTTGATTTGGAGCATTTTCAATCACCCCTTGTTTCACCCCAGTCTAAGGCCTATGTTGTCCTCGCATATTTCAGCAGGTGTTTGAGTGAAGCACTTTCAATCTATTTATGACGACCCTCAATCTATACCTGTATAATATTCGCCAGCTGAACTGTCAAACTTTAGATTTGAGTGGAAGGAGGTGATGAAAGCTATTATTGCCCTACCGAACAATAAAACCCCATGTTCTGATGAGGGTCCAGGTGATTTGTTTAAATCTTAACGTTGAGCTGTGGGCCCCTTTGATTTCTTTGCATCTCAATGCAGCTGTGATACATGGGCTACCATACTCTTGGTCCTACTCGTGATTGTGCCGGTGTTCAAGAAGGGATGTAGGGAAGACCCATGCTTCTACTGGCCCATTTCGCTGGTTAACTCGGAGGTGAAATATTAGTATGTGTGGTTTTTAATTGATTATGCACCTGAGCTAAGGAGCATAATGCCCTATCTTATATATAGTATAGTTTTAGGGCTGGCCTTGAAACAACTAACCAATGCTTAAACTTGTACTTGCTTATCTCAAAGTATACTGTAGCAAAGAAGGGATCAGTCCACCTAGCCTTCATGGATCTCAGTTCAGGGTTTGACAGAGTAAATAGAAACCAGCTCTGGGCTGTCCTGGGATCCATGGGGTTGACCGGGATATCATCCGGCTGTTAAGGGAGTTCCAGCTCAACCTGACAGCATCTGTTGGTGCGGTGAGGTGGGGGAATGTTCACAGCCCCTTAGTTTGAAAAGGTGTTAGTTAGAGTAGAATACTAGCTCCTTTTGTATTCACTCTGTACATGAAGCACCAGGAACAACATTTGGTTTTGGGAGGGATATGGCCTACGTGGGTAACCGACCGCTTGCAGCATTGCTGTGTGCAGATGATGCTGTGCTCATCTTTAGAACCACCCTGGGATTACAGTGAATCTTAAAACTCATTTGTTGTTTGTGGTTAATATGGACTTAAATGCCAACAATAAAAAGTCACATGCTATGGTAATTAGCCCAAAGAGCACCAAATCTAGGGTTTTTTGTATTAAGGGTTGTCATATCAGCAGAGTGGAGTAGTTTTCCAACTTGGGCAAATTAGTTGCTACCTCGCTGAGCTGGTCCTTACTATTGAAGCAGCAAAGATTATTATTTGGAAGGGTGTTAGACCTGGCATCTTTTGGCGTGTTTCCGCTGTCTTTATGCTTTCTGACCTCCTTGTTTTGACTCTGTTTTTTCTGGTTTAGTGTCTCTGCGCACTTTCTCACTGCTTTTCAGTGTTAAAGTGCAACTGCTCCTACTGTAAATTATGTTATGGATTGTTGTTTCCATGATTGGCAATGCAAATATTCACCCCCAGTCACAAGGATCAGGATTTAATTCATCATTCTTTTGCTACCCACGCTACCCCAGTTTAGACCCAGCCATATGCAAATCAGTCCTGGGATGCTTGATTCTGGTCCGAGGAGAACCTGGTTTGGCAGTTCGGGTTGGACTGTTCCCATGAGGAACAGGGTCAAGACTGATATGCATATGGCTGGTTCCAAACTGGGGTGGCTTAGTGAGCAAAAGAAACGATGGATTAAACCCAGATACTTGTGACTGGGGGTGAATTTTTGCATTGTTCAGCATTCCATTCATCATTTGTTCCTTTTGCTTTTTTTGTTCTAAGTGGGAAGGGCATGCCCAGACATGGGTCCTGTGCTCATTGCGCCACTGGATTCAAGCTAGCCTGGCTGATGAGGAGTGATACCCTGAAATGGGTCCCAGGATGCCTGGTTCCGGTCCAGGGAGAACCTGGCTTGGCAGTTCGGGCTGGACTGTTCCCACGAGGAACAGGGTCAAGGCGGATTTGTATATGGCTGGGTACAAACTGGGGTGATGTGGTAAGGAAATGAATGATGGATTAAACCCAGACCCTTGTGACTGGAGGTGAATGTTTGCATTGTTCAGCATTCTGTCCATCGTTTGTTCCTTGTGCTTATTTTGTTCTAAGTGGGAAGGGCATGCCCAGACATGGATCTAGTGCTCACTGCGCCACTGGATTCAAGCTAGCCTTGCTGATGAGGAGTGATACCTCGAAACGGGTCCCAGGATGCATGGTTCCTGTCCAGGGAGAACCTGGCTTGGCAGTTCGGGCTGACTGTTCCCTTGAGGAACAGGGTCAAGACTGATTTGTATATGGCTGGGTCCAAACTGGGGTGACGAGGTAGGGAAATGAACGATGGATTAAACCCAGACCCTTGTGACTGGGGGTGAATGTTTGCATTGTTCAGCATTCTGTCCATCATTTGTTCCTTTTGCTAAAGTTTCTTGGCAATGCACTTGACTATGTTTGGTACTATGTACAGCAGTTTAAGGAATAATTGTATTTGTCCTTCACACTCAAGAAGCTGAATTTTAAACAATTTAGACCTACAATTTTGTATCTACAGCTTTTATCAGACGTTCAGATTTGTGATTTTTTCCCGTTTTGTTGTGTGAGCAGTTAGAGCAAGGCATCTTAGAGGATGTGCATGAAATGTTACTGATTGTTTTTATTGGATTTTGTTTGGTTTGTATTTCTTAAACTGAATAGATGGCGTATAACGACCCATTCACAATAGGATACAATCTCCAGTGCTATATGGAAGAATCAAAGGACGAAGCATGCCGCCATATGTAGGTGACAGTTTACGTACCTTTGAGTAATATGGTCTATCAAGCCCAGGATAATTTTTGGGGACAGCCTCGGTGACAACGGGACCTGCTTTTCCTACGTTAACGCTGCATTTTCACTTATATGCAACTTTTTTCTTCTCACTCCTAGATAAAATTATATTGACCGAAAATGAAGGGCCAGGTGAAATTGCATTTTCTAAACTGCCAGTAATAACCTAGGGCTGCATAGTCAGGTTAGGGGAAATGATGTTCAAAAAATGCACACTGTTATCCAAATACTTTTTGGAGCAGTAGAACTGCCAGGGCTCGAAGCACAGTAAGAAACTGATTGAATATTTACAATGAGCAGGGCTACTGAAATTATGTGATTGCGGGGCTGTAGCATTTTCCGCATCATTATGGGTTTGCCGCATTTGCCACATAATCACCTATCTGCTGCATAATCTGCAGATTGAAAAAAATTATTGTTTCTAGCTCAAACGGCTCAAAGGTACTAAAAATGCAGTGTTTGTGTTCAATGGAAGGCCCTTTGCAAAGGTTGACTGATCATCTTTCTGTTGCTTACTGCTATAGTTGGGTGTTAAAGTATTACTAATCATGTGCTACCAATGCCCAGATAGAGTTAACAAATGTAAAAACTACAAATTAATGAAGTAGTAATACACAAAATGTGCTGCATTAAGCCGCAAATTTGCCTTTTCTTCCAGCCTAATTTACTCTACCCGGCCAAATAATTTGGCCCAACCCTGCTGCAGAATCCCTGTGGCTCTGGGTGACAATTCAAAAGGTATGGCATGTTAGCAATATATTTTATTTCATTTATTTCAAGAGTTTTATATAGGACTGGCTAGACCCGGAGGTATCAGAGCGCTTTACATGAGGATCGCTGCGTTACAAGGTTACACATTACATCCGTTATAAGAGCATAGTAAGAACACAAGAAAAAGAACAAAGTTAACGGTAGTTCATCAAAGGGAGGGGGGCAAATGGAGACAACAAAAAAGGGGAGACGTGGAGAACTATGCCTAATGTCCTGCTGGGTAGGTGATGGTCAAGGGGGTGAACCAAGGCCGATCTCCTATAATGCTGTCTAGCAGCTAAACCAGGACATCAGCCATGTTGCTCAGGTTTCTTTGTAGCAATTTAAAGACCTGTCAAACGTTTCTATGAGGCCGCCAGACATGGTTCACGACCTTCCTCAGATTCGGATCCCGTTTGATGCTGCCAACGCTCATCGGACTGTGGTCCCTGCAATGGGATGAGAGCCTGTTTATGCCAGCGTAAACTGATCTGGTGTGGATCGGAGGGGCCAGGACTACAGTGACAATCTCCGGACATGAAGGTCATCATGGAGGTGGCAATAGTACCGTAAAATGTCATGCTTGGTCCAATTTTTCCCAAAAAATGATTAGGCAAGAATAAAGCCAAATACCCCTGGCTTTCTTGGTTCGCTAGATGTAATGTAGGGCTACAATTTAAGCCGCGCCACTTTCAAAGAGCAGCCTCGCGGCTTTCAAAGGGAAGTAGCCGCCACTGATGTATACCCTACTTTGGCTGTTTTAAATAATTATGCAGTCAGATTTGGTTCACACATAGTTACGCGTCAAGTTTGCTTTAAATCCCTAAAAATAGCCCTCGGTTTAAAGACTTCACTTAAAGATACAAGCAGATTGCTCATTTACAGATCAAAGCGAAAGGGATTCGGAAGTCCTCTGCGTGAAACTGCTTCTGTCATGTTTACTTTAACGCTGCATTTGGTCTCCGGTAATAGCCCTACGAAGAGCCTGAACTTGCCTCCCAGTTTTACTGAGGAAGTATCCTTACTATATCAATCACGCCCTCCTCCACACCGCCTGAGGCAGCGAGGGTCTCCCCCATTCGACGTCCTCTGCCTCCTCTTCACGCCAATACTCTCCCACTTCGCCCCTCCCCGCTGCACACAGACCCCCTCCCCGCAGTGGAGGGCCTGGTTACAGCGAAGCCCTCCTCCTCACGTCCTTTGCCTTCCCTCTACCTCCCCGGCTGTGGACCCTCCCATTCGAGCCCTGTCCTCCCGCCCCCTTCCCAGCCCCGCCTGCGCCCGGCTCCTCCCCTCCTCCGCTTCCCTCGGTGTAGGCCCGGATCGGTGACAGGCCTCAGTGCCGTGTTTGCCTGCCGCCTGCAGTGTTGGATTGTATTTGCGCTCTTCGTCTTGCTCGCCTCTCTTCATGGCTCCGTCCTTTCGGCCCAGGCCCGGCTCTGAGAGGGAGGACGACGATCACCTGGAAATTCGTGGAGACCGGAAGGTAAACAAGCCGCTTGTGCCAGTGTGCGTGAGGCCTGTATGCCAGGCGACTGTATAATCATCCGGCCCCGAAACCCGCCGATCGAGGGACGCTGTCCTGCAGTTCCAAAACTGAGAGACACCTTAAAAGTGGACTCCCCTGCCCCTTAAAAGTGGACTCCCCTGCCCCTTCCATTCTCTCTGTACCGGGCTCTCGGTCCGAGCCACGACAGACTCAGACCCCCAGACCCCGCGGGACTTCTGTCCATTCAGCTCCAAAATCCCTCCGACCCTAAGCGTACCCTCTGAGCCGAGGCCTCAGCCCAACAAAGTCCTGCCCACTGCCGGCCCCTCCGGGTCTGGCATCTGGCCTCTGTAGCTCAGCGCTCGATGCCCCTTGCCCGCCTCGGAGCCGTATCCACCGCAGGGATCGCATCAATGCCTACTGCAGCCCACAGAGCCCTTCCCCGCTGTTCCTCCAGGACACCTACCCGCTGCAGCCCTGCCCGCTGCAGCCCCAACCTCCCTGCAACCACTCCTGCAGCTCTGCCTGCGGTTGTTTCGGGGCACTTGCCTACTAAGGCTACCAGATAACTCCATGTCACAGAGGAAACCATTTTCAACCCTAACCATTCTATTTACACATCATCGTTTTCAGATATGCAAGTCCAACTGGCTTAGTTCCGCTGAGCCAAAACTACAACTCCCTTAAGGCATTACGGTATTAATGAAAAGCCCAGGACTGGTAAATGTTGTCCCTGATGACATGGAGTGACATAAAGTAATCTGATATTTGTACAGCCCAATGTAGCTAAAGGACCTTGCCCTGTGAAGCCACTCCAGGTTAACCACCACTTCTTAAAAACATGCCCTCATCTGCTTCACCGCCCCCGTGCAACCCATTACTATAAATCATAGCACCCACCCTCGTCTACATATCCCCACCCATCCACCGTAGTAGACCCTAGCATCTGTAACTAGGGCCCCTGAAGCCACTGGACCAGTGCTCACTACCCCTTTCTATCTGCCTTTTTGCAGACCAGGAAGCCCCTTGTGGAGAAGAAGAGACGAGCCCGGATCAATGAGAGCCTCCAGGAGCTTCGCCTCATCCTGGCTGACAGCGAGGTACAGGCCGCCAAGCATCAATCTTTCTAAGGCGGGGAGGGAGGGGGCAGAGCTGGGAGCACATCATGCGTGAGACATGTTGCTGTTAGGAAACCCCTGGTGCGTCTCGTATGAAGGAAGGCTCTTGCTTCATGCAGGAGCCTGTGTACTGCAATAGGTTGTCTTGTGCCTCTTGAATGGAATATGTACTGTTGGAAAACTGATGATCAGCTGACCCATGTAGGTATTCCCAAATCCCAAGAGTCCACTAATTTTCGAGGCGTTCTATGTTTAGTAAGCAAGATGTTGCACTTTACAGCGTATTTATTGAACTTTCTTAAATGTTTTGACTGGCACACCCAGAAAAAAAGGCACAGCAGTGTTTTGCGCTGGTATTGTGGGCTTGCTATATTTTGGTGGCATGAGGTACTGCATTCATTTGATTGAGCTTTCCTACAGTATTGTGGGAGAACCGCCATTTGGTTCCCTGAGTGCGCTGTCACTCATAGTATTGGGCATGCTCTCTTCCCTTAGCTTGGTAACGTTGGAGTTCCTTGTCGTGGGCTACCTGTCACTCCGTGTGGGCCGACTGGCCTCTTGTGTGGGAGCAGTCAGCTCAATGCCGCGACTTGTTCTTTAAAATGTTTTGTGGGTCCGAAGTTGTCCCGTGTTTGTTCATAGCTAAGTTGTGTTGAGTTACGTTTTTGTGGGAGCATCAATTCTCCTGTCTGTTATAGAGTGGAGTTAGGCAGCTAAAGGCCTCTGTCTCTTTCTTTTGTTACCGGGTACCTTTGGGGCTGCGTGTCTCCTGCTTCTCTTTTTTTTAAAGCTTTATTGGGGGATGCCGTTCTTCTTGCTCTCTTATTAAACAGGTGTCCTGGCACATATATACGGTATTCTTGAGCTGACAGGTCCCCAGGCATTGTTGTAAAGTGGTTTTTGATACCCTGGGCCCTGACTTACTTCTTGAAAGTGTTGTGTGCCAGTTGGCGTCTGACTGTTATAAAGTTGACAGTGATATTTTATTTCTCCCATATCTTAAATATAAAGATGCGTTTAATACTGCAAATCTAGTTTCCTAGCACTGTTTAATAAAGTGGTATTTGATGCTGCATATTTTCTGATTCTTGTAAAGTGCTGTTGTTGGTGCAGGTTGGCTTTGACTTGCTCTCTCGTTTCCCCTCAGTTCCAGTCAAAGATGGAGAATGCCGAGGTGTTGGAGCTCACAGTAAAGCGTGTCCAAGGCATTTTACATAGGCGGTCTGCTGGTGAGTTCTCAAATAACCTCTAATTTAATGTTTACATGACTGCACAAAGTGATCATTTTTAATACAAAATATGTGCCCTCTGGACTGCTCAGTGTGTGTTCAAATCTCTGCATTTCAGATGTTTCATAAAATCAGGTATAGTAACAGCCCATCTTTAAATTACAAATGTTGTAAACTGTGAAATACTATTTTGATGCCAGTCCAGCCCTCTCTAATGTTTTTTCCCCTGATCTTTGCCTGTACATGATTTCATGTCCACAGTCAGGGCAATATTTTGGGTCTTAAGACAAATTATTTGAAAAGTGTCATTTTGTAGCCAAAGTTTTCACACCCATGTGCGAGCTAAGTGGTCCACCACCAAGAGTAACTACACAGGACTCCTCTTAGTGATTTATTTTCCAGTATGCGGACCTTGGTACGTAGATGCACTTCACTGGTACCCTGTCATATCCCAACCTTGGACACCTAGTTTTCCTGTACTGCCAATGTTTGTGACATTTCATAGCAGTATCACTTAGACAACCAAGGTAATCACCAAGGTTCAGATGCCTTTGACTTTTTGTGTGTAGGGTGAACATTTGTTCTGAGAAATGAAGTTTAGAACTGAATGCAACCTAGATGGATGCAGCACTGGCGCACAAGGGGCAGAGTAGGGCCTGCTGGTGTTTTGTCTGAAGTTGAATTAAATGTGTGTTTCTTTGTAACTCATTTTGATGTTTAAGGATCTGTAAGTTTAATTGTTTTATATTTCTCCTCTGCAGAGACTGACAAGATGCATCGGGAAGCCAGTGAGCGTTTTGCCGCAGGGTATATCCAGTGCATGCATGAAGTCCACACGTTTGTCTCCAGCTGCCCTGGCATTGATGCTAATGTGGCAGCTGAGCTGCTTAATCACCTTTTGGAGTCCATGCCTTTGAACGAGGGCGGCTTCCAGGACCTGATTGTGGAGGTGCTGTCGGAGGATTCTGGCAGCGAAGAGATGTCATCAGATGCTTCAATGGCTGCATCTGCTTTCTCTCCAGCCCCCTCCAGCGAAGATGGCTGCTCCGATCTGGACGAGACAGAGAGCGACCGCAGCTTGCTTTCCCCTAGCCCCCAGGACTCTGGTCGAACAGCAGACATGCCATCCACCAGCCACACCAAATCCATGTGGAGACCCTGGTGAAGAAGGGTTGGTGCCCTTGAGGGATCTTCAACAAAGTCCTACCTACCTGCTGGTTGGCCACACGTGCAGCCTGATCCTCCATGCCCGACTGCGATGGACAGTGTGAATAAAGGTGGCATCTGCACTGGTGCCTTCTTGCACGACTCCTCTAGATGGCACTCCTCGAGCTGTCAACTCCCTGGCAGTAAATAGCGTGGACTTTCCTACCTGTTAACATTTCACCTTTTGAGTGTGATGGAATATTTTTACGTTTGACTTGGTTTGTTTTGAAAAAAAACATAGGGGGTACAACTCTTTGTAGCAAAGCTCTTCTGTGGGTGCGCAGCAGTATTTCACAATGGATGGTACAGACCTGGACCTCATTCCCTGGTATGAACAAAACATTTGGTGGTTGGCATTCTGACTTGTTGGATGGCATTAAGCAGCCTGTCTTAGCGTCCTTCGGCTTTGTACTGCCGCGGGTGGTACTCCTTCGCTACTGTGTAAAACTACTAATTTGGCCCTTTTTTGGGGCTAAATATACGTTATTTTCAGATGGACTTCTCCGTTGTGGAAGAACATTGGCCAGTAGGCCAACGGGGAAGATACGTTCCAGCAATAAATTCACACCGGTGATTAACTTTCTCACTTGTCACGATCGGGAAGTGACGCCACATAAGGAACTGAATGTAATTATCACCAATTCCTCGTTGTTGCAGAACTGCGCTCAGTGTTCCAAACCTGACGTTAAGTAACACGACTGAAATGTGCTGCAGTTATAGTTTCCTCAGTGTGAAATCGCATCTCCCTGTGTCACCGCCCTGAAGTGACATCACACGGGGAAATGTGCTGCCCTGATCAGTGAGGAACATATGGGAAACGTGTGTTTTGAAGGAACGTGTGAGAACCAAGTATGCCGTCTTTCACGTCGTTTTAAGAAAGCGTACAGTCGCCATTTTACGCACCAACAAAACACAGCTGCAACAGTCGGGGAAAAAACGAATGCCGACCAGCCTCGTTTTCAAGCTGCGTGCACAATGTAAGTGCACGTTCACAACCGGCAAACCTGGGGAGGGAGTGGCAGAGCTGGCCATATCTGCGGATCCTGAATTTCTGCCTTCCATGAAGGAAGTTGAATGTGGGCTTCGGGCACATTTCCATTTGAATGGGGAATGGGCGGGGGGCTCTGTGGAACACTTAAGCAGATTCTGCAATTAGCACATCTATGCCTTCAATGCTGATATATGTATATTAGGGTGTTGTAAATGCCCCCTCTCGGACTCGTACTTTTAATTAAAAAGGAACCCTTGGCGCCAGAATGATTCCAGGGGCAGTGAAACGCTCCCAAACTAAATACAGTACTCCATATTTTTTTCCGCTCTTTCAAGTTGGCGTTTTACCACATTTGTGTATCTGCTGTGGAACACTGGTGACGAGCACTTAACTTTTTATTTTCTTATTATTTTGTTGTTGCATTATTAAGTGGTGGACCAAGACTCGAATTTAGGAGGTGTGTTTTTTTAATAAATAGAGAAAAGTTAAATATATGCTGAAACTAAATTTAGGAAGAACGAGTGCGAGCCAAGACTGTAGTGTTGTTGTACATTGATACTAGGTCAATAAAGTGCTGTTCTCTCAAATATGGCTGCCAACTCTCTCTGTTCAGGGCCTCCCTTTGTCATTTGGAGGGGACCATCTGTCACTTGAGGGGGGGGGGCGGGTACTGCTAAACTGAAGGACTGCGGGTCTGCTTAAACATCAAAAGAGGATCAGTTATGGGGGAATCCTTTGCAAGAAATACATGTGTTCATGTTATATGGCTTGGCTACTTCTGTGCCGAATGGTCCGGCTCCAAATTATTACTGCCTGATTTTTATTCCCTCGCTGCATGTACAATGTATGTTCCAAATGAGGATTTTAACCACCGGGAAGGGGGTGTGGACCAGCGTCCAATTGCTTAATCCAAAATGATGTTCCATTGTAAAGTTTAGCAAGAGGACAATAATAGTGAGCTTGGAATGGCTGCCTTCCCCGGAACGGAGGATGTTGAGAATAGGGGCATAGGAGATAGCATCCATTGCCAAAAGTATATTTTCCGAAGATCACACAATGTTATCAGGAGGAGTACGCCCTCGGTTTGCACCGTCAACAATCGAGCGGTTTAGCGAGTGCTCTTTCGCCGAAGCTGAACTTGATCACAAACCGAATTGTGGAAATATACCCTATAATTAGATACAGTTAGTTACGGGTGGCTCTCGAGCTGTTCAGACAGTCTTGGAATAATACATTTATACCGTACTTGGGGACCCTGCCCAGATAGTGCTCCAGTGTGAAACAGATGCAGGTAACACTGGGGTGCCAGAAAGTCACAGCAGCAAATTGATTTATTCCCCTGGCCTGTAAACACCCATCTGTGACTGCTTTCATGCAGCAAATTGCTAGTTAGCCAGAGGCCGGCTGGCTATTTGTCTTCTGTGGGCATGGAGCAGTTGCCTCAGTTGTGTTGATTTTCTCCCCTTCCCTCAGACTGGCTGAGGGAAGTCTTGGGAGAAAAGGCAGATGACAAAGGGTTTTGATGTGCAAATTGGGCCAAGTTTCACAGAAAAGGGGGAAAGGCACAAAAGTGGTTAACGAAGGCACATCGGGGCTTCAAAGTCGCCTTGTCTTTTAGAGAGACGTGATGTTCAAATGCAGCTCTCAGGCGCCGCAGGGGTGCGTGTACTTCCTTTGACTCCAGATCTGTTCGGTGCTGGCCATCTCAAAGGTTGCCACCGCTGTGACCTGAGAAGCGAAGCTGGCTCTGCTGGTGGGGTTTTAGAAACGTGACCGGTGTCTCCACATGCAAAAATATCGGGTACAATAGAAACCTGATCCTGCCCTGGTTTCCAAGCAAGTGTGGAGTTTAAGCAACAGATAGCAGGAACCAGTCACATCCATCGATTTTATTCTTTCTGCCTCTTTCTATTATTAGGCTTGACATAAGCCAAGATTTTTTTGTTTTACTATGTAATATACGAGTCTATTGTTCATGTCATTCTCAATTTTCTTCCGTCCACTACAGCTTGGGTACTCTCAAACCTTTTCCAGGGGGCCTAAAAGTTTGGCCTGTTGTTAGACAGAGGGCTGCATTGATGCCAGCAGGGAGGGGGGAGCGTGGTTATGTAAGGTGAACATAGGGGGAAGCGAAGCATGTACATATAAATAATGAATTGCACATTGTGAAATCTGAAAACCTGGGAATAATTCCGGCTTCCCCACTTGCCCAAATTGTGTGATCCTAGGCAATTGTTTTATTTCACTCGACCTCCTTTTTCTTCATTTTCACATTTAAGAGGACCTCGAAATACATGACTTCAGGATGCATGCTGTACAAAACCTTTTCTTGTGTTTAATTCAATGAACTATTATGTTGTCCATGAATAACAGCAACCCCTCCTACTCGGAGCGTGAACATAACTGACTTGCCTCTAAGTTCACTATTTGCATTGATGCCGGGGTGGGATGGAAGCATTAATGTTTCTAAATTCATGTTTGAAATCTGTTAAAAAATAATACTTCTCAATGCACTGGTGTAATCTGATGTACTACGGTAAAATGCTTCTGCATGCTACTGAAAGACACTTTTTGAATTTTGTAGAAACCTATTTTTAAATTTTTGTTGTGAGAGTTATTTAAAAACGAAGGTGTTCCTTAAGTTAAGTGGTGTAAGACACCTTAGTTACTTACTTTTTTAACATCTTTTTAATGTAGGGCTGATTCGGGTGTTGACCAGGGCTCCGCATCTAAAGGGCAGGAAGGCCACATGGGCACCCCGGGCCGTACATTGAGTATCACTGCACTACAGCATGGGGCAGCCCACTAGGCTGTTTTGAGTTGACTGAGTGATGGCATTATGCTCTTTCACAAACTGCACATCCACACAAAGTAGTTCTCATGTGAGCCAGGGACTATTACCGCCAAGTGTGCTGTGTGTGGCCCCAATTTCTTTTTTTGGCCAACATTTATTTTTTATATTAGCGAGAACCTGGTAGCTCCACCAAAACACAAGCAGTCAACGCCAGGCATATTGGCTTTGCTAATGCTTGTCAATATGCATTTTGATTATCTTATCATGCCTTTATTAATAATGTCAATAGGTTTGAGAACTCAATTAGTTTTCTATACTCGCTCACAATATACCGTGCCTAGATGCAGACCCTCATTGAAGCAAGTATTTACAGTGATGTCGTCTGCACTGGTCGGGTCTAGTTCATGCCTAATAATTTCATCCTTAATTAAACGATTCACTAGGCAGTAAGCTACTCTAGCAATCCTCCCATGCTCTTTGGTTCCTTCACATCACATTAGACGGCGTGCTTCTAGCTCTTTCCGAAAGCTACAGACAACCAATTGATGCAGGATATCCGGACTCAACCCCAATGCAGAAAGTAAACGTACCAGTCAAAAAAGTGTACATTTTCTCCCGTCGCCATTTATTTCTAGTGTAAGTCCCAGTCCTGCAGATGTTGCGCCAAATCACGCCTCTCAAAATAAGGTGAAAGTCACTTTTGTGCCAGCATCCTTTGAGCAACCACATGGAAACGCACACTAGTTGGGTTATGGCACACTCCTCGAACGCCTCGCTAGAGACGATGACATGGTGGTGCGGCTGGAACTGAAGCATGGTTAGGCAGTTGATCCCTGCTAAAGTAAATGTAAATGTATATGTATTGGCATTTATATAGCGCACTACTTACCCGTAGGATCCCAAGGCGCTTCGACCGCTGCGAAACCCTTCCTGGCTTCCCTGAGAGATGGTCCCTTAATGGGTATCTCCAGGGTGAGACCAGGCATCCCCGGCGGTCTGGTGGGGCCGTTAGTGAAGATGAGGCAAGCTGATGCCCAGAGTTGCCGAGTGTGATCGCTGATCAGAGTGGGCACCGAGGCGAGAGAATTATCGAGTCCGCTGACCCTGGTCCAGAAACCTGCCGCGCCGGGAATCGAACCCTGGTCCCGGGCCGTCCTCTGCTCTCGGGTCTGCCGCCTCTAACCAGTGAATTGGAGGTCTGATCCAGACACTCCATACTATTAAGTGTCATTGACATTTCATTGTGGTAGATAACACCACACCCCATATAGGCATAATGTACAGATCCAGATGAACTGCCTCTAAATGAATGGATTAATTTAATCTCCAGAGCTGTCTCTGGAAATGCTTCTGAAGATTGCCTTGCCCAATCCACATTGGAGCACCCTGTGTACCTCTATGGAGGTTACTTTTGCGTGTGGTCGTTTTTTTATGCTTCCCTATAGACTGCTCCATATATTTACGGTAGAAGTAGTGAACGATATTCACAGTAGGGGACAGCTATGAATGGTGAACAGGTGTAGTGACACCAGAGCCCATGGGTGTGAAGGGGGCCTTGATCACTCCAATCAGATGTTTTACTTCCAAACCAAAGACGGTGACCGATTTTTCTTACTTGCGTAAGGGTCCCAGGCACCCTTGGTAACCACTGTTCAGCTTTCCTTGCTCCACTCCAGTTGGCACCAGGTAAACTGAATTCCCGGATACACATTACAGGTGTTAAATACTTCTAATCTACAAAAAGGGGGCTGCTCAAAAATCTTAAAACATTTATATCGAAAACCGGCAAATGAGTTCTGCCTTGCTGCGAACTTTCTGGTTTTGCAGCAGACACCCAAGTTATCAGTGTAACACAGTGCTCTTTAGACAGCTTGGGTTTCAAGTTGACTACACTAAGTGCTTCTTCACGGTCACACGTGGCGCTAAACTGGGACATCGGTGCACTCCTTTCCCACAGGGTACATTCTTTGTGTAGAGTCCCCTCAGTTGTATGTCAGAAGATATCATAGAGAAAAAGTGTTTGACATGAATATTGTGTCCTAAATGTTGTTTACAAAATTATTGTCCCATACTGTGTAGATTGTCTATTATTAACTTCAGTTATGGGCAATATTTTGTAGACAATGTTTAGGATATTATGTAAGACAATATTCTGGCTTTGCATCATCCATTCATGCTCCTAGTTACCATAGCTCTATTTTTATCATAAAAATCCCCTAAGACATTGATCAGCCACTGGGGAGCTCCCCACCCGTGTCTCTTACTACACAGATAAGGTCTCAAGATTGTGTTAAGGGCTGTGGTGAAATTCACAGTGCAGTTGCATCTACTTCCACATGCTGTAGGAGTTTGCTATGGTGACTAGTGGCACCATGTTTTGCTCTGGACACCACCCTCCTTCAGCCTGTTTCGATCAGTGGAAAGATAGCTTGGCTATTGAACTATTCGCCAAAATACTGTCATAATTCACTGACAAAATCTTTGCACATAGAAACAGTACAGACAGTAACATACTGGGTCTGGCTTATAAATCTTTCTTCCATGGGTTGGCACATGCCTTACTCCTTAAGTAAGTCATGCCTACAAAAGTGTAAGGATAAGTCCCTCTTACTCACAGTAACATATTTGCAAATTGTGCTTCAAATACTTAGTAGGCAATTTCCAAGAATAGTGTATATAAAAAAACAACAGGAATAAGGATGTACTGTTTACACCCCTCATCCACAAAAGGAGAGCAATGAAACAGCTGTGAATCCAATTTTCAGGAACTACTAATTTCTCTGCGTTTCTAATCCAAGGTGCCCACTGACCCGGGTACAAGATGTGCAAGGCATAGTTTTGTCAAAAGTTGTTGCTGAATTATTTGTATTCATTTTTCTTTTAACCAGCTTTGAAATACAAAAAACATTCAAAGGGGGCAACTGTCAGTACAAGTGAAACTGAAACAGTTTTTCGAGTGGTGTGACTTACATTTCCCAAGCCCCACTGCCAAATGAATATTGTTTTGTTTTATTTATTTTTAGTATCTGCAGCTACAAATTTCCAAGAGCATCTTGTCACAATTGCTTGGCTATGATCTGAAGTCCTCAGTATGAGCTGAGGTAGAAACTAAAACCCATGCAGTATAAAAACAAGAGCACAGAGTAGAACCCAGGGTGAAAAAGAAGTGTTGGAGTCTGCAGTTATGGACCAAACTTTCCAAGAGAAAAGGCAAGAAGTCTGGTAAACCAACTTAAATACAGATACCAGACCAAGTCCCCTCTCCTAAAGAAGAAGACTTGTCTGCCCCAGAGGGAACTGAGCCTCTGGAGCTTTGGCCTTTCATGGCAGAGCTCTTGGGCCTAGGGGGACACTCTAGGGAAGATCTGTGCCAGGGGCAGAGGACCTGTCCCACTCTTATACGTCTGAAACAGCAAGCTGCTGATCAGGAAAATGGTGATGTCTGTGGCTCCCACAGGACTTTTTGGAGAGACTCCTTTATACTGAGGCCAGAGACGCCAAACCTAGTGCCACTAGAAAAGTGGTAGTGCCTCAGCAGTTTAGAGAGCTTCTCCTTACATTGGCCCATGACATCCCCATATCTGGCCATCTTGGCCAGACCAAAAAGTGGAGTAGGTTGTTAAACCACTTCTACTGGCCAGGTGTGTCCCAGAAGGTGAAGGAGTTTTGTGACTCCTGTGCCTCCTGTCAAGCCAGTCGCAAGACAAGCAGCCACCTGAAGGTCCCCTTAATTCCACATCTAGTGTTTGGGGGTTCCCTTTGAAAGGGTAGGGATTGACATTGTTGATCCCCTTGGTCCTCAAACAGCATCAGAAAGCAGATTTATACTGGTAGTAGTGGATCATACTACTAGGTATCCTGAGGCAATTCCCCTTAGAACTACCACTGCAGTGGCTCCTGCTCTCCTTGGTATCTTTACCAGGGCAGATTTTCCTAAGGAGGTGGTCTCAGACAGCGGTACAAACTTTGTCTGCTTACCTAAAAAACGTGAGCTGAATGTGGAATGACTTACAGGTTCACTATCCGATATCATCCACAGACCAATGAGCTTGTTGAAAGGTGCCATAAGATAATAAAAGGTATGATTTGTAGACTCCCTGAAAAACTCAGAAGGAGATGGGATGTCTTACTGCCATGCCTGCTTTTCGGCTACAGAGAAGCACCTCATTAAGGAGTAGGGGTTTCCGTCTTTGAACTTTTGTTTGATTCGTCCTTTAAGGGGACCATTTTGTCTTGTGAAGGAAGGATTGGAGAAACCTCTCAAAGAGCCTGAACATGATATTGTGGACTATGTGCTTGGCCTTCGTTCCAGAATAGCCGAGTACATGGAAAAAGCAAACAAAAACCTCGAGGCCAGTCAATAGCTCCAGAAGCTCTGGCATGATCAAAAGGCTGTCATGGTGGAGTTCCAACCAGGGCATAAGGTGTGGGATTTGGAGCCAGTGGCTTTCAGGACAAATGAATGTGGCCGTAACCTATCCCTGTAGAAATGGGGAGGTTACCTATCTGGTTGTCCTTGGCACATGCAGGAACCCCCAAGAGGCAATCCATGTAAGCCTCTATCATGACCAGGCGGAAGTGACCATGCTGATGGTCACAGATGAGGATCAGGAAGCAAAGAGTGAACCTCTCCCTGACTTCTGAAACCACCCTAAAGATGGGTCAGTTGATAGAGTGGGCTTGTCAGACACCCTCACTACACAACAGTAGACTGATTGCAGGCAAGTCCGAAATCAGTTTGCTGAGCTCTTCTCCTTGACCCCTGGTCAGACTAACTTGTGTACACATGATGTGGACACTGGTGACAGCCTACTTGTCAAAAACAAAATCTACAGGCACGTCTGATATTGTTAAGGAGAGCATCAAAGCTGAAGCAAGAAAGATGCTGGAATTGAGTCAATGAGCCATCAGAGATCCCCCTGGGCTAGCCCAGCTGTTTTAGTCTCCAAACCTCACACAATGGGTGGAAAGAAAGAGATGAGGTTTTGTGTGGATTATAGGGGCCTACGTTCTGTGACAAACTGATGCACATCCAATTCCTAGGGCTGACACATTAATTAACAGGCAAAATGAGCAGCCACATTTCTAAGTACTTTTGATCTCACATCAGGTAACTGGCAAATTGGTCTGACCTCCCGAGTAAACATTCTTAACGCCTGATGGGCATTATCAGTTGTTCTGTGATGCCCTTTGGATTAAAGAAGGCCCCTGCCATCTTCCAAAGGTTGGTGAATAAAGTCCTTGCTGTGGTGGAACCCTTTAGTGCAGCTTATTTTGATGATATTGCTATCTTTAGCTCCACCTTTCAGGATCACCTGATTCACCTTGGCAAGGTCATTGAGGCTCTGAGGAGTGCAGGCCTCACTATCAAGGCAAACAAGTGCTAGATAGGGCAGGGCACGGTTGTGTACTTGGGCCACCTGGTAGGTGGAGGCCAAGTTCAGCCCTTACAACCCAAGATCCAGGCAATTCTGGACTGGGTAGCTCCAACAACCCAGACCCAAGTCAGGGCATTGCTTGGCTTGTCTGGGTACTACAGGAGGTTTGTGAAGGGATATGTGTTCATTGTGTCCTCCTCCCAGAACTGACCACCAGAAAGATGCCCAAGAAGGTTAACTGGACCGTGAGCTTTCAAAAGGCTTTTGACACCCTGAAGTGCAGACGGATGCCTCTGAACATGGGATAGGAGCAGTCGTTTCCCAGACCAGTGATGATGGCCATGACCAGCCTGTTGCCTAAATTAGTAGATGGTTAATCCCCAGACAGCAGCGTTGGAGTACCATTGAGAGGGAAGCCTTTGCTATGGTTTAGTCCTTGAAGAATCTGAGACCATACTTGTTTGGTTCTCACTTCCTAGTTCAAATTGACCACAGGCTTCTCAAATGGCTCATGCAAATGAAAGGTGAAAACCCCAAACTGAAAAAGTGGTCCATATCTCTACAGGGAATGGACTTTACACTGGGACATAGAACCCTGGACTGACCATGCCAATGCAGATGACCTTTCCAGGTTCTTCCACTTAGAAGATGGTGACTCTCTAGGAAAAGGTTAGGTTAATCCTCTTTTGTTTAGAACGGGGGGGGGGGGGGCATGTAGGAAAGTGCCCGTCATTAAGGATTCCCCAGCACCATGATGGCTTCACTGTACCCAGTGATGTTTGATACCAAACATTGCGTCTTACTAAAGCCACATTGATGGTAGTGTTGGTGGTAGTGGTGGAATTATCAATAAATGCACACAATGGACACCTTACAGGGACCCCTGAAAACCTACCAAACACTGGTGTGGTCTTAGCCAGCCTGCCACCTCCAGACATATATCGGACCTCATGGGTGAGAGCCTGTGCTCTCAGAGGCAGGGATGAAAGCCTGGCCTGGGTGGAGGTGCTTCACACCTCCTCCAGGCGGTATGGCCTTCCAAGGTGGGACGCTTTAAAGGCAATGCAGTCTTTGAAATGCAACTTAAGCACCTCCAGATAGTGGAGGATGCCAACCCCCCTGTCCTGCTCCATATTTGGTGGGAGGACGGATGGAAAAATTAGTTAGATAGGGAGGTGGGCCCACACATAGCAAGGACCACCCCTAAGGTGGGGCAGGTTAAGTGGACCCCACTTTTCCCTTTCCTTCATCTTTTTTGAGAGGGAATTAATCAATTAGGGTCAGGGCTGTGCCCACTCCTCAAAGGAAGTGGTCACATAGTGGGTGTAGACACCCTAAAGGTAGGTAGCCCATTGGCCGCTACATGGCTCCCTCCTGTAAACACCCCTAAATTTAGTACTTAGGTGGCGACCCTGAACTTTAGATTCAACGGACCTAAGAAGACCATGGATAAAGATGAGCTCTGACCTGTGAGCAGAGTACGTGCCTGCTGCCACAAGGACTCGACCATCGTGGTGTGCTGTCTCGTACTGCTGCTGCGAGGCCCCAAGAACCATGGAGCACATCCAGCCCTTTGCCAATTGCCAGAAAACTCTTTTGGAGTAGAGGAGCTACTCCCCTGCAGTATGCACGCACCAAACCCGCAGAGCCCGACTTGCTGCTCCCTGGCGACGCTGATGCAACTGAACCAGAAGTGGTACAACAGCTCCAGAAGGTCAGATCTGTCACCCCACCAAGTGAGAGGACACCAGGAACCTACCGGAGCCGTGCCTTAGCTATATCTGAGGTAATGGACCACCTGCAACTGACACCCAGATGTAGAGTCCAACTTCCCAGGAAGCAAGTACCCATCAAGACCCACTTCATGAGTGGCCCATTCATTCGGAAATCGTCCCTACAAGCTACCTGCCATTCACCACGAAGACAGTTTTGGTGCATAAAGCCCAACTGACCTAGCTACACTGCACCCATCCCGCCTGGCTGGCCTGGGTATAGACGAACTAGCTGTGTTCCAGTGGTCCTGAGTCTCTTGCAACAGAATCCCTCATGTAGCGTCCTCTGGACTTACCTGTAAGTCCTCCTGTGCAGCCTGTTTTTAGGTAGCCCCCTTCTTTGTAGCGCACTAGCTACCGGTGACCTCAGCACACTACTCCCGGCCAAACCAGATATGCTCCAGACAACAAGCTGCTGAAACACTGGACTTTGGCCTGCTGCTACCCCAAACTCCAAAGATGAGCCCCTAGAACTGACTGTACGATTTTATATGTATTTGAATTTGAGAATTTTCTCTCATAGGTTTTCATTGTGCGTAATTGCGCACAACAGTGATTTATTTTCCGAACTTTGAAAAATCATAATTAAAGATGTACTTAACTGTGAATTAACTTCTTGGCCTGATAAATTATAACCGTGGTATTTTTGCTACAAAATTTTCTCGGATTCATTTTTGTGTGTGCCTCATTTATTGCCTCGGTGAGTACAACAAATGCTTAGCAGTACCCTCTGATAAGCCCAACTATTCGTCCACACTAACAGAAATAGAGTGTTAATATTATCTACTTTGGTGTCTGTGTACCAATCTGGAACCCACTGACTGTCTGCACAGTGTACTTTGTTTTATTGCACTATATAGAGAGCCTTACATGTTCTGTAAGCGGTCCATGAACTAGATTGAAACTGACAGAAATAATACTAACATGGGTGGGGAAGGTGAGGAACCACATAGGTCTCTGTGTCCTTAGTAGAATGGACAAGACAGCTCACTTTGGTAGCTCCTGACATACAGGTGGGGCCCAAAGCAGACAGGGATGTGTAACTGACTTTTAATGCCATTGGCACTGTAAATTTGAATAGTGACAGGAGGTATCAAGGGCTCCCTAAACTGAAACTGGTGCATGCCGTGATTGGCTATGGGGCCTTCACAGAGCCAGCGGGGACAGCTGGTGGGGGCCAGCGTAACCAGGATATTAAGCTAGAGGTTCTAAGCAAATGCCGACTTCTTTTATCTAACAACCCGTGGCTGGTCCAAAGAGTCTTAATTTCTGTGGCTGATATGCTGCCCAGTCATAATGGAATGCAACAGCTTATACTGTCACTCACTAGAATTACCACAAAGGGGTCTGAACGCAGCTGTAATGCGCTGATGTACAACTGACATTTCTTCTATCGGTCACTTCTCTCCTGCGCTCAACTTGCCATACCTAGCTCCCCAACCGACCATGGTGGTGTTGGGATTCTGAGATTATATCAGGAGCCTGCAACAATGCTTGAATTTGAATTTTGAATTTGAATTTTGAATGGGGATTTGTAAAGCGCGTAGCTACCCTAGGGCGTCCCAGCGCTGAATTGAACTGTAGTTCCAGAGGGGGAGTAGAAGAAGTGAGAGATTAGGGGAAAAGCCAAGTTTTTAGTTGCCTACGAAAGGCCAAAAGATTGTGTTCTCTCCGCATGGCAAGTGGGAGAGCGTTCCACAGTTTTGGGGCGTTGTAGGAGAACAAGCGCCCCCCGGATCGGGACTTTTTTATTCTGGGAACGCTGGCCAGGGAAAGGGAATCTGATCTAAGTTGTTTGTAAGAGTGATGGGGTTTGACGAAGGATCTCCGAATCGGAGGGCCTCTGCCTTGCAATATTTTGTGTGAAATGCATAAGGTCTTAAAGGTGATCCTTTCTTTAACTGGAAGCCAGTGCAGGCTTTTGAGTGCTGGTTTAGCAGAGCACCTCGACTTGGTTCCGGTTAAGAGTCTGGCAGCAGCGTTCTGAGCGCATTGCAGTCTGTAAATAACTGATGCTGGTGCCCCCAGGTTCAGGACGTTGCCATAGTCCAGTCTGGAGTTCACCAACCCCTGCAACAGCAATTTCCTTGATTGGAAGGGGATCAGATGGAGGATTTTTCGCGCCATTCGAATGAGGCCAAAGCAAGTACCCGTGGTTTTTCTGACCTGAGTTTTGAAGTTGAGGTCTTGATCCAACCAGATGCCAAGACTTTTGACTTCGGGTTTGGGGGTAGGAGGTGTTCCCATGCATGGCGGCCAAGAAAGGGATGGAGGGAGTTTGCGAGGATTTCCCAGGAGAAGTATCTCGGATTTTTCTCCGTTTTTAGTTTTAATCGAGATTCACACATCCAGTGGAAGACTCTCTCGAGACACCTTGCCAGATTGTCTAGGCTTTTGCTGAGCTGGTTAATGGAGACCACCAGCTGTGTGTCATCGGCATACATGACTGTTTTTATGTCGAAGGGCGAGATGATGTCCTCTAAAGGGGACATGTAGACGTTAAAAAGTGTGGGGCTCAGGGAGGAGCCCTGGGGGACCCCACACTGTAGTGGCAGGGCTTTGGACACGGCTGTGCCATCCGACACTTGGAAGGTTCTTCCTTCCAGAAAGGATTTGATCCAGGACAGGGTGGTGGATAAGGATGGCATGATCCACCGTGTCGAAGGCGGCACTCAGGTCGAGGAGGATCACTGCCACTGATCCTCCTGCGTCTATGATGGTTCTTGCCTCTTCGACCATGGCTAGCAGAGCGGTGTCAGTTCCCTGTCCAGGTCTAAACCCTGTCTGAGATTGGCGCATGAGTTTGTTGGATTCTAAGAAATTGGAAAGTTGGTGGTTGACAATTCGTTCGGCCACTTTGCTGATAGCTGGGAGAAGAGAGATGGGTCTGAAGTTGTTTGGGTCCATGGGATCCAGGTGGGATTTTTTTTAGAAGAGCCCTGACTGTGGCTTTCTTCCAGTTGGATGGGACAGAGCCAATTACAAAAGAGGCGTTAATGAGGTGGGTCAGAGGAGGGGCAACAGTGGAGGCGACAGTTTTAATTTGCTCATGGGAGCTGGGTCTGATGGAGCACCACTTTTTACGGTTTGTAAAGTGGACAGAAATAGTTCTGTGGTAATTTGGGGAAAAGTATGGAGGCATGGAGCCTCGAGGCAGAGGGGGGAGGATGGCGGGGATTTGAAAGGAATTGGGGGCTGGTAGTGAAGTAAGAATTTTATCAATTTTTGATGAAAAGAACTCCGCTAGTTGGTTGCATCTAATGCCTGATGAGTCGGGTGTGGGTAAAGGGTCTGGAATTTTGGTGAGTATGCGTACGATGCGATAAGTTTCTTTAGCAGAGTTGGCTGCCGCTAATATTTTTTCCTCGAAGAAGGTTGCCTGCGTGTTTTTTATTCAGTTTTTATAGTTTTTGATGGCGGCCCTATACTCGTTTTTGCTTTCCGTCGCCCAGTCCTTTCTCCAAAGGCGCTCGAGTTTCTTGCACTTCTTCCAGAGATTGCGCATTTCTTGGGTGAACCACAGGGATTTAGCTGTTCTCTTTTTACTGGGGAGGGGTTTGACTGGCAGGGTAACGTCAAGGGATTGGTTAATCCAATCGTGTAGTTGGACGTCTGCTCTGGAAGGGTCTGGGTCCAGAACTGGTAGGGTGGAGGTAAGTACTTGTGCCCAAGAGATTGTATCTAGCTTATTCCATGGGCGGGAAGGTGCTTGGGGGGGAGGTCTCTCTGGTGCCTCAGCCGAGAATTGCAGCTTGAAGGGGACTAAGAAATGGTCTGACCATGGGACAGGGAGGGGGGTATTCACGACTAATCTTGTGAGGTTGGTAAATATTGGGTCCAGCAAGTGGCCCTTGTTGTGGGTAGGCTGGTTACTTTGTAGGTGGAGATTCAGGGAGGCTAGATCTGCTTTGAGATCGGCAGCTATTTTATTAGAGAGGTCATCGAAGTAGAGATTCAAGTCTCCCAAGACCGTGAAGTTCGGGGATAGACAGGCGAGGGAGGAGATGGTGTCCATTAAAGAATCACAGAATCGTTGTTGTAGTCCTGGGGGACGATAAACTAGTATCCCTGAGAGGGTTGTGGATGGGGGTCGATGGATAGAGAAATGTACGTTTTCACAGTCCAGGATGGGGCTATCCTTAAACTGGCAGGACAGGTAGTCTCGGTAGATAATCGCTATCCCACCTCCAATACCGGACGGTCTGTCCTGGTGCTTTATAAGGTAGCCAGGGGGGAGTGATTGGACGATGTCTGGCTCTGAGTCTGAGGTAATCCAGGTTTCTGTGAGAAAAAGGGCCTCAATTTCCGAGTCCTGCAGGAGCATGTTGATTTCTGCCTGGTGCTTCGGGAGGGATCTGCAGTTAAGCAGGGCAATCCCGAGCCAGCGTGGTTTAGGGGGGCAGTGAGGAGTCAACCTGTATGTACAGTTTGAACAGCGGGAATGTCCCTCCTCTAAGGAGATGGCACAGCGACAAGGCGCGGATGAGAGATCCCTTAGCCTGTGCAGGGTTTCCTGGGTATTTCTCAATGGTAGTGGAGTGGGTGAAGCAAGGGTCCCGGGTTCTGGGCTCGGTCGGTCGCGGACGGGCGCAGACGGGCTTGCCTTAGGGGCGCCTTCGGCACGCATACAGCGCTCCCGCTGCGCTCGTCCGCTGCGCTTCCGGCCGAGGCACATGATATATGCGGTTGACAAGAGGAGGAGCCGGATGGGCGTGGCCTAAAAGGGGCGTGGCCTACGTCCTAGCGGTGCTGGCGTCGGGAGGAGTGATCAGGTGGGGCTACGCGGCAGCGCTAATATCCGCTACCCGTGCCGATCAGTGCTGGTCAAATGCCCTGTAATGCTATGCGGCGTGGTGAGTTAAAAAGCACACAAAATCAAGTGACAGTAATAGTTTTTTAAAAAGGTTTTGCTTCGCGCAGTTCGCACTCCCGGCTTCCGCCTCAGGAGCTAGGTCAGTTTCTGGTATTTGACGCTTGTAATCAGTGTTTTATACTCGTTGCAGTGGGCGTGGCCTAAAAAGGGGCGTGGCCTGAGTCCTCGCGGTGCTGGCGTCGGGAGGAGTGATCAGGTGAGGCTACGCGGTAGCGCTAATATCCGCTACCCGTGCCGATCAGTGCTGGTCAAAGGCCCTGTAATGCTATGCGGCGTGGTGAGTTAAAAAGCACACAAAATCAAGTGACAGTAATAGTTTTTTAAAAAGGTTTTGCTTCGCGCAGTTCGCACTCCCGGCTTCCGCCTCAGGAGCTAGGTCAGTTTCTTCCAATCCATGTCTTCATAGTGTGGGAGAGCAGCCACTCCAATTCCCACTTTACTTCAGAGGAAAGGTATACATATGCTCATAGGTGAAGCCGTACCCAAGGTGAACTGCTTCAACCTCTGAAGACCGCAATAATAGAGGCCAAGCTGAAAAGATAGCCTGTCTAGATGTGGAAATGATCACTGTAATCCGGCCTATCTCCGGAGGTAAAAAATGTCTATGTAAGACTAAGGTCCCTTCTTATCTTTGTGTTAAGACCAGGGGATAAAGCATAGCTTGTACAGAATCTGTCACAAAATCTACACGGTTTGGTATACTAAGAAAGCTGACTTCTTCAGATTTGTGAAAAACTGCACAAACGTGGCCATCTGCACCTGCTTTGTGACAGAAATGAAGTCACCCAGTTGCACTTTCATTCGCACTTCCTGTGATTTCAAGAATACAACTGCGAATATCAACAACTTTTAAAAACATTAAAGGGCTGATGACAGACCAAAAGGAAGGGAGATGCAGATACTACCTGTGATCATAAAGATCTGGCATTGCCAGATGGTTCCGAAAAATAATCTTCCTTCAGATCCACCATAATCATCTGGATATGATCCCAGAGGCAATGAATTCCCTTCATCTTGGAGTTTCCATAAGAAACTGCCTTTCCAAACACGATATTTCTTAGTAAACGTGGCTTTTCGAAAGGCATTGGTTCCACTCCATTATCAATGCAAACTTTGTCTTACAATAAACCGTTCTGGAATGGAAAAGATCAAAACTCGGGGAGGGGCCAGTTAAACCGCAGGAGAATAAAATGATCATGCACCCTTGCAAAGTCTGATTCACTTAAGAATGAAATGTCATTTTTGAAAAGATTGGCAAAAAAAGGTGGGTCTATCGTCTAATAATTTGCTCAAGAGGGATCCCATTGTGACTTGCTTGGATGTTGTATTGCTGCTGGTTTGAAATAGACAATGCCCAAAAACCAAATGTTTTAATTTCTGCAAGTGTTTCCCATGCGTAAGGTGATCATTTGGGGAGCTTTCAAATATTGGAGAACTTCCCTTATATATATTAGATAAATCCACTGGCAAAGTGAGACAATCAGTCTATAAAAAGAGAACAAAATAAAATTCATCAATTTAAATACTATACCAATAGTTATTGAATTCTTTAGTTTAACTTAGAAACATTTAACCCTCCCACGTCCTTCAAGAAAATCAGGTGGCGTTTCACAGAAGAGATAAAGGATTTTTATGTTGAGTTTGGGGCCTGCAGAACCTGTCTTTTGGGGCAGGTCGCCCCTCATATGTGGCAACTGGGAGAGGAAGAGTAGGATTTAGTGTAATGGATGTTAGTGGTAAATAATGGTGCAATACCTCCTGCTGCTGGATGAAACTCCGGCAGGGGAGGCCTGGACAATAGGTTTCCTGTCACAGGGAGGTGTAACCACCTCCCCAGACAGGCTTTAGTGTATTGGGGCAGGGTGGGTGCATTCAGTGAATGGTTTTCAGACAGTGCTGGGGGCACCCCTGGTGTCCCTGTGCATACCCCAGTTCAAACCGGTTGCTGGGGCACTCAGCCCCAGCTCTGGCACGAAACTGGACAAAGGGGAAGGGTTGTAACCACCCCCTCCCCAGGTACTCCCATAGGTGGGACCTTAGAGTAAGTCAAACCCCTAAACTTAGTATAAGTATAGGAACCCAGTCCTTAGGACTTTAGATTACCCTGGACGAAACTCTGCAACATATATCCTGGAACATCGACATTCTATTTCGACTGGAAGGCGGAAGGATCTCCCTTGGGGGTCAAGGAGTGACTCCCCTGTTCAAACAGGCACCAAAGAAGTATCTTGCCGGTCTGCATTTCCAAGGCTCCCGCAGGATACCGAAGGATTTGCGACACAGGACATAGACTTCCAGACATCTCCGAGGCCGACACGAGATCACAGCAAAGCTGAGACCTGTAGCCATCATGAGAGACGTGGGACCAGAACTCCTGGACACTGTGCACATTTGCTTGTGTACCTACTTCCCGAGCTTCTCCGTAGTTGTGCATTGGACTACTTGTAGTTCAAGCCCTGAGCATCATCTGCACCGAAGATTGTGGGCCATGGTGTTCCATGGGCTTGCTTCTAGCATTTCTGCTTGAGGCCCCTTCGCGATCCCTGGTCCGTCGACTGGTGGGTCCCCATGAAGGTAACTCTTTTGTTTCTTGGGCTTCCCTCGTTGCTCCAGACATGCCCTGAATCACCTCTAAAGGGTGAGTCCCTCAGACCTTGTTGGTCTGCTTCGAAGCCAATCTTTGCATTCTGCGTAGGTTGCTGTTGCCAAGGCTTGTTGGGTCCAATCCAGATACCTACACTGCAGCACTCGACATCCAATGTGGGACAGATCGAATCCAGCTCCTGGTTGTTGTCGATGCCTCTTGGTCCTCATGGTTGGAGTCAAGCTTCACCTCCTGCACCTGAAATCACCCGACATCGGTGGGCATCTTCTTACTGCCTTCCTGGTCACTGGCAAGAGACCCAGACTCTGTCCCCTCTGCTTTCAGGTTCTTCAGATCTTCTATCCACTCTTGGATCCAGCCGGATACTTTTCATCTGGTCGCCTGCAGCACTTCTTTAGAGCTCTCCATAGGAAACGCGACGAAACCCGACACGAAAAGACACCTATGCACCCGGCTTCCCTGTGGAGTTCAGGACTTTTTGGTTCCGTCCAGAGGTGTCAGGGAACAACACCCGAAGACCCCGGAGTTCCACCTGTCTTGGTGCACAAATAAACAGAAACACGGGCTTCTCGATGGTGGCGTCAAAGACCAAGGTTTATTACTGCAGGGACACAGAAGTCACAGAAACTACGCATGGGCAGTGTCTAGGAGCCTGTTCGATTTGTACAAAGAGGGTTGCTCCTTATATACTAAAAATTGGGCTTCAGGCAAATTCTTCACATGTTAGTACATTCCCAAACCTTTGTGTCCTAAACAATAAATATTTGGCGTTGCACAGGAATCGTCGACAATATCTGATGTCAAAACATTACAAACGAGGGGTTCCCACTTTTCCATCATAATCTCATGTCAAGTTTTCATTCAAGACCCGGACCGCCTCATCGTAAATTTCGTTACCTCCCCCTAATAAAGGCCCAGAAGGAAAGGAGCAGAGCCAGGTGCAGAAGATAGAAAAGCAGGATAAGGGATGTTTGTGGGTTGTAAATGGGCAAGGCTACCAGCTTCGGCCGCCTAATCATGATCAGGCCAACGACCACAAGAACCAGTATAGCAGGACTAGCCTCAGGCAGAGGAGGCAGCCTTTGTCGAGTCATGCAGCTACAGCGTGTTCTGTTCTAAGGTGCACGTGTCACTAAAAAGGTGAATCGTCGGCTAAGGCTACGTGTCCTTAATTGAAATGGAGAAATCAGAGGTTATTGCGTATGTGAGGGCAAGAAACACAAAATGGCTGCCATGATCTAAGATGGATGCCATGGGTAGATCGGAAATATGTTTGTAACAGGAGTACTCTTGCTCGTAGCGTAGCGAAAACACCAGGATATGCTAAATGGATCATTTGCGGTTCGCTGATACTAATATTATGTATTTCCGACAATATTGAAAACACGGGTTCAAATCGTCATGGAACCTCACCTGGGTGAGGTAACACGAGTAGTTCGGTGCTCCCGTGGGTCTTGACTCTCGAACTGTTCAGTTCTCAAGGGGTTTGTTCCTAGTCCACTCCTAAGTGTTCCTAATCTTTAAAATTCTAACTGCAACTTTCTCCATAGAAGTCAATAGTGATTTGCAGCTGTTTTTAGACAATAATAATAATAATACTGAGTTTTATAGAGCGCAACAGCTACCTCCGTAGGAAGTGTCCCGGCGCTGGCATGGGCAGTGAGAGTCATAATGCAAGAGAGATGAGATCTATTGCGTGAAAAGCCATGTTTTCAATAGGCTTCTGAAACAAGGTTCCGAGGGTGCTTGTTGGATTTCCTGTGGCAAGGTGTTCCAAAGCCGTGCCGTACTTACGGAAAAAGTTCTACCGCCTACGCGCGCCCTTTTCACTCGAGGAACGTGGAGAAGGACCTTATAGCTATACCTTAGGAGTCTGCACTGCACGCGTTCCTTGTGGGTCTCCTGCGTCCCTACCATGGGTGGTTCCTGGTTACCCCAGCTGTTCTACAGGCTCTAGGCCTTGTCTCTATGACTGTAGTGGTACGTATACCACTTATTTAGTATATGGTTTGTGAGGACCCTAATGCAAAACGTATACTGTGCTACTTTACTGTGTGCTAAATAAGTTTACTATATGTACTTTTGCCTCTAGCCTCATAAAGAGACTAGAGGGATGTGTTTAGATTAAATACATATATTTTATATATATACTTGGTGTGGTTCTCCTTTCATTTGGTCATTCACGAGATTATAGACTGGTAAAACAAGCTGCTTTACATTCCTTCAAGACTTAGTCTGAAGGCTGCTCTCCACAGCTACCACTAGGATAGCTTTCTATAAAGGTTGTCTAAACATACGATCAATAAGGGTCGTTTGGACTGGTACAAGGTGCCCACTACAATAGTGGACATCATATGCCAGGCCAACTTCTCACATTGGTGTGCAACGTGTGGGATTCCAGCTTGCATTGTTTTACCAGATATTCTTGAGAATATAATTTGAAAAAAAATCACTAAAGGTAACATAGGTACATATAATACAAGCTTAGAATACAGTAAGTTCTACTGAACTTAGAGTTGTGTGTCAAGGGCCTAGCACACCCTTTCTACAACTCAAAGAGGTTGGTGTGCGTAACGGCTGTAGCCATTCGGCTGGAAAAAGCAAACAGAGCAAGTCTAGTGTGCAAATCATACAGGTAGGAATAATAGGAGTAATCCCTCTGCCGTCCGTGTTTCACCCTCCATACATTAATTAACTCCCACTGCTGCAACCATTCCCCAACCCCCTGAGCCAAGCAACCAATGTTCCAAGCAATGGGGGAGTCAATCTATCCAATGCAACATTCGCCATACAATTAAAGTCTCCCCAAAGGAACAAATCTGTTGTACCCAGTAAGTATAATGATATAGATAACTTCTTAAAAAACCGGGTTGATCAAGGTTCGGTTATATACATTTCCCAAAGTGAGGTCCTTTCCCAGGAACCAATCCAGCACTAATACGTATCAGGCCTTTTTGTCTATCTGAACACATACAGACTCAAATGATATGAGGAACCGTAATTCATTTCCAGCTTAGCGAAACATATAGTTGCTTTTTATAATTAGCACCTAGTAAGACTAACAAAGGAAGGCAAACATTAATGTACACATGAAAGGAAGTAATTTAGGAATTAGCATGCACCATATTGCATGTGTTTGTATCTAGACCACAGACAACACTGCTTGACTCGACCAACGCCGTTTTGTGGCCTCGTTCGGTCCCTGCATTAGCAAACCCTATCCTTGCATTTTACTGAAGCCGTTCCCCTGAGAAATAGCCCAACTGTTGCAAACTGTTGTCTCTGCTCGTTAGGCCTGTCAAGGTTATAGGTAGAAGGAGGAGGCCGGATAAGCACATTCCGAGGGGTGCGGTACGGACTCTCTCGGAGTTAGCAAAAGGGAGTCACCCTCACGACCTTGCTATAATGAGATGAGCTAAACCAAGAGCGCTTTGTCTCCCATATATGGTCTTTCCCTCTGCACCAACCTGTACCAACTTGTATTTTTCCATCTTGAGTAACAGTTTCGAAATGTAACAGTATATATGTGAAGTTCTGACAATGTGCCAGCAGTCTTCTTGGTGGACCTTGTTGGGTTAGGTCGCAAGGAGCTCCTCTGGCAGAGTTTGTTTGATATAATAAACGATTGGACCTTCTACACTGCCAAACGACTGATTATTGGTAATGGGTATTGGGCTAGTTGTAAGTATGGCTCTAATTGGGTTGTAATAATAATTTTTGGTACTTCAGTTGGCGACTCCGCTGGGACTCCGAGTTGGGGTCGTCCCTCTGTAATCAGAGAAGAAACGGGACATTGAAAGGGGCGATTTTGATCGGGGGTTGAAGAATAGACCAAAGAATTTGGGGTCTGCTCCGCTCTCCCGATCGCGAGAACCTCAGCTGCTAGTGACCCCACGCCGGAGTCCTTCAGGTGTAACCCGAGAACCAGCCACGCTGGCATTAACGGGAGTTGGCAGTGAAGAACGTACAATCAGACCTGCGTGCATCTGCGTGCACCAGGTGAGTGTCTTGTCTTGTCTTGTGTTGGATATCTTTCGGATTTTGAATTTGAGACTTGGCATTTGGTGACCTCCGGTCACAGTGAACTTTGGAAAAGGGGGTCTGACGGGGCAGCATTGAAACTGCACGTGCAGACGCCCCTGTCTTTGGTATTGTGAAATTAACTAGAGATTCAGACCAGACACCTTGGTGTAAATTGCGTTTTTTCACCAGGCCGAACTGCACTTGGGAACGCCGGCGGCGGAGATTGGGTACCACTCGGACAAATCTGGAGTGGCACTTGAAAAAGCGGGCTTAGCCAGAATAGTTTGGGAGGTTATCCATGAATGCTGTTGGATGGCCCGTAGGTCGGTCTGTGGTTTAGAAACCTGTGTGGCTATCTCTAGGCAGTCTAAGGACAAGACTTTTGGACTGTTGAGCTTTCGAAGTTTTGGAAAGGGTTCTCCATAGGCGAGAGTCGACGGGCTCCACCTCTTGTTTGCAAATATCTGTGTTTTCGTTTTTGTCTTTTATGTCGATGTAAATTGAAGATTTGTTTTCACGCTGTGGTTACTTAATTTGTGTAAGAGTGAATTCGAATGAAGACATGGCCATGTGTATGAGAGTGTTGTGATTAACATTTCTTGATTCATTTTCAGCTCAAATTCAGGTAGAAAAGGGCAATGCCGTGCTTTAGTAAACTATGCTTTGGCTGTGTTCACCGAGGGAGCACGAGGTTGGATGAAAGCCAGCCAGCCCCTCCGGAGGGAACTCCTAGCCATGATATGTATTGCAAGCACGGAATAGGGCCCCTTCTCTTTAATACCTTGTGGCACAAGTACACCAAAGACAATGTAGAATTACAATGGCCAAAGACCGGGTCTTTTGATGAGAAAAAGATCCAGTATCTGCAAGAGCGCATATTTGGTAAACGTAGTAGGCAGGCCATGTTTGATACTCTTAATAAATGGCAGAAAGAGGCGAAGCGGAGACGCATCCGGACTGAAAAACGTCTGAAAATACAGCAAGGGTAGACTGTAACTCAGAAAGCCGTTGCTCATGACAAGACTAAGACTGAGCAGAATATTGAGTATGCAGATAGACAGTTCAGGTTACAAGTAGATAAGAGTTATGTGACACGGAATGAAGCAGTATGCACCGCAACGCATATACCCCGCGGTACCCCTTCAGATGATGGCTGCGCCCCAAGCCTCCGCACCGTAGGAACACATGTCTCTCACCTCCCTGGGGACTACACGTGCCCCATCTACCTCAGTGAGAGACATGGCTACCCTCATCCCTGACCCCGACAACCCCCGGGAATGTCCCAGATGGTGTTAGCAGCCCCAAGCCCCATATGGACCTCCCAATCGGCCAGTACAACACCTGGAGATATGGGGCAAACCCTGAAGGGGGAACTAGGAGGTCTGAGCAGTAAACGATTATTCACGAGGGCCTCTGTAGGGTACAGTGAAAAGGAGGCAGTAGCAGATCAGGCAGCTAAGTGGATGCGGAACAATATATACACAGTAACTGATATATGAAGCACCATTAAAGATCTAGAACTGGTAATGCAGCAGTATGCCCTATATCAGATGGCTTGTTACCTCATCGAGGCCTGGGAACTATGTTTCCGGGATGGGATTGCCCCTCAAGTACTGTATACCATCCGAGACTGGACTCATAAGTTTAACATGGATCCACAGGAGCTATACAAGAATGTCGACACACTAGTGAAATATCGAGGCAGAATGTTCATAAAAAGCCCCAATTGGACCTCCCAGCATCCCATGCGGGAAGTGCACCCTATTTTTCATCCCGAAATCGCTGAAGCACGTGATAATGCTGACCAAGTTGTAAGAGCTTGAGTAGAGGTCCCGTTCCAGGAGCAATGGGTGTACACTCCGTGGAAGCGAAGTGAGGTTCTTGCCCTCAAATCTCAACTGCCCGATCCCCGCAAGAATCCCACCGCCTACTACAAGGAACTGACCGAAGCAGCAGCCTTGGCTGTAATGACATTGGTAGATGTCGAGCTATTCTTTGGGTTACTAGTTCCGGTTGATATATGGCGGCAGGTGCATGACGCCGATCATGCTGCGGAATTAGGGGGAACGTGGGACGAATTGAAGGATTGGGACCGAGATCAAAAACCTGGGGATAAGGCTAGAAATGAAATCACCTCATTGCCAGCAAAAATAATAGCGTACATGCATACCCTGATTCCCCCACAAAAGTTTGACTGGGACAAACTGACAGCTTGTAGGCAGAAAAAGGATGAAAGTGTGTCCGATTTCTTTACCACATTTGAGGGGGTTTTCCTTGACTTTAGTGGGCAGGACTTGGCCACGGAAGGTGGAATTAGGCTGTTCGGGAATAGATTTGTTACCAATTTGACACCGGAAATTTCTGCACGGTTGCAGGCCGCAGAAAGCACCTGGACTACCTCCACTCCCTCCGTGATTTGGAGCATGGCCCAATATTACGAGCATAGGGAGGACGAAAGCAAGGATAAAGTAGAGAAAAAGGCCAAGGATCTTAAAAGGCCGAGGATCTTAAAAAACGGATGCTGCTTCAGTAAGTTGTCCAAGGACAAGGAGGGGGGAGAGGAGCCAGAGGGCCCATGTCCAGAGGGGCGGGAACAGGCAGAGGCGCAGGCGGGGCTCCGACTGTAGGGATAAACCAGTACTCATATTGTAAACAGGAGGGACACTGGAAAGCTCAGTGTCCGTTGTTACTTGCCCAGAACGGCGCAGTCCGAGGACGAGGTGGCCCAGACCGGAGTGATATGCACAGAGAGGAAGCATCAGGCAAGTCTGAACGGAATCATTTTGACGGTCACCAAGGCAGACAATATTATCATGATGATTACGCATTCGAGGATCAGGATGGGTATGTCCACCCATAGGACAACCAGGGACAGAGTAGGGGCCAAGTGTCGATCCCAGTCAACCAACAAGGGCCCTATGTTAAGGGGGAATTGATGGGGACTTCTGAGAATTTCCTAATTGACACGGGGGCAATGAATAATTCAGTTGCTCGATCTTTGGTTCCAGGGGCGGCTCTGTCCGGGCAGAATAATGTATCAGTGGGATTTTCAGGAGTCCCAGTGGTCAGTCCCATCTCTAAGCCAATCCCCTTCACGATCGGTCCCGCTACTGTTGAATCACCTTTCCTGCTAACCTCGCATTGTGGGGAGAATTTGTTGTGCATGGATATGCTGCAAAGGTTGAATGCAAAAATATACTGCTCCCCTAATGGGGTTTATTTGACGATACAGCCCCACACTGCCTGTATGAAACAAAGTTTTGCTAAAAACGCGCATCTTCCCCCTGAGTTTGACGACATTCCCGCTGCTTTATGGGCAACAGGAGATGCGGACGTGGGAAAGTTAGACATCCCACCAGTCCATATCACATTGAAAACTGACGCAAAATTACCACGCATACCGCAGTATAAGATCTCACCAGCCGGTGAACGGGATTTGCTTTAAATTATTCAAGATCTCATTGATAAAGGGGTAGTGGAGGAGACCCCTGCTAATATTTGTAATAGCCAGATTCTTCCAATTTTGAAGAAAAGTTCTGATCCTGACGCACAGGGACACAGTGATGCTTATCGTTTTGTGATTACCTGAGAGCCGTTAATAAGATTGTCGTACCGCAGTATCCTGTGGTAACGGACATCACCACTATCCTTACGATGATTCCACTCACTGCTCAGTATTTTTCGGTCATAGATCTGAAGAATGCCTTCTTCAGTATCCCTATACACCCGATCAATCAATCAATCAATCATTGCATTTATATAGCGCACAACTTACCCAGAGGGTCTCAAGGCGCTGGGGGGAGGTGGGGGGGGGTCTGCTACTGCTCGAACAACCAGGTCTTGAGTTGCTTCCTGAAGGCGAGGTGGTCCTGGGTCAGGCGGAGGTGGGTGGGGAGGGAGTTCCATGTCTTGGCGGCGAGGTAGGAGAAGGACCGTCCCCCTGTGGTGGCTCTACGGATGCGGGGGACGGCGGCGAGGGCGTGGCTGGTCGATCGAAGCTGGCGTTTGGGAGCGTAGAAGTTGAGGCGGCTGTTGAGGTATCCTGGGCCTTGGCTGTGTAGGGCTTTGTGTGCGTGGGTGAGGTGACGGAAGGTGATTCTCTTGTTGACCTGGAGCCAATGCAGATCTCTCAGGTGTCCGGAGATGTGGCTGCGACGGGGGATGTCCAGGATGAGTCGTGCTGAGGCGTTCTGGATCCGCTGGAGTCTCTTCTGGAGTTTGGCGGTGGTTCCGGCGTAGAGGGTGTTGCCGTAGTCCAGACGGCTGGTGACGAAGGCCTGGGTGACCGTCTTCCTGGTCTCGGTGGGGATCCACCGGAAGATCTTACGTAGCATGCGCAGGATGTTGAATCACGACGAGGAGATGGCGTTGACTTGTCTGGTCATGGAGAGGGAGGAGTCCAGGATGAAGCCCAGGTTGCGTGCGTGGTCTGTTGGTTTGGGTGCGCTGCCTAGGGCGGGGGGCCACCAGGAGTCGTCCCAAGCGGCGGGTGAGGATCCCAGGATGAGGACTTCCGTCTTATCTGAGTTCAGTTTCAGGAGGCTGTTCTTCATCCATTCGGCTACCTCTTTCATCCCTTCGTGAAGGTTGGCTCTGGCGGTGGCGGGGTCGTTGGTAAGGGAGAGGATCAGCTGTGTGTCGTCGGCGTAGGAGATGATGTTGAGGTGGTGCTGGCGTGCGATGTCTGCGAGGGGGCTCATGTAGATGTTGAAGAGGGTTGGACTGAGCGAGGAGCCTTGAGGGACGCCGCAGATGACTTCGGTGGCTTCAGATCCGAACGGAGGGAGGCAGACTCTCTGTGTCCTTCTGGCGAGGAAGGAGATGATCCACTCCAGTGCTTTCTCCTGGACTCCGACGTTGCTGAGGCGTTGTACTAGGGTACGATGGCAGACAGTGTCGAAGGCCGCGGAGAGGTCGAGGAGGATGAGGGCGCTGTTTCTCCGTTGTCGAGCAGCGCTCGGATGTCATCGGTGACTGCGATCAGGGCGGTCTCGGTGCTGTGGTTGACCCGGAAGCCAGACTGCGAGGGGTCGAGGGATCCGTTCGTCTCGAGGAAGGCGGCCAGCTGCTTGTTGACGGTCTTCTCGATGACTTTAGCAGGAAACGGGAGCAGCGAGATGGGGCGGTAGTTTTTGAGGTCGGTGGGGTCAGCCGATGGCTTCTTGAGTAGAGCGCTGAGTTTGGCGTGCTTCCAGCTCTCCGGGAAGTGAGCGGTGTCGAAGGAGGTGTTGATGATGTCCCGCAGGTGGGGTGCGATGACAGCGTCGGCCTTGTTGAAGACGTGGTGAGGGCAGGGGTCGGTCGGAGATCCGGAGTGGATGGAGTTCATCGTGCGGACGGTGTCTTCGGTGCTGATCGGAGTCCAGGCGCGGAGGGTGGTGGTGGGGGGCGGTGGTTCGGTCGTGGTGTTCGTCGGTTGAGTGCTGAAGCTGTTGTGTATGTCCGCGATCTTGTTATGGAAGTAGGAGGCGAGGGAGTTGCAGAGGTCTTGCGAAGGGGTGATGTCGTTGTGTCCGGCGTTGGGGTTGGAGAGCTCTTTGACGATGTTGAAGAGTTCTTTGCTGTTGTGTGTGTTGTTGTCCAGTCGTTCTTTGAATGCAGTTTTCTTGGTGGCGCGGATGAGTTGGTGGTGTTTTCGGGTGGCGAGCTTGAGGGCAGTCATGTTGTCCGGTGTTGGGTCTCTGCGCCAGGTTCTCTCGAGGGCTCAGCAGTTCTTCTTGGAGCTCTTGAGTTCGTCGGTGAACCATGGGGCTTTCTTGCTGCCTGGTCTGCTGGGCGGGGTCCTCAGAGGGGCGAGCTCGTCTGCGCAGTCGCTGATCCACTTCGTGAGGTTGGTGGCCGCCTGGCTAGGGTTCGTTGTGCTGGTGGGAGGGTTCATGCTCAGGGAGGACGTGAGCTGGTCGGCTGTGATCTTGTTCCAGTTCCTGCGTGCAGCCTGTTGCTGGTGGTGGTGGATCGTGGTCCTTGCGAAGCTGAAGTGGACGCAGCTGTGGTCCGTCCAGTGGAGTCCGGTGGCGTGGCTAAATGGCGATGTCCTTGCTGGATGAGAAGACGGGGTCGAGTGTGTGTCCGGCGTAGTGGGTGGGGGTGGTCACCAGTTGCTTGAGTCCCAGGTTTGCGAGGTTGTCCAGCAGGGTGGTGGTGTTGCGGTCGTTGTGGTTCTCCAGGTGGAAGTTGAGGTCCCCTAGGAGGATGTAGTCAGCGGAGCAGAGGGCGTGTGGGCTGATGAAGTCGGCGATGTCTTCGCTGAATTGTGTGCGTTGTCCAGGGGGTCTGTAGATGAGGGTGCCTCTGAGGGTGGTCTTGGGGTTGATGTGGACTTGGAAGTGCAGGTGCTCAGCGGTTGCGAGGGTGTCATCGGTGTTGGTGGTGATGCGGATGGTGTTCCTGTGGACGATGGCGATGCCTCCTCCGGTGTGGTTGATGCGGTCCCTTCGGATGATCTTGTAGCCGTCTGGGATGGCGATGGCGATGTCAAGCGCTGAGGAGGCGTTCATCCAGGTTTCCGTGAAGAAGGCGACGTCTGGGGCTGTGGTGTCGAGCAGGTTCCAGACCTCGATGGCGTGCCTGTGAATGGAGCGGGTGTTGAGCAGGATGCATTTCAGGTGGCTGCTGCTGTTGCTCGTCTTGGTTGGTGTAGTTGTAGTGCAGGTCCGGATGCAGGTGAACTTGCAGGAGTTGCAGCAGAAGGGTCCGTGGGTGCGTCTCGGGGTGGCTCGGTAGCAGCCCGGGACTCGGCCGGCGTTGAGTGCGTTGAGGGTGGTGGCGTCGTACGTCCGGCGGGTGGGCTGGGGTCTGCGGGGGCCAGGGGTCCTGGCGCTGGGCGCGGTCCACGCGCGGACGGGCGCAGACGGGCTTACCTTTGGCGCACCTTCGGCGCTCAATCGGTGCTCCCGCTGCGCGCGTCCGCTGCGCGGTCGCTCTGGGGACGTCATAAGAAGGGAGACAGATAGCAGACAGATCTTCGGATTCTCGTTATCTGTCCGAAGCTTCAGATTCTGTTGTGCACCTCAAGGCTATACTGAAAGTTCGAGTATCTATAGTCAGGCCCTTAAGGCTCTGTTGGATGATCTAGCCTTGCACGAGGGCAACGTGCTTTTGCAATACGTGGACGACCTGTTGATCGACTCTGACACAGAAGATGGCTGCAAGGTTGCCACTGTTAAATTATTACATTATTTGGCAGCAAAGGGGAATAAGGTATCCTTGTCTAAGTTCCAATACTGTCGACAGGAGGTAACCTACCTAGGTCATCTACTGTCAAAGGAGGGTAGGCGATTGACTCCTGAATGCATTACTACTATCTCTAACATGTCTGTCCATTGCACCCAGCACGAAGTTTGTGCCTTTCTTGGCATCACCTCTTACTATCGCCAATGGATACCTCATTTTTCTCTTCTTGCTAAACCTTTGTTGCATCTAACCACTAAAGACATGCATGAACCCCTCCCCTGGACGGATGTATGTCAGCATTCCTTTGACTCTTTAAAAACTGCTCTCTGTTCTGCTCGTCTTGGGTACTCCTGACTACCGTAAACCCTTTGTACTATATGTGCATGAGGTCGACGGTTGCTCGCTTTCAGTGTTAACGCAGGAATTTGGTGGTAAGCAAAGACTTTGCGCTTATTTGTCAGCCACATTGGATAATGTCGCACAGGCACTTCCTAGCTGACTGAGGGCCACTGCAGCTGTCGCGGTAGCCATCCGGCTGTTGGAAGGACTCGTTCTAAATTCCAACCTAACAGTGATGGTGCCACATGCTGTGGACACATTACTAAACAAAACTAAGACACAGCACCTTACGAGTGCACGCCTCACTGGGTATGAATTGACACTATTTGCTCCGCACATCACGATTACACGATGTGCCACGCTAAACCCAGCTACATTGCTACCACTCCCTACGAGTGAAACTACCAATGATATACATGATTGCATATTTCGAACCGAAGAAGAAACGAAGGGAAAGGTTGACCTTACTGACATTCCTCTATCTGACCCTCAAGGGGAGTTATATGTGGATGGGTCCTGTTTTAAATTAGCAGATGGAATAACAACAGCTGCATATGCAATCACGACTTTGAAGACAGTAGATGAAACATTCTGAGTGCCCCACCGGTCAGCCCAAGCTGCTGAACTAGTGGCATTGTTACGAGCTTGTGAATTGAGTGAAGGACTCGAAGTTAATATCTACACAGACAGCCAATACGCCTTCGGCGTGGCCCATAGTTTTGGGCGGCTGTGGAGGGAACGGGGCTTCCTTACTTCTCATGGTAAGAAAATACAAAATGGCCCCCTGGTATTACGGTTGTTGGATGCCCTCACTCTACCCAAGAAATTAGCCATAATAAAATGCAGTGCACATAAGGCAGTGGTGGATGAAGTAGGGGAAGGGAATGCTTTCGCAGACCAGGTGGCCAAACAGACAGCCCAATCTCCAATGTCGGCTATGTTTGTAATGTCCTCTACAAGATGGGTGGAGGAATCTGAACTGTTCGATAATACTAAGGAAAGTGAGAGAGAATTACAGAAGGAGGACACCCCGGCTGAATTAGAGAGATGGGAAAAGGAAGTGGGAAGATTGGACGAGAATAATTGTTGGGTCGATTTGACAGAAAAACAGAGATGGTTGCTACCTAATGCATTGGTGCAGGCCGTTGTAAACATGGCTCACGGTCCTGCCCATGTAGGAGCTAGAGGAATTTGTGGCCTGTTAGACCCAGTATGGAATAACCCTAACATACAAAGGACTGCTGTCCGTTTGGTCCAATACTGTATGGTCTGTTTACAACACAATCCGGGGAAGGGAGAAAATGTTCTGAGTGGGAACTTTGCACCTCCAACGTTACCCTTTGAAGTGCTCCAGATGGATTACATCCACATGGAACGCGTCAACAATTTGAAATATGTGTTAGTGGTGGTTTGTGCTTTTAGCAAATGGGTTGAGGCCTACCCCACGAAAGAGAACACTGCCCTGGCTACAGCAAAGGCCCTTCTTAAGGAGTTTTTACCACGCTACGGTTTGCCCCGTTTGATATGGTCGGACAATAGGGGGCATTTCCATGGGGCCTTTGTTAAGCATTTTTGTGATGGATTACAGATAAAACAGAAATTCCACGCAGCTCGACATCCCCAGTCAGCAGGGCTCGTGGAGAAGTACAATGCGATTCTGAAACTGAAAATGGCTAAAATTAAGGAGAACACAGGTTTAAAATGGCCTGACACCCTGCCTCTGGCCCTCATATCATTACGAGTTACCCCTCATTCTCACTCTGGTCTTTCTCCTTATGAAATAACCTTCGGGCGACCAGCTAATATATGGGGGGTACCCAGACCACGGTCCTTCTCTGATATCGAATATTCTATGTTGATCGATTACCTGTATGCCCTGACTAAAGATCTCCGTTCTTTTCATCAGCAGGTAGCATCTGTACTGCAGCCTCTGCCAGAGGGCCCCGGACATCGACTGGAACCTGACCAGTGGGTACTGGTCAAGAAGTTCGAACGAGACTCCAGCCTGGCTCCAAGGTGGTCCGAGCCGCGCCAAATCTTACTTGCAACCCGGACGGCTGTCAAGGTGGATGGGAGAAAGCACTGGATACATGTCTCCCATCTGAAAAGGCTGCCGCTTCCGCTTCCTTATGATCAGCAACGCTCTGGGGGAATTCTGACCCAGGAAACCAAGAGAGCCACTGCATTCGTACCCTTTTCCGACGCCTGCGAGATAGAACAAAGAAAAGAAGAGGGAGTGACGAGATTGGGTGAACCGGTCTCTGCTGAATCTGCAATTGCTCTGAATCCTATTCTGGATACCCCAGCAAGCGAAAGCTCTAATGAAGGAGAGATACCTTCTGGGCTGTTTTCTGATCAGGAAATTCCGGGTCATGTGCGATACAACCTGCGGCCAAGAAAGCATCACGGCACCTCAGATTCTACTGCTAGGAGATAAGGAGACAGGGTTTGCTAGATTGCAGGTCTGAAGTACTGAGCAAGACACAGGACTGAACTCGTTGAGAGCTGGAACTTTGGTTACTGTGCTCTGTTCAGAAAGAAAGATTAACCCTTGTGAACGGCCAGGTTTTACAGCAGGATCCCTTTGACCACGACGTTTTGTTTTCTTGAGATGAACGATAGGAGTCTGCCTGTGAGACTCTGACGGACACAGGGAGAAGAACCCTCTGGCAGGACAGACTGCTAGGCCCGAGTTTAGTTTTGGACTTTTAGCTAGGAATGTACCCTTTTGGTCGTATTGTGCTTGAAGAAGAACTTCCCATTGCACCACGATACTTGCCATTTTATGAACCAATGTTTTCTACATGGACCACGAGGGTCAAGATCATTTTTGTGTTGGTAATCACAGTTATAGTAGCTATTTTTATGGGTTTATTCATATATTTAGAATATAAGTACCCCTTGCAAACTCTTCTACCTTCTACTGTTGCCCCACCTGAACATTTCATGTTCACCTTAGCACCCCACAAAGAACGACATCGCCAGACTTATGCGAAAAATGTATTTGTAGAAATGCTTCATCAAACACAAAGCGCTACCAACATCACCGACTGTTGGGTTTGTGGGCTCTTGCCTTCTGTTATGCATAAACATGACCTGTTTCTCTTAATGCCCTTGTCCTATTTAGGAAGTTGTGAAGCATGGTTTAAAATGTTTTCTGCTATGTACAATCATTATTTAGAAAATCCCAAACAATACACTGAGAAGGATTATAACATGATTTTAGCATACATTGAAAAACATCAGGGATTTGACCCAGAAGGAAATGGGGGACAGGGATCATTGGATCCAGAAGCCTGTATGAATTTATATATGGAGAATGAGAATAGTACCCGGGTTAAAAGATGAACTCTATGATTTTGCTAATTTCAATGATTCGCAGTATTTTCAACACTTTGTGGTCAGAAATGTTACCAGTGAACGCATTGTACCCATTCCCATTTTGAATACTTCTTCTGATTTCTGTGTACAGGGGATGGGGCATGTACAGGTTGGTGAAAGTATTTGTAACTATACTTATCGCATGAAAATATTTAGTAGCCCGCCACTGCTGACACCACCAAATGTGTATTTCGTGTGTGGGGAAAATCCTTACACTTGGCTGCCCCGAGGTTGGGTCGGCCAGTGTTATCTATCTTTCTTGTACCCACCTGTATACATTGCACCATCGGACTATCATAGAACACACCAACTCCATCCCGCTAGAACAGCACCCAATAGGTAGCGTAGACAGCTCATAGCGACAGAAGTCGATCAAACTGACACCTCCCTACAACAGTTTACGGACTTTAGCAAAGGATTGGTTCCTTTCTGGGGACCCATATTCAATAGCAGGGAAATAAGGCGGTTGTCGAGGATAGTAGAGAATGCCATTAATATCACCACAGATATCATGACCAATATAACAGTAGAGCTTCAGGCGACAAGACTCGTTTCGCTCCAAAACCGGATGGTTCTGGACGTTATCTTGTCTGATTGGGGCGGGGCCTGCCGGGTGATTGGCAGCTCCTGCTGCGTATATATTCCAGACTCCGCCCCCACTGTCCATTTGGCTATTCAAAAGTTACATCGCTTAGCGGCTGAAATGCACACCGATAATGGGTCCTGGTCACTGTCTGGGTGGTTATGGGGGCTCCTGACAACATGGGGTTGGAAACTATTATTGATAGTAGCTGTGGCAGCGGGTATCATATTCACCTGTTGCCTCTGTGTACAATGTGGTCCAGCCTGTTGCTCCTATTGTGCCACCAGGGTGACAGCCATGTGCGTCCCTTCCACTGTCCCCACTAAAAATCAGATTCTCCCGCAGGAAATTCGTGAGTTGATGGCCATTGATGAGGAGGTCTTCCAAGACTAGTACTCCCTCTTAGTTAGCTACCTCACGCTAAAAGGATGGTTTGAGGAAGCAGAATTAATTTCCAGCTTAGAAACATATAGTTGCTTTTTGTAAATAGCGTGATGCACCTAGTAAGACTAACAAAGGAACGCAAACATTAATATACACATGAAAGGAAGTAATTTAGGATTTAGCATACACCATATGGCATGTTTTTGTATCTAGACCACAGACAGCACTGCTTGACTCGACCGACGCCATTTTGTGGCCTCGTTCGGTCCCTGCATTAGCAAACCCTATCCTTGCATTTTACTGAAGCCGTTCCCCTGAGAAATAGCCCAACTGTTGCAAACTGCGGTCTCTGCTCGTTAGGCCTGTCAAGGTTATAGGTAAAAGCAGGAGGCCGGATAAGCACATTCCGAGGGGTGCTGTATGAACTCTCTCGGAGTTAGCAAAAGGGAGTCACCCTCACAACCTTGCTATAATGAGATGAGCTAAACCAAGAGCGCTTTGTCTCCCATATATGGTCTTTCCCTCTGCACCAACCTGTACCAACTTGTATTTTTCCATCTTGGTTAACGGTTTCGAAATGTAACAGTATATATGTGATGTTCTGACAATGTGCCAGCAGTCTTCTTGGCGGACCTCGTGGGGTTTGGTCGCAAGGAGCTCCTCTGGCAGAGTTTGTTTGTTATAATAAACAATTGGACCTTCTACACTGCCAACCGACTGATTATTGGTAATGGGTATTGGGCTAGTTGTAAGTATGGCTCTAATTGGGTTGTAATAATAATGTTCGGTACTTCAGATATGCCATATCCCCTAGTCCCCTAGCGAAAGCGGAGAATGAGGTGCTATACAACTGTCCACGCCACTTATGCCACAGTCTTATTCCTTCATCAGCTGTCAGGTGGGTCTCCGGCAACATGGCTATCTGTACTTCCCTCCTTATGAGATAACTGTGTATCTTATGTTTGGCAGGTGAACCCAACCATCTCACATTCCAGGACAGGAATTTAATGTCCTGATAGGTGCGTTTAATGTTAATTTCCGGCATAATTCAGGTGTATCCCTTTTTTCTTCCCCATCCCTCAGCACTTTTCCCATCCCCACTCTCCCAATGACTGCACGTATGGGAGCAACTGGACATTAAACAAATCCCATAAACCAACAACTCTTCTTCCCTAGGGCAGCTTCGCAACAGCTAGCCGCCCAAATTTGTGAAGAAAGCACAAAAATGTAGACATTGTTGGGGCATCTGTCTAGTAGGGGGTGTGACTCAGGGTAAGTCAAACTAACTCCTTTACCTGCCCGGGATGGGATTTAGGACCTCAGCAGTCCCCTGCCCATCTGGGCACCCCGACCGCTATCCCCCGCATTTATTTTATATGTGTAATGACCATCAATCTGTTGTGCTATATCTAATCCAATTTTGAATTCCCTTCCTCGTTACCCCTTTCTGACACTGAACCCAATTTCACTCACTCTGCCCCCAACCCCCACACCCTGTTACCATATATTCCAATTATTTAAGTCACATCAATTCATCCACAGAGCCAGGAGTCACCACTGGGACCACTGCATCACCCCGCTCCGATCACCCTGAGTGCAATTGACTAGTTCCTTGTTCTGAGGTTTCCACTGTATGAGATTAGGGTCTGCTTTCCTATGGTCACCCTACTTTTTGCTTTTTGCTTCACTGGTTTTCGACTTAATGTGGCTGTGGGCCTGCTAATCAGACCCACAGCCCAGCTGCTCTCTCTCTCTAAATTCACTACAATGTACTTTAGGTGCATTACCATTTGGATACTGGATCACCTTATGAGCCCCTGTACAGTGTACTATAGGTACCCAGGGCATAGGTGCATCCAAGGGCTACCAGGGGCTGCAGCATATATTATGCCACCCCTGGTGGGCCACCCACATTGACACAACTGGCTGATCACTCAGCTGGGGCAAGGTCGTGTAATCACCCCTTGCTTAGATATAGTATTCCTATATCTAACCTTATATCTAGACACATATATACCTATAAGTCACTCCTATGGCAGGCCTTAACAATCCTGGAGGCAGAGTGCTTGGTTTTATGTGAGATGGTGCTCTAGCATGAGCTGAGACTATCTGCAGCTTTCTGAACCATGTCCTTATAGCTGTTCTAGGATATTGCCATACCATATACTCTTAAGTGCATTATGAACCTCGCTGTTAAATGCTAACTCTGGTTTGGCGTTATCAAAACATGTCGAGTAAGGTGCCGTACGATTTGGAATACTACCCCCTTGCCAATTCTGGCAACGGGGTAGCATCCCACCCTTCTAGAGGGAGAAGACATGTTGTTCCTACTATTCCCGGTTAAAATAACCAGAGCCTCAGCATCACAAAATGGATGCTGCTGCCACAGACACAAGTCTGACCTCCTGCTGCTGGGAGTCCTTCCAGCGAGGGAGGCTTGGACAATAGGTTTCCTGTCTTGGGAGGTGCTAGCGCCACCCCAGACAGGCTCTTGTGTATTAGGGCAGGGAGGGCTGAAAGAAAGGAGACACTGCCTGGGGCACACAAGGTGCCCCATGCATAGTCCAGTTTAAACCTGTGCTGGGGCACTCCAGCCCCAGCTCTGGCGCGAAACTGGACAAAGGGAAAGGGGTGTAACCACCCCCTTCCCTGGTCCCACCCATAGGAGGGACCAAGTAGGTAATCCAGCCCCTAGATTTGGTATATAGGTAGGAGCTGATTCCCAAGACTTTAGATTATCCTGACTGAAACTCTGAAACGAAACTCTGGACCTTCACCGATCTACTTTGCAAGAAGACGACTGAAGAATCTCCCTTGTGGTCAAGGAGTGACCACCCTGCACAAGCAGGCACCACCCAGCGATCAACGGCTTGCTTTGTCGATGCTCCCGCCGGAGCCCGAGCACAGAGCCCTGACGAGAACTGGACTTCCAGACATCCAACAGCCCGATCCACTGTCCCAGTAGAGCTGAGACCCGTGGAGGCAACGAGAGACGTGGGACCGAAATCTTGAAAAGTATGCAACTTGCTAATTGTGCAGCACCCGAGGTACCCTTGAAGCTGTGCATTGGGGATTGAGAAGCCCCAGCCCTGAGCATCATCTGCACCGAACATCAGCCCTGCACACTCCAAGAGTTCTGCGTGGGGCCCTTCTGCATTTTCCTGCTCGGCACATCTGCCCGGTCACTTGCCCGTTGGCTAGTGGCCATCTTGGCGATGATCCTTTGAATTTACACCACTGGTCTGGTTGCTCCAGGCTGGCCCTTGCTTCCCTCAAAAGAAGCAGCCCCTCAGACCTTGCTGGTCTGAGTAAGAAGCCACCTTCGTTTCCTGTGTGGGTTGCCTTTGCCAAGGCTTGTTGACTCCAATCCTGAAGCCGACACCGCTGACAGCGAGAGCCTTCGTGGGACACTCCGTGCCTGACTCCTGGTCATCGTCGATGCCTCCTGGTCCACTTGGCTGCAGAGACAAGCTTCCCGTCAGCACCTGATTGCTTTGCGACATCGCCTGGTTCCTTCCTGGTCACTGGCTAGTGATACAGACTCTGCCCCTTCTGCTTTCAGGTCCTCTTCATCTTTGATCCACCCTTGGATCCACCCGGACACTTCTCTCCTGGTCGCTTGCAGCATCTTTCTTCCAGGCTCCAAAGGATTCGACGACGAAACCCGACACACTTTGACACCTATGCACCCGCTTCCTGTGGGTGAGGTAACACGAGTACTCCGGTGCTCCTGTGGGTATTAACTATCCAACTGTCTAGGTTTCAAGTAACTTTCACTGAGTCCAGTCAGAAGTACCCTAAAAGAACTAGTTTTCATCTTGTACGTTCCCATTCATTCTCTATGGTAACCCATGTGTGTGTTTAGACACTGCACACACATCCTGTGGGCCTCCTGCTTCCTAACTCTTGGTAGCTCAGCGTAGCCCCAGCGATTCCCAAGGCCCTAGGCCTATTCACTTTCCGTGTAGTGGTCCGTATACCACTATTTTAGTATATGGTTTAGCGTGCCCCTAGTGCCCTACTGTATTTTGTGCAACTTATTGTATTTTAATTGAACATCTTGTATAGTGCTTGTGCCTCTGACCTCATAAAGAGTTCAGAGGGTTTGTATAGTAATAAATAACATATATTTTTTATATATATCCTGTGTGGTGTCCTTTCATTTGGTATTAAAGGGGTTACTTATGGTAGAACGGCTGGCTTCACATGCCCTCTTGAGTTTAGCCTAAGACTGCAAGTTCTACTGAACTTAGAGTTGTGTGTCAAGGGCCTTGCACACCCTTTCTACAACTCAAGAGAGGTTGGTGTGCATAACGGCTGTAGCCATTCGGCTGGAAAAGGCAAACAGATCAAGTCTAGTGTGCAAATCATACAGGTAGGAATAATAGGAGTAATCCCTCTGCCGTCCGTGTTGCACCCTCCATACATTAATTAACTCCCACTGCTGCAACCATTCCCCAGCCCCCGAGCCAAGCAACCAATGTTCCAAGCAATGGGGGAGTCGATCTATCCAATGCAACGTTCGCCATACAATTAAAGTCTCCCCCATGGAACAAATCTTTTGTACCCAGTAAGTATAATTATGTAGATAACTTCTTAAAAAAACAGGTTGATCAAGGTTCGGTTATATAGACTTCCCTAAGTGAAGTCCTTTCCCAGGAACCTATCCAGCACTAATATGTATCAGCCCTCTTTGTCTATCTGAACACATACAGACTCAAATGATATGCCATATCCCTAGTCCCCTAGCAAAAGCAGAGTATGAGGTGGTTTACAACTATCCACGCCACTTATGCCACAGTCTTATTCCTTTATCAGCTGTCATGTGGGTCTCCTGCAACATGGCTATCTGTACTCCCCTCCTTATGAGATAACTGTGTATCTTATGTTTGGCAGGTGAACCCAACCGTCTCACATTCCAGGACAGGAATTTAATGTCCTGATAGGTGCGTTTAATGTTAATTTCTGGCATAATTCAGGTGTATCCCTTTTTTCTTCCCCATCCCCCAGCCCTTTTCCCCTCCCCACTCTCCCAATGACTGCACATATGGGAGCTACTGGACATTAAACAAACCCCTTAAACCAACAACTCTTCTTCCCTAGGGTTAGCCCCCAAATTTGTGAAGAAAGCACAAAAATGTAGACATTGTTGGGGCATCTGTCTAGTAGGGGGTGTGACTCAGGGTAAGTCAAACTAACTCCTTTAACCGCCCGGGATGGGATTTAGGACCTCAGCAGGCCCCTGCCCATCTGGGCACCTGACCGCTATCCCCCGCATTTATTTTATATGTGTAATGACCATCAATATCTTGTGCTATATCTAACCCAATTTTGATTTCCCTTCCTCGTTACCCCTTTCTGACACTGAACCCAATTTCAGTCACTCTGCCCCCAACCCCACACCCTGTTACCATATATTCCAATTATTTGAGTCATATCAATTCATCCACAGAGCCAGGAGTCACCACTGGGACCACTGCATCACCCGGCTCCGATCACCCTGAGTGCAATTAACTAGTTCCTTGTTCTGAGGTTTCCACCATTCTGCTACCTACTTGGGGCGTTGATAGGACTTCCGCTACTGCCTGCAGAGCCACCTTCCGTTCTCTTGCAGTCTGGAATGAGGTAGTAGATTTCCGTAATCTCCTCTGCTTAGGTTTGAGCAAATCTTTTGTACTGTTTCCCAAGTTCGGTGGTTGTGTGTCCATCTTGCAGTTCTCCAGCAAAAACCACACCTCAGCAGGAGAATGAAAGAAGCAGGCCTTTTCCATCCAGTTGCAGTCAGGACCGGGCTAGGAACTGCAATGAGTATAGATTCCCTTCTGTTCTCAGTGCTTTTTTCACTTCCAGGAACGATGCCCATTGGGCTTGTACCTTGGCCGTGAAGCCCGGGAATACTGATACTGTGCAGTTGTCCATCGCAGTCAGACCTTGTGTAAGTGAGTATTGGATTATTGCATCTCGGTCCTTATATTGTAAGATTCTGGCTACTATTGGCCGCGGGGTCGCTCTAGCGCCAGGAGTCGTAACGGTACCCTATGTTTCCTCTCCAGCACGAAAAATTTAGAGACCGGTCACGGTGTTACCATCTTCTGGAGCTAGTCTTCCAGAATAAATAAAGGACACCATGTCTTTTCCTTCCATGCCCTCTGGAACCCCCACCACCCAGATGGTATTTCAGCGACTGCATCCTTCAGCATCTTCAGCTTGTCTTTTTAAGGTGATTAACCTGAGAGTCAAGTCATCCAATTTGCGGAATGTCACTTTCTATTCAACTTGCATCTCTTCTAAGGTAGGTTCCACTTCCTTCATCCTATCTGCAAGCGTTTGGTGTTCAGCTTCTAACAACCCCAACCTTACTGACACAGTCCCTATATCCTACTGGAGGGTAGCCTTCATGTCCTCTATAGCAGCCAGTATTCTATCCAGGTGAGTGTGAATAGATTTACCTTGACTGTCTGTCTACTCTTCGTCAGTGATTGCCTTATTCTAAGAGGCCTCTCCGTTATCTGGCGGACCGCTCCCTGGATTTGGCTTGCCCATCTTAACTTCTGCTTCGCCTGTTTCAGTTCTTACAGCAGTGTTCAACAGGTATTTCCTGCAGTTTGGAAGCATCGCTAATGGGGTACTCTATTGTGTCCTTCCCACTGCAGTTTCCTGTGCCCCCGTTCATGGTGAGGGTAATGCTCTGTGTCCCATATAGCTCTGCCAGTGCTCCTAGCATCATGGGGCTCTGGAAAGTTTCATGTTTACTGGGCTTGGGCTATTACTTCTCCAACACGATCGGCACACTCTCACTCAGATCAAGGGGCTCTTAGCCAGCCCTCCCTGGGAAGGTATCATTTTCTCGCACTTCGAGTACCCTCTCTGATATCTCTTCCCAGTAGGCCTCCCCATACCTCCTGACCTCTTGTTTCAGTTTCCGTGGCCTCCAGTTGGTTCCCCCAGGTGATCCCCTTATTGGGCTCTCATTCTTTCCAAGTCGAGTGGGTCCATGCACCGTCGCCAGGTAGTCCCCACCTCCTGAGAACCTCCTATGCGGTGGAAGAATACCCCCTCACTCCAATGCCAGTTGTAAGTCTTAGTTTTCTCAAGGCCTCCTTCTTACTGTCCCCTGTGTAGATGTCTATCATCACGGGTCCATCTAGTTCTCAATCCAGCTTCATCTTGGCCCCACAGTCTCCACAGCTCTTCCAGTCTTCTGTCTCTATCAGTTCTTCTGGAGAGTCTCTGCCCAATCACTGTTTCAGGTCCCAAGTCGGCTCCACTTTGCTCCGCCCATCAGGCCGCTTCACGCACCACTATACATAGTAGGACAGTTAGCCCAAGGGCGTCAAGCCACTGCAGACAAATCTCAAGCATTCTGAACCTTCTCTGGTCAATCAAGGGTGGCGTCAGGGCCTCTCTAGCCATTTGGGGCACATTCTCTTCCCCCTGTTCTTGATGTGTAGAGCGTCGCGTCTTCCAGAGCGCTCCCAGGCCTCCGCACTTCCTGCAAAGGCTGGGGGCCCGCTCCCACGGCTCTCGGGCAGTGTATCTCTTAGGGTGTGCCTCCACAAGGCCTGCCGCAGGCTATCTTCAATCTTCCGCTACACGGTCTGGGCCTCAGCCGGACTCCCAGGCCAATCTTGTGTGGGGTCAGGGGCTTCACCCATCAATGGAGACGTTCTCACTGACTCCCCCGTTTGCAGCTCTCGGAGTACCATGACTCTCCCAGCCCTCCACAGCCTCCGCATTTGCCACAGTGGCTGGACTCCTGCTCCAACGGCACCCTAGTCGTCTGTCTCTCAGGGCCTGCCTCTGCGTGACCCTTAACCCCCCCAGTTGCACAGTCAGCCTCTCAACTGGACTCTCCGGTCTGAACTTGGGTGGGGTCAGGGGCTTCACCAGACAGTGGGGGTACACTCCCTGCCCCATGCTTGCAGTATTCGGGGGTCAAAGCTTCTCCGGCGCTCTCAGGCCTTCATTCCTCTTGCTCAGGCCGAGCGCCTGCTCTCACAGCTCTCTGAGTAAGTACTCGTTGCTTGGGGCTTTTCTCCTGCCCCAGCTCGCCTCTGCAACTGGGGAGTGTCAAGCAGTCCGAAGGCAGCGGCCATTGGGTCCCGGTGCAGCCGGACCCTCTATTTATCAGGATTATTCACATGGGCCGGAGCTTTTGACTAAGCGTCCATCTCAGCCACACCCCCTAAAACCCAGAACACACTTAATGCAATTTTATTTTACATAACTGATCGCTGAACACCTCCTCACGGATAGTAAACGCTATGTAAATTCAATTAAAAGCACGCACTTCAATGCTCAGTTGTGTTTTTCCAAAACAAAAAGCAAAGGTTTTGGATTCCAGGTAGAAGTGAGGCTGGGGAATGCGTTCCCCCTTTCCCATGAATCGACAGCCCACCTGGGGGTCGTGCACTGCAGATTAAAGACCTCTTCCATAAGTCATAGGTGGTCCATAGGATAAGATGGGCTGGCACCCGGGCAAACCTGAGGTTGGCAGCTCCATTATGGTTCCACCTAAATATATTGTGTTTGGTATCAAACAATGTGCCTCATCACCTCTGACACCAATCTTGTGCCGAGGACGATGTGGCATGCACCCAGGTGGCTACCTTAGAGGTTGCCCACCTGGTTGTCCTAGCCTTTCCTGTGCTCTTGCTGCCAGCTCACGTTTGCTGCTGCCAAGGCAAGAATCTGACCCGCTGCCAAGAGCTTTGAACTCTCCCAGGAGTCAGAAAGAATGTCCTGGACAGGAAGGAGGTCACACCTCCCACCCAGACATGCTGGCTAATGAAGTGGCAAATCAGACATCGAGCTTCAAAGCCTGCACTGCCTGTGATATGCAACCAGGCTGCCTCCCAAAGAAGGAAACTGCCCTCCCCCCAGGCACATTTGCACCTGGGCAGGTGGGAAAATGTGGAATTCAAGAGGTGTACACCCCCAGAAGGCTAGCCACACCTCTAAGGTAGGCTAACTAGTCTGTACAGCTAGGGAAGACTCCTCCCATATTAAAAGTGATAGAATAGTGGGTACTTGGTAGAAAAGGTGACCTACAGCCCCGATGTGGTCACCCCAGAGGCAGATTAGCCACTGGGGCTAGTAGCCCATCAGCCTCTTGCACCCACACACCTAACACCTCTAAACCTAGGATTAATCTAAGTGCTCCCCCTGACACTAGAACCTCAGTTCTGATCTGACCTGCAACAAGGTCAAAAGAAGAGACCTATGTCTCTGAAAACAAGAGCTGCCCCAACCAAAGGTGTAATACCCTGTACCTGTGACACCTTTCTGGAACTGAATGAAATCAGCTCTTCCTAGACCAAAGTTTGGTTACCACAGACAGAGGGACCCTTATGCGAGCCAAAGGCTTCACAAGACTCCCCTGGACTAGTGGCAATCTTCCCCTGCAACCACAGGTAAAAACAACATACTGGATCTGAAGAATCGCTGGGTATTGGGCCCTTCGAGGGATCACCCAGAAGTGGTCCAGTGCATTGTGGGAAACGTAGTCCTGATCCCCACTAAGTTTCAGGTGGCTCCTGTGTTCCCCAGCAGGCCCGGACTGGCCATTGAGGGCACCGGGCAATCCCCCGGTGGGCCGCATGGTTGGGGGCCGGTTTTGTTATAGGGCCGTTATGCTGCAAAAACGGCCCTGTAACAAAAACGGCCGAAAACCGGCCCTGTCACAATGCGAGGTCGCACCTCTCCCCCCTCCCATCTCCTCCCGGAGGGGGAGAGGGGGGCTGGCCGAGCACTTTGCCAGGGCCGGTTCTGGTTCCCAGTCCGGCCCTGTTCCCCAGGACCTCCGGACCTCGAAATCGCTTTTTGCTGTGCTTACTGCTGCCAAGGCTCATTAGTCACCAGTCTGGCAAAGCCTTCCTCCAAACTCAGCAGTGGCTTTGTTGCCGACCTTTTGCACCCTGTTCCCCACCAGTACAGTGTAAGCAGTAAAATCAGCTCTCCCATGGATCCCGCTTCAGCACCAAGGACAGCCAGGACAATTCTGTACACAGGCTTCTCGAGCCAGGCAAAATCAAACTGACTGTTGCGGCTTGGCCCTGGGACCCCCCATCACCTTTACCCTCCTTGAATTCCAAGAAACGCGACCTGAAAGTGGCCAATTGTGACTAACACTGTTTCCGATTGACCGCAATGCAAATAATCTGCAGTACTGAATTGCTGTGATTTATGTTTTCTCCTAAAATCCATAACTTCAGATATATATCTGATCACGTATGTTTTGGTTTCCAAATTAATTTAAAAATCCGCTTAATTTTTTTAATTGGTGTCGGATTTCTTTATAGTCATGCAAATTACTTATTGTCCCTGTTGGTAAGCGGAAAAGCTTAACACATGTTAATCTAGTAAAGCCTGACTGCTCTTTGCCACTCCACCAGGACTGGGCTAAGAATGTATTATTGTGAATTCAAGTGCCATCTTTAGGGTATTATGAGAGTATTGCTTGGTGAAAACTAACCAGCATCACCACTACTCCACCTTCCTACAAGTCCTTACAAAGTCGTGCTTGCAACTAGCACTGCTGTGAAATGTGCCAGAGTCCCCCAATTGTCACATAAGGAGAGTGAAGGCGGTGAATAAAGAAGTGGTGACAACAACCACTGATTAACTGCGTTAAGCTCAAGCTCACATCATGCATACAGGTGTTGGGGGCAAAAAAAACTGGTGAAGTTGCTTAAAGTGGAGGTGAAGATCCTGGTGGAAGTACCAGTGACCCGTTTTAATTCGAGGATCAGAGTGAAGAGTTGTTGAAAAGTCACAAGCAGCAGCCAGAATAAATAGTCTCTGATCCACAAGTAAAAGGCTCCATTTGGAAATTCATGTGTCAGGAAACCACAGAGGGAGAAAGTGGTACACAGTAAGTAGAATTGCTGATACTGGTCCAAGCACAATTTCCTCACTGAGTGAAGAAGATTCGGCATTCACAAGGTGCAAGAGTTGAAAGGCCCAAGGCAGTGAAAACAACTTGCAAGAGAAAGCACTGGGAGAATGAAAGGTGAGAATCGATCAAAGAAGACCCAAAACCAGTTGAAATCGATTTAGAGAACAGTGAGAGTAAACTGCTGGTAGCTAATAAACTAGAAAGGAAGAGAATTCCAAAAAGAAAGTATGTTTCACTTGAATTGCTTTATTTTGTATCTAAAAATGAAGAGCCGAATACAGAGATCTACAGCCCAATAAACTGTTGCCAATTCATCCTTGAAAATGAGTTGGAAGAAAAGAGTTTCATTGAGCTTTCGAGTATTCTGATAATGTGGAAATACATTTTGCAAAGAACCCAGAAAAAGAAATAAAACTTTGAGAATATGAACTGAACAAAAAAGGTTTTGAATTTGGATTTCGATTATTCAAAAAAAGAAAGGAAGACAGAAAAGAAAACTATCATTTTTTTTAATTGGAGTTTTTGGAGTGCTAAATCTTGTTTTTTTTATTTTTGTATTGATCGTCATAGAAATGCCATAAACCAAATGCTGTAAGATTGGTAGTTTGATGTCTTTGATAGTGATACTAATTTTAGTTGTTCTACTGTTATGCCTCATTTCTCCAGTAGGATATGATTCCACAGACGTCTGAATCTAATAAACTGATACAGAGAGAAAACTGAGTTAGTGAATTTAGCAATAATAGTTATATAAAAATGTTGGGTGAATTTATTGACTGCATTGGGGTTAGAAACTGCATGGTGAGTACTTTTCTTCTTTCTTCTGCAGCTGAATGTGCAACTTATTTAGAGCTACCTGTCTCATAAGTACTGTCTTGTCATATTATTATTATGTTAGTATATTTAAAAAGCAGGAGTTTTTATCACCATACCTGTTGGAATTCAACGTTTCAACGGAGAATCCTGTTTCTAAAAGACTGTGAGTAGGGTAACCTATTGTAAATATTTGAATGAAGTTGCACAAACTAACTATAACACTAAAAATACTAAACAGGAGTATGTGTGTGGGTCTGAGTAAAGAACAGCTTGAGTTTTTTAAGAAATATAATGAGAGGAAAGTGAAAATTTTGAGAGAATAGAAAGATAAGATTGCAGATTTAACACCTTCGGTGCTCATGACGAACTCAGCTCGTCATGAGGTACAGTGGCGCTGTGCTCATGACAAGCTGAGCTCGTCATGACCGCCGCGGTGCTCAGACATGGGGAGAATTACCCCGCTGTGCTGAGCGTTCTATGAAAACGGGCGTGGTCATGACGAGCTGAGCTCATCACGAGCACCGCAGCGCTGCGCACGGCCCCCCCTCCCCCCAGAACCGCGGGGGAATTAGCCCTGCGGCGAAGGGGTTAAGGCTGAGGGAAAATGCAGGTTTGCAAATTTGCATCCAAGATTAAGAATGGAGTCTGAGAAAAAAGAGTAAATGTATATGGTACCTTGTGAACCTACAGGAGTTACATAAATAACATTTGTGGATGAGAGTGTGTGAGAAAGAACTTTTTAGTGGCGATTTTCTGATTGGTGAAGAACCAATTCTGAGATAAATCTGTTAAGTGTGTGATAAGACTGCTTATTTCAACTTGCCTCGTAATCGGGTTGCTTCTTGATATTTGGCTTTAGTATTTCCTAGAGTCTATCATGCGATTGACATGAATGATGCTGCTGGTTTGAAGACGGTGAAGCTTGGTTTTGGGCATATAGTATTAGGAGCTATGATTCCTTCTATAGCTTTGGCCATGAATGACTTGAAAATTAGAAGATTATCTACACTTGCAGGCTGGAATGCTTCTAATACTGCCAGAGCCCTAGCACAGATTAACTCTGAGCTAAATCGTTATGCACCCAATGTTAATATAAAACCGTTTGCGCTAGACATGTGTCTCATGTAAGAAGGCATTGTTTGCCGGGATTTGAAAGTCAGACAGTGCTGTACCTTCATTCCTGATAACATTAGGGTTATTCATGCCTATGTCAGTAACATTACTAACATTTCTCGTGAAGTCCAAGCATTAGAAGAGCATGGCTTGTGGGAAGCAGTAGGTTCCTCGACTAGTGACATAGGAAAGGGCTTCAGTGAGGTGGGTGAATTTATTTATTTGTTCATTTATAGGTTTTGTATAGCCCTTTCTAGACCCGCAGGTATCAGAGCACTTTACAAAATCGTGACCAGAAAATACAGTAAAACAGACGTGAACACAAACAAGGCGAGAATTCAAAATAGAAAATATTAAACATTAAAGAAAATAAAAGCAGTATCAAAAACAAGAGAAGCAATTCGAGAGGATGTAATATACAGCATAAAAAAAGTTAAACAGCCTATGGTCGGCGGGAGTAGGACTGTACATGCGATAAATTAAACAGGTCAATAATCTAGGATTTAAAGTACTGTATAGATCAATAGTTTGGGAAGTGGGATGCTTAGGGCACCATTGACCCTGTAATTATTGTGTTGATTTGTGCAATTGTTTGGTTTCTCTTTGTCAAATTCTTTGAAATTATGTTTCTAAACTGTGAGTGTAAGGAGAAAACAGGTGAATTTAAGGGAAAATTAGACTGAGATGGAAGTTGATAAAGATAATCAGTTGAAGCTGTTGGAGTAATCGAATCGTAAGAAGTAGAAAGTGATGAAAACTGTGTTAGAATTGTTAGATTCATTGTGGGTATTTAGTGATTATAGATAATCAGAGGGGGGAGTGTTTTGATGTTTTGTCTAGTTTATATTTTTATGTATGCTACCTATGTAAAGAATGTGGGTTTGCTCTCTATTCTACATATAAATACTGATACAGTGCTAATGCATTTGAAACAAATATGCTAGACTTATTGGATTTAGTTTTTCTGGCATATGTTAACTAGGCCACCATGTAGGCCCTTGATGCTATCTTGTTCAAAATAGATGCCCCTCCTGCATATTCACTGTTCATGATTTCTGTAGCACACAGCCAAGCAGAATCATTTTTATTTCCACTGAAATAAAAATGTCCTTGATGTTCTTGTAGAAAATGTTCCGGCATTGTCACAATAAGGTTTTTCCTATCCACAAGGCCCTTCGCTTAGTTTGCTATACCCTATTTATTCATAATAGTTTGCTGTCTGCTGTTCATGTAACTTGTTTGTCCTGCCATCTCCAGGCGACATTAGCATAGAGTGAGCAGAATCAATATTCATGAAGTAATTAGATACTAAGGCATATGACGTTTTATAGAACGGTGCTCTGATTTGCTGAGAATATAATTCTTTTGCCCACACCATAATGATTTAGCTCAATTTGATGATTTCCCAGGCAAGAAAACTGTATATAAATCTCTGTTTTTGGGGTAAGCCAATGCTTTCCTGAATGCTACTAGAGATGCTATCCGTTTCTCTAATGATTTTGTTGGTCAACTGGGACGTTAATTGTAGGAGAGTAGGGTCTGCTATCCTATGGTCACCCCAAATTTTTGCTTTTTGCTTCACTGGTTTATGACTTAATGTGGCTGTGGGCCTGCTAATCAGACCCACAGCCTGCTGTTCTCTCTCTAAATTACTGCCAATGCACTTTAGGTGCATTACGAATTGGAACTGGTTCACCTTATTGGCCCCTGTAACAGTGTACCCTAGGTACCCAGGGCATAGGTGTTTCCAAGGCCTACCAGGGGCTGCAGCATGTATTGTGCCACCCCTGGCCTGGCCTCCATATTTGACACAACTGGCTGATCACTCAGCTGGGGTAAGTTGGTGTAATCACCTCTTACTTAGGTACAGTGTGCCTGTGCCTAACCCTAAACTGGACACATATGTTCCTATCAGCCACTCCTATGGAAGGCCTCATCAATCCTGGAGGCAGAGTGCTTGGAAATATCTGAGATGGTGCTCTAGCATGAGCTGAGCCTGTCTGCAGCTGTCGGGAACCACTCCCTAAGCTGTTCCGGGATATTGCCATACCATATACTCTTAAGTGCATTATAATCCTCGCTGTTAAATGCTATCTTTGGTTTGGCTTTATCAAAACATGTCGAGTAAGGTGTCATACGAATTGGAATACTATCCCCTCGACAGTTCTGTCGACGGGGATAGCATTCCACCCTTCTAGAGGGACACGACATGTGTGTAGCCTTAACCCCGGTTAAAGTTAACCAGAGCCTCAGCATCACAAAATGGATGCTGCCACCACAGACACGAGTCTGGCCTCCTGCTGCTGACCGAAACTCGGCAGATGGTGGCCTGGACAAAGGGTTTCCTGCCTTGGGAGGTGCGAGCACCACCCCAGACAGGGTTTTGTGTATTGGGTAGGACAGGGCTGAATAGATTGAGACATGCCCGGGGCACACAAGGTGTCCCCGTGCATAAGCCAGTCCAAACCGGTCCTGGGACTTTCCAGACCCAGGCCTGGCGAGGAGCTGGACAAAGGAAAGGGGGTGTAACCGCCCCCCTTCCTGGTTCCTCCCAGAGGAGGGACCTAGTAGGTGATCCACCCCTCAGATTGGGAATAAGAGTGGGAGCAGTGCCATTGCACAGCAGATCATCCTGAATCAACTTTAAACGAAGAAGAAGACTGGACTTCGACATTCTGCTGCTCAGAAGACTGAAGAGAATCTCCCTTGTGGCCTAGGAGTGGCCACCCTGTGAACACAGGCACCAACCAGCAACTCGACGTCTGCTTTGCCGCCGCCTCCCGCCGGAGCCCGAGCCCAGAGCCCAACAAGAACCAGACTCCCAGACCTCTCACAGCCCGATCCACAGTCCCTGCAAAGAAGGGACCCGTGGAGGCACCGAGTGACGTGGGACCGGACCTCTTGGAAGACACCCGAAAAGCTGACTGCGCAGCATCTGGCATCCTCGACGTTGTGCTTTGGGGACTGAGAACCCCCACCATCGAGCAGCCCTTGCACCGAAGATCAGCCCCCCAGCATCTCCACGATCTGCGTGGGGCCCTTTTGCATTGTGCCACTCGACGCGCCATCCCGGCCACTAGCCACGTGGTCAGCGGCCATCTTGGCGACGAAACTGACAAACTACACAGCGGGTCTGGTTGCTTCAGACTCACCCAAGCTCCTGTGAAAAGGAGCACTCGCTCTGACCTTGCTGGTCCGAGTGTTAAGCATCTTTCGATTCCTGCGTGGCTTGCATTAGCCAAGGCCTGTTTGCTCCGATCAGGTCGCCAACACCGCCAACAGCGAGAAGCCTGCGTGGGACAGCTCGTGACCGACTCCTGGACGTCCTCGACCCCCGGTGTCCACGTGGCTGCAGAGAGAAGCTACATGACAACGCCTGTTTGCACCCGACATCGCCTGGTTCCAATCTGGTTCCACGGTAGTCACTGGCTAGTGACTTTGAACATTGTCCCCTCTGCTTTCAGGTCTTCACAACTTCAGATCCACCCTTGGATCCACCGGAACTCTTCACATCGAGCCGCCTGCAGCATCTTCAGCTCCAAGCACCATCGACCAGCGTGACGAAACCCGACACTACTTCGACCCTGTGCACCCGCTTCCTGTGTGTGAGGTAACTCAGCTCCGCCGGTGTTCCTACACTGGTACACATCTCAAGGGCCTGTGTCTTAAGTTTCAACGTTCTAGGTCACTCGGAAGGTTCCTAACTATCTAACTTTGTACTTTTTACGCACCATAGACTTTACATTGGAAAGTGCGTGTACTTTGAACACTGCACCCGAGTCCCGCGGGCCTTTCCCGACTTAGTCATTGCTAGTCTCGAATAGCTCCAGCGATTCCCAAGACCCTAGGCCTGTTCCCTTCCCAATTGGTATCTCTTATACCACTTTCTTAGTATATGGTTTAGGTGGCCCCTAGGGCTCATCCATATTGTGCAACTTTTGTGTATTTTAAACTGTCTTGTGATTTAACGCTTGTGCTTCTGTGCTCATAAAGAGTCCAGGGGATTTTATAGTTAATAAATCAATATATATTTTCAATATATATCTGTGTGGTGTCCCTTTCATTTGGTATTCAAGGGGGTTGTGTATGGTATTACAGCTGGCTTCACATGCCTTTCAGACTTTAGCCTAAGACTGCTTTGTCCACGTTACCACTAGGATAACTGGTCTACAAGGTTGAATTACAACCAATCATCATAAGGGTTGCTTGGCATGGTACAAAGTGATCACTAAGAATTAGTGAGCATTATATACCAGGCCAACTTCTCACATTAATATTTTCAGATTTGGAACTTTACTCTGTATGCCCTTTTTACTGAGAGCCTTCGTAGCGATGATGTTATGCATTTGTATTTATGAATTCTGCACTGCACCTTTTGAATATTTGTAGTAAATCTTTAAAATTGTATTCTTCCCCAAAAACTCAATTATTGAGTCTCTTTTTTCTTAAATAACTATATTTTTGAAGTGCTGAGGGGTGCCTTATCTCAGGGACACTTTGCTTCATTATCCTGAGGTTCAACACCTGCTCCAATTCACTGTGGGCGTGCTGTTGAGGTAATCTTTTTAGGGGGGAAATATTTGGGATCCCTCGCATCCATAAACATCATGCCAAATATTGTATCCAAAATTTCAACTACAATATTGAGAAGATAAGTATATAGAGGAAGTGCAGATTTACTATTCTTAATTCCACATCTACATAATCAACATACAGTGAAGATACACAATCTTATGGCAGAACGATATTTAGCTAGAGGCGTACGTGCTTTGAGATGGAGGTTCCGAATGTAAAGCCAAATATAAGGACTTTAAAAGAAATCTTCGTTTCATGAGGGAAAAATAAGGTGTCATGGTATTACAATTTGATGAAAGTTAAACTGAAGATAAGAGTGATGACTATCTGTTTGGCATCTTGGACACCATCATTTCCTGCAGTCTTAAACGGTAAATAAACTTCCTTTACCTTGTCAGATTATGTAACATGCATTTAAATGTTATTTGTCAATGCCTTTTGATATAAAAGCTCATAACCAGAAATGTGCTATCATTTGAAGCAACTGTTCAGTTGAGCGAGGACATGCTTAATAGATTGCATGGCCGCATCTCAGGAGGATTTTTATAGATGCAAAGTTGGAGGTATAGACTGATCTGTATAAATAAACACTTAGCATAAACACTGATGAACCATATGTGTACATTATAAATCAGTTCAAGCACCTGTAAACTAGCAGCCCCATACAGTCTTGGGGAAGTACCCCCATAGTATGCAGTACTGTACCGCTTCTCGAGATGAAGGCACCATTTGTTTATCTAAGGAATGTTAATATTTTATTGTATCATTTTAATGGAAGCATTTATATAGCTCAAATCTGACCTCAGGAGGCACTGGAGCGCTTTACATGGCACAATGTTTATTTTCCAGTGTATTAGGTTATTCGAGCCAGGAGGGAGAATCTTGGGGATAGAGATGATGCAGCAGTGGTGAGTGATAAGGTGGCAGCTACATCGAGGGCCACTAAAATGGCTGATTTGTGAAGTTCCAGGCATTGTCTTAAACCGTCTATGCAAGATACTGACATTGCTTTAAAGTATAGTGGTGTGTCATCAGCATATTGATAAGGGCTGGTGTCCTGTCTGGCCAAGACGCCCTTAGAAATGTACTACTTGAAGCCATCATAACATTTAGAGAATAGCACACTGTGGGATTTCCAAGGCTCTTGAGCTAGATGTACAAAAAAGTCAGTTTGTGATTTCCTAATTGCAAATTTATGAGTTTCGCATTAAGGAACTCACAAACAGCCGTGTACAACAGTGTCTCAGACACTGTTTGTAATTCCCAATGGGTCTTAAATGGACCTGACTCATCAATATTCATGAGGCAGGTCGCAATTTGCGACCCTTTGGGAATGGGCAGCACTCACAGGGATGGTGGCCTGCAGGGGTCGCAAACCCTATTTTACGAGTCGGTAATAGGTTACCGACTCACAAAATAGTGTTGGTACATGACAAAAAGCATTTCACCCTTTGCAAACGGCCAGATGGGTCATTTGCCACAGGTAAAATGCTTCGTACATCTGGTCCTTACGGGCACATGCATCATTGTCAATTGCAGTAGCAAACGGTGCAAATCGCAATTTTCGGCCGTTTGCGAATGCAATTGACAAAATTGGAATGCATCATGTTTTTCGCAATTTTAGAAATCGCAATCACGTTGCGATTTCTAAAATTGCCATTGCATTTAAGAAATCGCAATTTGAGATTTCTTAAATGCAATGCATGAACATTTTTAATTTGCGAATTCGCAAATAGGGAGAGGTAAATTACCATGAGGTTGACCCTCATGGTAATTTGCGAAAACTTTCAAAAATGCACAAAAGTGCATTTTTGAACGTTTCATTTTACACACACACATGCCCTTGGGGCATGTGTGTGTGAAAAATGCACTTAGTTATATTTCAGGGGTGCAGGTGGGGGTCCTTTGGACCATTCCCTGCACCCTTGAAATTGCATTTTCAATTTGCGTGCGATTCGCAAATTGTGAATAGCAATTAAGGAAATTTAAGAAATCGCAAAAAAAATTGCGATTTCTTGATGCATAGCCGTTTACGATTTCTTAATTGCGATTCCTTAATTTTCGCAATTAAGAAATCGCAAACGGCAACAATGATGCATTTGGCCGTTAGTCCCTTGGCATCGTACAAATTAGTGCGCGTGTGTTAACATCATTGGGTGGTCTTGTTAGGCCCCATCTTGTTGACTTTCTGTAGTGCTTGATAAAGATATATAATATTGGTTACAACTCACATGATGTGTAATGTTATGTGGTTGCAGTTACACCTTCGAATTATCGTTGCTGTTGATGCTTTGTACATTTTTAAAAATAAACTATTATCTTCCACAATAACGATATTTAGTTTTAGAAGGTACTGGTGCATTCAATTTCTATTCGTAAATAAAACAAGCCAGTGGCAACAAGTTGCGCAGCATTTTCTGCGGGAGGAGCCAAAGTTCTGTATCCAGCCACTAAATGCCAAACACAAGCAGTGCTGCCACATGCCAGCCACAAGGGAACAATCCAGAAAAGGATATTGTCTATTTGAGATGGGTGAAGGTTTTGGATCTGTTTCCACAAGTATTGTGTTGTTTCGATTTTGGAACATTTTGTTTCTTCTGGGGAACAAACTCAGATTGAACCAACATCGTCGTAACCTTACTGTTGAGAGTCTGTCATTGATATTGTAATTTGGGAGCTTTGTCGGTGCTTCATTTTTGCACCTCCTTGAGCGGCTCAATCAACCTACAGGCTGCAAAAGTGATGTGTATAATGCCTGACTGAATAAAGACTACCTGCAGGGTCCTAGCTACCACCCAGCACGTGCAGTATCCCCCTGGCCAAGCCTTGCGGGCCCATTGGAACCTAATAATTATTATATTGAGCTCCTCCAACAACAGTCAAAGGGATCATTTTCCTTGCTTGCACCAGGAACCATAGCATCCTCGCCACGTGCAGCAGAGAACGTTGAAGAATTGAAGGTTTGCGTCATCTGCGCAATGACGTCTGCTCCACCTCACAAAAAGTGTTACGAGGAAAGGGACCCGAATGCAAAATGAACTGCGCCACACAACGGCACCCCTACGGCAAGGTCTGAATCGGCACGTCAGAAGAGCGTTAACTGTCTTGCCAGGTCTGGTGGGGTTGGGTGGAAGCTTCCCGTGCATGTCGTTGAGCCTATGTGTTATAGCAGAAAAGGTGGACAGCCGGTGTGACTAGGGGTGTAAGGCAGGCTGCTGCCGCCCTTGTGGGGCAGGGGCTTGGGGAGAAGCGGGGCGGGGGTTCCCAGTCAGCTTAAGGCCCAACGAATATCTACGAAGTGCAGGATTTTCATGGGCCTTCTTTCTGTGCGTGTGTTCTCGTCATTTTGCGTTCGCCATTGGGTGTGGCACGAGTGTTGTTATGTTTATATATAAATAGCGCGTGGGCAAAATAGTCCTTCAAGATCTACTTGCCCGTCCATGTTTAAAAGGCTAGTTCGGTGATTTCTAGTTCAGTGATTTCTTTGAAGTGTACCTGAACCAAAGTATTGTGGCCCCGTGTATCCGCCCGTGATCCCCTGGCCTGGCACTGTGGGTACAGGGGCGCAGGGACAGACCCCTTTCGATGTGCACGAGATGTACCGGTCTGCTGGTTTGGAGGGGGCGAAGAGTGTAGTGTTGTGAGACGCGGCGTCCTCCCCCACAACACCTCCGCTGATTACCCTGTGAAAGGGAAGTGCCAAGGCCGACACTTGAGGTAAAGGAAGCGGCCCGGGACCCCAACAGGCGACAACTGCCCCCGCTCCCTGCTCATCAGCACATTCCGTGTTTGTGAAAGTGGCGACGACAAAGCAGAGGCGGCTTCTTTGAGGCAAGCGCTTTGTGTGATCCAAGACACAGCGCAAAAGGCTGGCCCACAAACCCCCGAGACACGTTTGATCTTGGTGTACGCCGCCTTTAACCACTCCCTTCACGATGACTGATTTTAGTCTATTTTATGCAATAATGCTTTTGCCAAGTTAAGGGATTTTTTTTAATTAATACTTTTTTTTAACTCTTTGCACCATTATGTTCGAGTGGATGGACATTTCCGATGCGTGGGATGTAGCAATTGAGATGGAAACAAACAGTACGCTAGGATACAAACTTTCAGTCACTTACTTAGCATTTCACCTCTCGTGTTTCTGAAATAAAAAAAATTGTACAAAGCTCCCTGCTGAGAAAGGAGGCGTTCAATCGAGTTTTGAGCAGCTGTTTACGTAACAAACAGTGATATAATACACACAGGACACGTATAGACAACACAAAGCGGCGATCCCCCGTTGCTTTAATACGTCTACCTACAACCAAACCCGATGTTTATTTGTTACACCATTAGTAATCCTGGAGCCGCACCTGTCTGGCCAGGGCCAGACTGGGGAACCAAAAGCAGGCCTGACAAAAATGCGCAAACCAGCCCCACTACCTCCATCTCCTAGCACAATCTCTCACGTTCTATCCATTCTTTCTCTCCTTCTCTCTCCACTCTGTCTTTGGTAGCTTACTCTGTCCCTCCTTCCAAAAACCGGCTTCCAGGGGCTCTTGACAACCCCCTTATACAATGCCTTAATTTGTACCTCAACATATAAACAGGCGTGATTATGCTACTGGTATATGAAAATATTCTGACATAGTCAGTTGTCCCTATTGAATGTCCTTATTTTAATGTAACCTACACAAGAATGTGTAGCTTTCTGTGATAGCTCTACAATGGGGACATACCTACACGATTAACTTCAATTCTTGCTGGTGGTACGCATGAAACCGGCCTCCACACCAAAGGAGACATCTGAAGCTCGGCTGGGCTTACTTTGTAAAAACAAACAATAACTGCACGGGCCTAAAGCTTTAGAGGCCTGCGACATGTGCTGATGGTCAAGGTTGCTGAATACCAAGGCTGCCTACCTAGTCTTGTTTCTAGCTCTTGTACCTCACATCCACCACCGGCACAAATTAAGCTGCCAGTTGAATGTAAGCATTTTGGGTGCGATCTCTCCACCCGTTCACGAGGCTATGCCCACGATCCATCGTTCCTCTCTGCTACTTTTTCTGCCTGTCGCTTCCCAAATGAGCGCTTTGAGGTGACTTTAGCATTGTATTTCTACACTAAAAAAAGTCACAACACACTGTTTATTGAGGCAAGATTTAAAAAAGACAAACATAACATGAGGTGGAAAGTCGCAGAGCTACTGGCCAGAGATACTGCCGCATAACTCGAGGGGAGTCAATTGTTATCGGTTCAACACGGTGAAAAGCCAAGTCACACCGTGGGGAAGCCAAGCTGTGACCTCCTATTTGAATTGCATTTTACTTAAGGGCGTTGAAAACGCAGTGTAGCCCCCTGCCCAATGCATGCTTTTAAGCAGCAGTTGGAGAGAGGTAAAAACAGTAGAAGTCAATATGAAAAAGAAAGAAAACGAAATACTGTCACCTTGGAGTCTTAGGAAAAATGTTCGAAAATCACGCTCCAGTCGTAGTTGTGCAACATTTTTATTAAAAAAACTGGTTAATAAAGGCGCCTGGGAAGAATAAAAAGTAGTAAGAGACGCAGTTCACATGGCTAGGCTAAATATATCTTTATCAAGACTGTGGCCTTCTCTGGATTTATCTTAAAATGGTTGTTCTCCGGCCCCTGGCCGTGTTCCCATGTGATTTACAGCTCTTATCTGTGTTCTTCTTATCTCAGAATGGGTGATGTGATTACACACGTCTAGTTTGGTTCTGCGTAACTGGAGGCTGTTATCGCCCCGCTAAGTTTTCCTACTTGTGTTTCGGCAACGGACTGGGGTAGAGGCGCGGTGAAGGTGACCGGCGCACAGAGGCCGCACGGCAGAGGGCTGTGCACTGGGAGGGGTAGCGAGAGTCCACTGAGGGCAGAGGCCTGGAAGTCTGGCGCAGCACGAACTGTGTGGAGCACTGCGTAACAAAATGGAGACCGAGACCAAAAGTAACTCAGTGGCAGGGTCAAAGTGACACGCATTGAGAGTAGTTAGACCAGTCGACCTTCAACACTGGGCTTCAGGTTCGAATCACGGCTTCTCCTAAACACTCCGTGATTCTGGGCAAACCAGTTACTCTACATCTGCCCATAAAATAATAATAAAAAAAAATACATGCGTACCCTAATCTGGGTCAGTTATGAAGCTATCTAGTGCCATTGGGCCACGACTGTGTGCTATTAAAATAAAAAAAAACTTGCAAAAAAATTTAACAGTCAACTCGCCAAGCCAAGGGTACAAAGACTGAGCGAGGCATATGCAAAAGAAATAGTTGCGCCAGTCTCAACACACTGACAAAGCCATCGAAAGAAACGCCGTGATTAACAAAGAAACGGGGATTTCCCACAAATGAAGTCTCTGGATTCTGGGTCTCGCTCCTTCAATCTACACAGATCTGAGAACACATCATCAGAAAGTATATTGGAGAGAAAATCTGCGCGCAATAAACAAATTAGGTTCTCAGAAAGTTTACGGCTTTTGACAGGCTGTTACCTGGGCAGCGGAATTTGCATTCCGGCCCCTGGTTTTTAGGTAGCGTGAAGGCCAACACCTCGGTGAAAAGGCACCGGAAGTGTCTGTAAATGTCTCTGCGGGAAGTATAGCGGAGCCCGGCCCCTTTCATGTCTCAAATGCAAAAGGCCTTTCATCCTCGGAGCCTCACATTAACATAAACACACCATCGGTGGCTGGCGCCCCCCTGCCGTGCGTTCACAGTGCCTTAGAAACGGCCTACCCGCCACCAGAGACAAGGGAGCCCACCATCATGTTTCAGTCTGGGCTTTAACACCTCGACTCTTTCCTGTGGGCGGCATCCTCTTCCCACGCTTATGCCACTTCCGTGTGGTGGCTGCAGCTGCGAGACTCTGCCTCCGCACCAAAGTCAGACCAGCAAGGTGGGTGGACTCGAAAACGAGGCTGATTGGATAGTCACCTTCAAAATACAGGCTGCTTTTCTAATAGGCTCTTCTCTATGAACTGACGCAAAACACCATTCTGTACGTATCACAGTAGTAGATCAGGTTGATTTTCCATCAGACCTATTTTCCTACTTCTTCTCCACCACAAAAACATGCAAATAATCACATTAAACCTAAGAAAAAAACACAAAAACAAACAAACAATGGCAAAGGCCGTACGGCTGAGTTTAATGTTCTAAAGCATGTAAAGAAAGCATACTTAAGTGTGCCTGCATACCTGTCAATTCGCCAGCATTTGGTGAATTTTCTCTTCTTTTTACGTCTATTCATTCACCTGACAAAATACCTCCACAGACTTTGATGGGGTCACCAACTTTTTAAAACTTCTTCACCCTCCACAATATTTTTAGTTCGCTGGCGGACGTGGCTTCACCCACGGTGACGCCTTGTAACTGTTTTATGATTTGCATAACATGTAAATTAATCTGAACCGCACAGACACATATATAGAGTGGACTTTTCAAGTTGAAATTGACCATAGTTAGTGTAGGTTTATGTCAGGTGAATTTTTTTTTCTGTCTGCTGTGTGCTTTGTCTCGTTTCAGGAGCCAAGCTGCAGCAGAATGTGTTAATTACATTGTATCATTATGTTTTCAGTTTTTTGTGTGAATGTTCTTTGTATCAGTGGCATAACAATATCCCCACAGCCCTCAAGGTGCGGGGCCCTGGCACTGTGCACAGGCGGGCCTGAGAGCTCCTGAGTTTCGTTACGCCACTGATCTGTATGTGTTCCTTGGAGAGCGGAATAATGAACGTGTGTACCTGCACGAAGAACGCGCTGACCAAACTGTACCATCCTCATACAAGATATCAGTTGGAAGTCATGAAGCAGAGACTTCCATGTGTGAAGGCAGGGAATAAGGCTGAAACAGTTTTTTTGGGAGAAAGTTGCATCGTGATTGGTTCGCTTCATGGGAACCATAAGGAGTTGGTGTTCATTGAAGATTTGTACTGGCTAGTTGTGCATTGCTAAGTTAGTTAGATTCAGATGCCTTTATCGCTCACCTTAGAGAAGATGCATTTTTTACTCCTGCCCAAGTGAGTTCGACTACTTGGCAAATCCATTGTCACTTACCTGACTGAATAGTCATTTGAATCTGCCTTTTAGAGGTTTTACTTGCTGACACCTTCTGCTTGACTTCGCCCCAGTGTACTCGTCGTGTTAGCTTAGCACATTAGGTAACTTCCCTTCATGGGAAGCTGATTCTGCTCGATTTGTTTTATGACAACTTTAGCAGTTTGTCTTGGCATTTGCTGATTTGCCTTGATTTGAATTGAATGAAATTATATATTCATGTATTGACTAATGATTTTCAATAACATTAAGGGGCTGATTACGATGTTGGTCGCAAAGCCTCCGACCGCTAGTCAGAAGTTTTCAGACTGCGGTCTAAGGCATTCCGACCAACACAGTTGGTTTGCAGTCTGACCGCCCGATTACGATGTCAGCGGTCGGAACATAAACCGGCCGGTCAGTCCCACTCTGCTTAGACCGGCTTTCGGACTCTTCCTGCCGGTCGGAACCTCACTGTAATCCCCTATGGACAGCTTTTCCGCCGTCAGGATTCTGTTGTTTATTTCCCACAGCCTTTCCATGCTAGCCTGTCCGACATGGAAAGGCTGTCAGAAAGAGACTTAGGCGGCCCCTAGCAGGGCCCCCTTGCCTCCGTGGCCTATGGTTGGTGGTCAAGGAGGTACCTAGGGTACCCCCCTGTAAAACTCTGCACTATGTGGCAGACACCATGGGGTGCCTGCCACAGGGTGCAGGGTTTTACACACACTCTCTTTTCTCTATAAGAGCCTTATTACGGCTGGTTTACAGCCTTTAACACAAGCTCCCATAGAGAAAAGTGAGTATGAGACCGAACAGTAATCTGGGGGTCATTTTTGGGCCTAATTTGCAGCTGGATCTGCACGTAAATAAGACCACTTCAACGTGCATGATGCTCATCCGTATGCTGCGTAAGGTCCTACCTCTCCTTCCTGAGCAAGCCAGATCCGAAGTAGTGCGGAGTACCATCCTAAGTCGACTCGACTACTGTAACGCACTACTGTTGGATGCCCCTGCAACACTACTGGGCAAGCTTCAAAGGGTACAAAATCTGGCTGCCAAACTCGCTCTTTCCCACCCCTACTACAGTTCATCTACAGCAGCGCTACAGGAACTCCACTGGCTGCCGATTCAACTTCGCGTTCGCTACAAAGCAGCATGTATTGTATTTAGAGCTATTCATGGCTTGGGACCAATCCCGTCGCGGAGAATGTTTGCTTGGTATCTTCCATCTCGAGCCTTACGCGTCTCGTCGTCCAAGCTGTTAGTAGTCCCGCGCTTTCAGAGAGTGAGGATGGGTGGCCGATCGTTCAGAGTAGCGGCGGCCAAACTCTGGAACTCCCTGCCATTATCCCTCAGGAGCCTTGAGGCTCTTTCAGCCTTTAGAAAGGCGTTGAAAACCTACCTCTTCCCGAGGACAGGCTAGCTGCTGAAGTTGCTGGATCAGGGTTCAAAGCGCCAGGATGCCCTTGGTGGTGACAGGCTGCGCTCTATAAGTATACCACAATACAATACAATACAACAGTGTTAGGTCACATCGTAATCAGGCGGTCGGAACCGCCGACCGGAAGTCGGCGGTCCTGAGACCAAGACTGTGTCGGTTGGAGGCAACTCCGACCAACATCAATATAAGCCCCTAAATGATTTCAGTTGTAACTTTACTAATCTGTTAGTAAACCTTTATGGTTTGCAAGTGACGATTCTCCAATTACTATGCAGAGAGAATTTTGATTTCATTAAAGACAACAGAGGCTAACATTATGCATATACTTTTATTTGCTGCCAAACATGCAGCTCTTTAAAGAACATTGAACACATCCCAAAGTAAAAGAATGTTCAGACAAGCAGTATAAGTATCCGGTGAACTGCATCATCTTCCTCTTTTATTAGCTGCCCATCAAGATAAGTATATCAGCTCTACTATTTAATCTGCCTTAATTTTACTTTATTAAACAACAAGGATTGCCAGTACTGTACTGTGATTTGCCTCTCAGTAAGCTCAAAACATACGAGTTAAGCAATATGCTTTGTTTTCAAACTTATGTTTGATTCAATCTTTTTTATTATTTTGCAAAATTTCTTTGCTTCATGATTTTGGTTATTATTTCACCAATTTTCACAATTTACAAGACCTTCTTCACACAACTTATACAATCACATAAAAAATACATTTAAACACATTACCTTATGTACATTTTCCATTCATCATTCATTCAAACATACCCTCTCATTCACCCACAGACATCAAACATTCATATATTTACACTGGAATTACAATATTCACTGAATGCCATAGAAAAATCCTTTTCTTAGATAAGACAATTGTTTAGAGCAATTCAGAATGACTCCTTGTGATTTAATGGCTCTGACTGTTAGAGCCATTAAATCACAACACACCAACGAACTAGAATTTAGGAAAAAACTCAAAACACTACTATTTCCTTAAAACCTCTCGATATCAGACACCCTGACCAAAATTACCTCCGTTAAGTCTCTCCTAGATCTGGGAAGCCTAAGGGCAGTTACGCGCTCTATAAATTCCCTAAACCTAAACCTATACCTAGGAAAGGGAGGTCTATCTTCTCCTTTCACACTCCGGGCGGAACGTTCCCATGGCAGCGGCTCGCACACAAGCTGATACTGCCAGTTGGGACACAGGATTCACCAGACCTTCGTTGATCCAGCGATTTTTAACGCTTGAAATCCCCCTTGTGGCAAAATAATACTGAAATAATTTGTAATACCTTGACTTTTCAAAAAAGAAAGTCGAGTAGTGTCTTACAGAGTTATTAAGTGAGTGTATCCACCTACTTTTTTTTATCTTGGGGCAATCTATTAATTTCCTTGGGGCTATTAATTATTATACTTGTTTCTAACATAGACTCTGATCCAATTATCCCTCAAAACAGGGATAACATGGATAAAATCTTAAAAAATGAATTCAAGAGTAACTAAGATCCCCGGTTAAGGAGGCAGTGGATGCCACATTAGCCAAGAGAAAGAGCATGAGCCCCCCCTGAGGAGATTTTTTTCTCCCTCTCAGATGGGGACTTCCCTTCTACCTCTAAACCCCATAAACGGGGTAGGGCTTCCCAAAATAGGAAGCACCTTGATCAGGCCTCTAACCACGGCTTTGACTCTGGTAGCACTACAACAGATTTTGGTGGTCCTTGCAGCATAATTGCAAAAAGCCACCTTTCAGAGGTCCCTAGAAAAGTTGCCCCTAGCGGCATGTGGATGGAAGTGACTCTCGTGGCACAAGAGAGAGAGGTGATGCCCCAGACTACTTTGACCATGATGACTCTCAATTAGACAAGTTAATCTTTGATCCAGAATATACCCTGGATCCCCCTGATACCTTGGACCATGATCTTGAACAAGCCTCTACCTCCTCTGGGATCAAAGATCCCGTTGGGGGAGAGATGTTCGATCCTACAACCATCAGGCACCCTCAAAGTGCTGATTGGTGGCCCACGGACTACGTAGCTACATTCCTCAATCAGTGGCAAAGGAAAGGTTTGGACAAGGACACCCGTAATTTAATGAGGAATGAATGCCCCCGGCCCTCTACTGAGGGTAAGGTTTGTAACACTCCCAATTTGGACTGGAACTAATCAATTCCCTTTTTAAATATGGGAAAGATCTCAGGAAAGGCATTGAGAAGTGCCTTAAACAGTGCCAAGATAAACTCCTGGATGTATTCGGCCCGATCACTCGCATCCTGGACATGGCCGAAGAGGTGAGGGGAAACAACACCCCTGTGAACATTGACCTCCTGAGAGGTTGGTCTCAATGTGCAATATGCATATTATTCTAATCAAGGGTGAGGGAGATGGATTGTGGATCCATTCACTTTCCAAGTTAGCATTTAGTCATCAAAGGGGAATGAATCACTTGTCCTGCTCAACCATTAGGTATGCAGGAATGAGGATGTCCCAGTGAAAAAAGACCCTCATGCACGTGATGGGTACGGTGGTATCTGAAGCGGTATATCTTGGTTCTCAGCTTATGGATCACGTGTGTGCATAATCATTAGGTCTCTCTTCGGTTTTATGCAGCCTCCACCAGGAGGTTCCTACCCATGGTTGACGCAGTAGTGAGCCAGTGATAAGGGTTCTGCTAAAAAGACACAAAGGCCAGGAATTCTGATTCTTTATTGTTCCTGGTTATTGGTCTGGTAAACTCTATGGGAGTGCATCACTTGGACTGAGTTACGAGTACTAGATGCACTCAGAGTGATAAAAAAGGGGGGAGTTGTGGGGGTGTTTTTAAAAAAAGGTCGACATGTTTCTGCCTCTATCTGCCTGGGTTTAGGACTTACGGGCATTCATCAGGACCAGTGGTGGGAAAACGTGAGGAAGTAAAAATTAGGTGCTCAAAGGTGAAAGAAAAAGGTTTTGACCTGTTTCTCTGGATTGGAGGTCTTAAGGTACCTGTAAAGAGTAAGCACAAGGTTTGCAGCATACATACAGGGCGGGGGGAAAAAGGGGGACATACACACCAAGCAGAACGTTGCTGCTTATGTCTATCCATACTCAAATACATAAACAACTAAAAAATGGCAATACTTTAAAACCGGTTAACAATCATGGCAATGTCAACTCTCTCTTTTTCTCTCCAAACTCATGCCACGGATATTTAGCGTGCTATTCGACAGTGGTTTCGTTTTGTTCAGTGTCGACTTAGAACGCTGATCTTAACTATGGCTATTTTCGAGTGGTGATTGTGGTGAGCCATAGGTGGGTGCTGGTGTACAGCGGTCGCGGTGGGGACTCGAAGTTTGATAGTGATTACAAGTGCTCAGGAAATGTTACCTTGCGCATTTGATTAACACGCTCCTGTCGGATCGTAGAGCTCTTGGAAGGGGCTAGGGGGTGGAGATAAGGGATGGTTAACATGGGTGGTTTCGAATACTTGCAGTTTTTTGGAGGCGCCTTCTTTGGTCTCGCTACCTGTTGCACCCGATCCTCAGCTTCTTTCGTGAGTGCGCTGCTCTGCCCTTACTGATCCGGAAACAGTTTGTGGTGTTTCCGGGTCGTTTTTATCAGGCTGGGATACCGCTGTTAGCAACTACCTATTGGTCGGCTCTAGTTGTCATGGTAACAGGTGGAGTGTTTACCATGTTGTGTGGAATACGGGAAGCGTGGTTAATTGTTTATCTCTTAGCCAAGGACAGCCAGGGTATATTGTCATTCAGCCCTTCGCTATCAGTTTTGAGCCTATGCACCCATCTTTGTTCTTTTTCAAAAAGAACTCTTTCGGCATTGTGATCTTTGTTCGGCAAAGTTTCAAGGATGACCCACTGTAGATCTAGTACAGTGTGACCCTTCTCTAGATAGTGAGTGGCCATCTTTGTAGTGCTCTTTTTACATTTCACATTGCTCCTATGTTCGCAGAGTCTTTGTTTAGCTTTTCTGCAGGTCATTCCAATGTACTTGAGGTTGCACGGACATGTGATCATATACACCACGTGTGTGGTGTTGCAGTTCGTATGGCTATTCAGGGTCCATTTGAAGTTGGGAAGCAGTTGAAGCTCTTTGGTCGGTTTCGTGAGGCTACAAACGGAGCAGGAGCCACAAGGGTAATGTCCCTGTACTTGTGGGCTTCCCCATAGATTGGTGTGTTCTCTCGGTTTTTTTGGTGGTGGTCTCGTGTGGACCAAGATGTCTTTCAGATTCCTGCTCCTTTTATTTGCAAATCTGGGTTTTTGCCAAGTGAGGTTGCCTGATGTCAGTATGCGCCAGTTTTTGTTCACAATTTTCTTGATGTTATTAGTCATTGGACTATATGTGGTCACACATGTAAGGACTTCGTCGGCTGGATTTTTTGGTGTGCATTCAAGGAGTGCGTCTCTATTCTGATTCCTGGCACGTTTTTTGCATTTGGCAATGACCTTTTCTGGGTAGTCTCGAGCCTCCAATTTTTTACATAGGTCTTCAGCTTGTGATTTGTATTCCATAGTGTCACTGCAGTTTCGTCGTAACCTGAGGGACTGGCTGTATGGTAAGTTCTCTCGTAGAGGTCGGGGGTGGAAACTGTTAAAAGACAGGAAGCTGTTTTTTGCTGTGGTTTTAAAGAAAGTGCGTGTTTGGAGAGTGTTGGCTTCAGCATAGATTGTTACATCTAAGAAGTCGATACTTCTGTTGTCTGCACAGTAGGTGAACTTGAGGCAGTCGTCTTTCTGGTTGAGCCAGGTGTAAAATTCTGCTAATTTCTCCCGATCCCCTTTCCAGATGACAAAAATGTCATCAATGTATCGTTTCCAAAAAAGGATACATTGATGATAGGGGTTATTGGTTACATTCAGGATATTTTCAAGAGTCTCCATAGTTAGAGAAAACTATGGAGACTCTTGAAAATATCCTGTTCAGTTCATCATGGTCATACAAGACACCCAGACACTTCGTTCTGGAGTGCTGCCGGATGGCACTCATGGAAAAATGTTTTCAGTACAAGGATAAGCTATACCTCCAATGCCATGGCACCTCGATGGGCAGTACTTTTGCCCCGAGCGTGGCCGGATTGTACGTGAGCACTTTTGAGGACACACATATCCTGAATGTAACCAATAACCCCTATCATCAATGTATCCTTTTTTGGAAACGATACATTGATGACATTTTTGTCATCTGGAAAGGGGATCAGGAGAAATTAGCAGAATTTTACACCTGGCTCAACCAGAAAAACGACTGCCTCAAGTTCACCTACTGTGCAGACAACAGAAGTATCGACTTCTTGGATGTAACAATCTATGCTGAAGCCAACACTCTCCAAACACGCACTTTCTTTAAAACCACAGCAAAAAACAGCTTCCTGTCTTTTAACAGTTTCCACCACCGACCTCTACGAGAGAACTTACCATACAGCCAGTTCCTCAGGTTACGACGAAACTGCAGTGACACTATGGAATACAAATAACAAGCTGAAGACCTATGTAAAAAATTGGAGGCTCCAGACTACCCAGAAAAGGTCATTGCCAAATGCAAAAAACGTGCCAGGAATCAGAATAGAGACGCACTCCTTGAATGCACACCAAAAAATCCAGCCGACGAAGTCCTTACATGTGTGACCACATATAGTCCAATGACTAATAACATCAAGAAAATTGTGAACAAAAACTGGCGCATACTGACATCAGGCAACCTCACTTGCTAAAAACCCAGATTTGCAAATAAAAGGAGCAGGAATCTGAAAGACATCTTGGTCCACACGAGACCACCACCAAAAACACCGAGAGAACACACCAATCTATGGGGAAACCCACAAGTACAGGGACATTACCCTTGTGGCTCCTGCTCCGTTTGTAGCCTCACGAAACCGACCAAAGAGCTTCAACTGCTTCCCAACTTCAAATGGACCCTGAATAGCCATACGAACTGCAACACCAAACACGTGGTGTATATGATCACATGTCCGTGCAACCTCAAGTACATTGGAATTACCTGCAGAAAAGCTAAACAAAGACTCTGCGAACATAGGAGCAATGTGAAATGTAAAAAGAGCACTACAAAGATGGCCACTCACTATCTAGAGAAGGGTCACACTGTACCAGATCTACAGTGGGTCATCCTTGAAACTTTGCCGAACAAAGATCACAATGCCGAAAGAATTCTTTTTGCAAAAGAACAAAGATGGGCGCATAGGCTCAAAACTGATAGCGAAGGGCTGAATGACAATATACCCTGGCTGTCCTTGGCTAAGAGATAAACAATTAACCACGCTTCCCGTATTCCACACAACATGGTAAACACTCCACCTGTTACCATGACAACTAGAGCCGACCAATAGGTAGTTGCTAACAGCGGTATCCCAGCCTGATAAAAACGACCCGGAAACACCACAAACTGTTTCCGGATCAGTAAGGGCAGAGCAGCGCACTCACGAAGCAAGCTGAGGATCGGGTGCAACAGGTAGCAAGGCCAAAGAAGGCGCCTCTAAAAAACCGCAAGTATTCTAAACCACCCATGTTAACCATCCCTTATCTCTACCCCCTAGCCCCTTCCAAGAGCTCTACGATCCGACAGGAGCGTGTTAATCAAATGCGCAAGGTAACATTTCCTGAGCACTTGTAATCACTATCAAACTTCGAGTCCCCACTGCGACCGCTGTACACCAGCACCCACCTATGGCTCACCACAATCACCACTCGAAAATAGCCATAGTTAAGATCAGCGTTCTAAGTCAACACTGAACAAAATGAAACCACTGTCGAATAGCACGCTAAATACCCGTTGCATGAGTTTGGAGAGAAAAAGAGAGAGTTGACATTGCCATGATTGTTAACCGGTTTTTAAAGTATTGCCATTTTTTAGTTGTTTATGTATTTGAGTATGGATAGACATAAGCAGCAACGTTCTGCTTGGTGTGTATGTCCCCCTTTTTTTCCCCCCGCCCTGTATGTATGCTGCAAACCTTGTGCTTACTCTTTACAGGTACCTTAAGACCTCCAATCCAGAGAAACAGGACAAAAACCTTTTTCTTTTACTTCCTCACGTTTTCCCACCACTGGTCCTGATGAATGCCCGTAAGTCCTAAACCCAGGCAGATAGAGGCAGAAACATGTCGACCTTTTTTTAAAAACACCCCCACAACTCCCCCCTTTTTTATCACTCTGAGTGCATCTAGTACTCGTAACTCAGTCCAAGTGATGCACTCCCATAGAGTTTACCAGACCAATAACCAGGTACAATAAAGAATCAGAATTCCTGGCCTTTGTGTCTTTTTAACAGATCCTTTATCACTGGCTCACTACTGCGTCAACCATGGGTAAGAACCTCCTGGTGGAGGCTGCATAAAACCGAAGAGAGACCTAATGATTATGCACACACGTGACCCATAAGCGGAGAACCAAGATATACCGCTTCAGATACCACCGTACCCATCACGTGTATGAGGGTCTTTTTTCACTGGTACATCCTCATTCCTGCATACCTAATGGTTGAGCAGGACAAGTTATCCATTCCCCTATGATGACAATATGCATATTAGGCAATGCAAACTGACGTTTAATTACAGAGAGACGTAAAGCCGTCCTCTTAAGTATGAATCTTAAACTTGCTGACCTGTCCTTCAAAGACAAAATCGGCAATGCAAAGCGTCTTCTCTTCAGTAATGACTTTGTGAAATCACTAGGCAAGTAGGTCTCAACTTGTACAGCCTTTAGCAAGGCTCAAACTAATCTGGAGCATAGGATGGGCCTCTCTGGTCAGGTGTTGCATTGGTACTCGTCCTTCCTCCAGCACAGTTCCCAAGGAGTTAAGGTGAACACTCACTCTCTCCGCCATCCCCAGTCACCATGGGGGTTCCCCAAGGGTCCTCTTTATCTCCCATTCTCTTCAATTTGTTCCAGGAACCATTAGCGAATGTACTAAAATCCATGGACATTCGCTTCCATATGTATGCAGACGACACCCAACTCTATCTGAAAATCTACTCCCCGGATAACATTTATTTATTTATTAAGAAGCTTATAAAGCGCACGGCTACCCCCAGCGGGGGTGTCCCGGCGCTATAGACTGCAAGCTAAGGAGGAATGAGCAACTTATGAAATAGTGAACAACCACTTCACTCAACTCCTCCCTACTGACTACTCAAAACTGGTTAACTGAGAACCACCTCCTGCTAAACACCTCCAAAACAGAATTCCTTCTCATTTTCCCCCCGAAACACACTTCTAAAATCGACCTCTGGATGAACCAACTCGCCGCCTTCAACTGCTTCCCCCCCGTTATTGACTCAGCGAAATCTCTAGGAATCACCCTGAACAAGCATCTGAATATGAAGATTCATATTAGCAATGTGTGCAAGGGAGCTGACCACCTTCTGAGGACACTCAAGAATCTCAAACCTTTCCTACCTCAAGCAGATTTCAAGCAAGTGGTCCAAGCGTTTGTTTTGCCGAGGCTTGACTACGGCAGTGCTACGCTTTGTGGCCTCCTCAAATATACTTTGGCCCCTCTAAGGGCATCATTGAACGCGGCGGACAGATTGGTTTTGTGCACCAAGCGAAATGCCCTTATCTCCCCGGTCTTAAAATCTCTAAACTGGCTGCCCTATGAAGCTAGAATTCAACTAAAGACTGCCTGCCTATCGCACAAAGCCCTCCACTTCAAAACCCCCAACTATCTAGCGCAAAAGTTAGAACTATCCAGAGGAGGTAGACCGTCTAGGAGTGCTAATTCCCTCGTCTTGAAACTGCAGATTTTCCGCAAAAAGAGAACATGCCAAAGAGCCTTCTCTGGCTCTGCACCAAAAATTTGGAACTCTCTTCCACCGTAAATTCGTAGAATCTCTCCCAAGGTTGCTTTCAAACTGGAAGTAAAAAGATTCCTCATGAATAAGTTCTTACCTTAATAGGATGTACGATTGTCAGCTCTAATCGCATCGGACATACTCCAGAATTTGTTGTTAATCTTGTATATTATTATTGTATTTTCTCCCCTTATGTCATTATGTTTCATCGACTAGCCCATTCGTCGCTTACCCCAATCAATCAATCAATCAATCATGTCATTTATATAGCGTGCTACTCACCCAGAGGGTCTCAAGGCGCTGGGGGAGAGGGGTCCGTTACTGCTCGAAAAGCCAGGTCTTGAGTTGCTTCCTGAAGGAGAGATGGTCCTGGGTTAGCCGAAGGTGGATGGGGAGGGAGTTCCATGTCTTGGCTGCCAGGTAGGAGAAGGATCTTCCTCCGGCGGTGGCTCTGCGGATGCGTGGGACGGCGGCGAGGGCGAGGCTGGTCGATCGTAGCTGGCGGGTGGGCGTGTAGAATGTCAGGCGGTTGTTGAGGTACTTGGGGCCCAGGTCATGGAGGGCCTTGTGTGCGTGGGTGAGGAGTCTGAACGTGATCCTCTTGCTGACGGGGAGCCAGTGCAGGTCTCTCAGGTGGCCGGATATGTGGCTGTGTCGGGGGATGTCCAGGACGAGTCGTGCGGAGGAGTTCTGAATGCGTTTGGGTCTTTTCTGAAGTTTGGCTGTGGTTCCGGTGTTGAGGGCGTTTCTGTAGTCCAGTCTGCTGGTGACGAGTGCCTGGGTGACCGTCTTCCTGGTTTCGGTGGGGATCCATCTGAAGATCTTTCGGAGCATGTGCAGGGTGTTGAAGCACGATGATGAGATGGCGTTGACTTGTCTGGTCATCGAGAGGGAGGAGTCCAAGATGAAGCCCAGGTTGCGTGCGTGGTCCGTTGGCTTGGGAGTGGTGCCCAGGGCAGGGGGCCACCAGAAGTCGTCCCAGGCGGAGGGCGATGACCCCAGGATGAGGACTTCCGTCTTGTCTGAGTTCAGTTTCAGGCGGCTGTTCTTCATCCACTCGGCGATGTCTTTCATCCCTTCGTGTAGGCTGGTTCTGGCGGCGGCGGGGTCGTTGGTGAGAGAGAGGATCAGCTGGGTGTCGTCGGCGTAGGAGATGATGTTGAGGTTGTGTTGGCATGCGATGGCTGCGAGGGGGCTCATGTAGATGTTGAAGAGGGTGGGGCTGAGCGATGATCCCTGTGGGACGCCGCAGATGACTTCGGTGGCCTCAGATCTGAACGGGGGGAGGCGGACTCTCTGGGTTCTTCCGGCGAGGAACGAGAAGATCCACTCCAGTGCCTTCTCTTGGATTCCGATGTTGCTGAGGCGCTGCACTAGTGTGCGGTGGCAGACAGTGTTGAACGCTGGGGAGAGGTCCAGGAGGATGAGGGCCGCTGTCTCCCCGTTGTCGAGCAGGGATCTGATGTCGTTGGTGGCTGCGATGAGGGCGGTCTCGGTGCTGTGGTTGGCTCGGAAACCGGACTGCGAGTGGTCGAGGGATCCGTTCGTCTCGAGGAAGGCGGCAAGCTGTCTGTTGTTACGGTCTTCTCGATGACTTTGGCGGGAAAAGGGAGGAGCGAGATGGGGCGGAAGTTCTTGAGGTCTGTGGGGTCCACTGTTGGTTTCTTCAGGAGGGCGCTGAGCTCAGCGTGCTTCCAGCTTTCCGGGAAGGTGGCGGTGTTAAAGGAGGCGTTGATGATGTCCCGGAGTTGGGGTGCGATGATGGAGTCGGCTTTGTTGAAGACGTGGTGAGGCAGGGGTCGGTTGGGGATCCGGAGTGGATGGTGTTCATCGTGCGGGTGGTGTCTTCGGTGCTGGAAATGGTGTGACTCAATGCCTATGTGGAATCCCCATTTGACTCATGTACTGAACTGTTACCTTCCTTTCCACATATTGTAAAGTGCTCTGATATCCTTCGGGATCAAGTTTGCGCTATATTAAACTTTATAAATAAATAAATAAATAATATGAGACAGGTGTTTAGCTGACCCCCACTTTTTGGATGGGCTGCAGCAGAGGACCAACCGCCGGCCATGAAAATACAGGTCCAAATTCTACTGGCAAGAACAGAGACGTCCTTCTGCTTACTCAAGAGGCTTTTACCAAAGCTCAAACCCCTTCCCTCAAAGGGGAAGAGCTACAAGATCTTGTGGAGGAAGATCAAGACCTTCTAACCAAGGATATCAAGGTAAGCAAAACTAACTTTCACAAACCCTTAAAGGTGGGGTGGAGACTAAGGGGCAGATTTACAAGCCCCATGCGCCACTTTTGCGTCACTTTTCCCATGTTAAAAGTGACCCAAGGGGCTTGTAAATAAGCCCCTAAGGTTTTTTACTCACAATTGGCAAAAAATAACGCAAGACCCTTGGGTTTTGGAAACCGAAGCAGGTTTCAAGATACATTTCTGGGATACCCCAATCCAGATAAAACACCCAGAGAAATGTTTGTGAATACAGATCAAACTAAGTTGATAGACTCTGAAGTTTCTCAAATGTTAGAAAAAGGAGACTCGTATAAGGTTACTCCGATAGATGCATCAGAAAAGGTTTCATAAGCACAATATTTTTAGTAGAAAAGAAAGACAAGGGCCGGCGGCCAGCGATAACCCTCAAAGAGCTAAACAGTTTATTTGTTTACAGAAACTTCAAGATGGAAAGGATCCATCTTTTAAGAGACCTTTTACAAACTCAAGATTGGCTGGGAAAGTTGGATCTCAAGGATGCCTACTTTACAATGGACAGAGATTGCAGAAAGTACCTCCGCTTTCTGTGGAAGGGAACTCTTTATCAATTCCTTTGTCTCCCATTTGGCCTCTCATCAGCTCCATGGTGTTTCAACAAAGTTCTTCGTCCAGTGGCAAGCTTTCTGAGGGAAAGAGGAGTTCAACTCATTGTCTACCAAGACAACATTCTCATTATGTCGCAGAGCAAATCAGAAGTCCTGACTCACTTATCCCGGACTATAAATCTCTTGGAAAATTTGGGGTTCATTGTAAGCACAGAGAAGTATGTCATGTCTCCCTCTAAGGAACTTAAATTCCTTTCTTTCCAGGTAAATACCATCCTGTCACAGTTAGTTTTACACAGAAAAAGTTTTCAAGACAAAGAAGGAACTGAATTCAGTCTTAACCAAAGACTCCATCCTTCTGAGGGACCTAGCACGAGTTCAGGGTCTCCTCTCCTCGCCAATTCAGGCAATCTCTCCAGGTCCCCTCCACTACAGAGCCCTCCAGAGATTGAAGGTGTTGGGCTTAAGGAAAGGTCTTTGGTATAGGGACATACTTCCCCTTTCAAAGGACATACAACAAGATCTTCTATGGTGGCAGATAAACCTAGAAGCTTGGAATGGCAAGGCCATCTTCGGGAACCTACCGGACTTCATCCTAGAGCAGAGCTTTCCAAACTCTGTGTCGCGCCACATTACTGTGTCACCTGCCATGTGTAGGTTTGTCACACGACGACACATAGATGCAGTCTACTCATCATGCAGGACAGTACTGTTCATGTCAGCTCGAAAACCAGTTGGCATTTATAGCCACACTGTTTGGGGATAAAAACACTACTTTAGCGAAGTTGCCTGTAAACTGTACTCCTAGGAGACTTGTCAAATCTCTCTTCACATGAGCAAATATACATGATAACTTGTCTAAATCCTGGCAGGTTCACAAAGTCTTTCGTCCTTTTGAGTAAATAACAAACATCTTACTAAAGTGCCAACAGACTAAGGGCAGAGATGTTCAAATTGTGGGGCGCACCCCCTGGGGGAGCGCCCCGTGGTGGTCCTAGCCTACATTCTCATCTGAAGTTTGCTTTTTATCAAGAGATTAGATTTCATTCCATGGTTCAGACTGTAAGAGAGTATGTGCCCAAAAACTATATTTCTTCTATTTGGCCTTATGGATTCCCACTAGCGAACTTCACCTTTAGGAAAGAGAAGGAAGAGGCATTTGTAGTTGTTCCATTGAAGAAGGTGCTCTTAGACATCACAATCCAGGACAAAACCACAAAGAGTGGCTTCACACTTTGAGAAGCCACTGCTGTTGAGGAAGGAACCCTTATGCATCTGCTGCAGGGATGTCCTTAATAGTAAACTTTCAGTGTACTGTGGTCATGAGTGGCATTCATGCTGAATATATAAAAATCCAGAGTTCAGAGCAGTGAATCTTACAAATATTTAAATATGCAACAGATACGTTTTGCAACAGTTGTAAATGTGACCAAAAAATTGTGCACCACAGTAATGAATTGAATATTGTGTAATTATTCGCCCAGTTCATTCACAAATGCTCTGGTAGGTTCCTTGGGGTAGTTTAAACGTATTTACAGAAAGCCATTGAGTGTATCTTCAGACCTTTCTGATTTTTTGGGGGAGTTGCCAGAAAAATAATTATTCACAGTTGTCATTAGTGCCGAAACTGACTTTTAATTGCTGTGTTCTAGTAAAAAACACACAAACTTTCAAAAACGCAGTCACACACACATACTGACACGTGCCGGCATTCACAACTGAACACAAAGTCACACAATTGGCAATGCGTTCACAAATCACACAATGACACAGACACACAAAAGCACAAATTTCACTTGCACATACAAAACGTTCATATTTACAAAAACACATCAGAAGGCACACTCATTTGCATAGAAACAATCAGACCCGTACTCCGATATACAAACACACGATCACACACCAACAGACACCAGCAGCTGAGAGCGCACAGTCAACCATGTTCGAGACATCCAATGTTATTATGAACGCGCCGTCTGCTCTCCTTCAGTGCTTCATTTGTAAAAAAAAAAAGAAGAAAAAAAGTATGTGCCAAGTCCTCGTCAGGAGGCTATCACAGCCTGGTCCACCCATTGCCCCTTCCAAACCGGGTCTGGTGGCTTAGTGGACTAGTGCATCCACTGCAGGGGCTTGTGTTCGTTCTCATGGTCGCAGGTTCAAATCCTCGGCTGGTCCACTCAGTCATTCATCCATCTGAGGTCGATAAAATGAGTACCGTTGGGTTGGGTAACATTAAACATCTGTTATTTAGCGCCTTGAGAAACACGGGTGATAAGTGCGCTTTACAAATTCATTTGTTGTTTTATGTTATGTCAGAGCTGCCAATGATATTACATTCACAACTACAAACCATCACACGCCTATAGGTGTGACAATTCTCAAGACCCCAAAGTGGCGCCGCAGCCAGGGCGACTGACGCTGGACACTGGGAATCACAGTTCGAGCTCCGGCGGCAGGGGTCTGCCAAGTACCATGTGGCTCTGGGCAATAGCTCGCTTAATCTTCCCAACGGCCCCCAGCGTTGAGATACCCTTTCGGGGGTGATTCGTGCGCTATATAAATACAGGATTTACAGTTTCAAGCTATAAGAATTGCTTGTATGGGAGGTATTAGTAATTTGTTCGTGAGATATGTTGCAACCCTATACATTTTGTTATTTACAATTTCTATGGCATGTATTTGACCTTATCTCCTATATGCAGCTAATTTAACTTCAGGTTTGCTAGTAAAACTGAATTACTGTGTTACGAACTGATGCATGTCTAAAAGTGTGTCACCAACATGAAAAGTTTGGAAAGCACTGTCCTAGAGTCAGATACTTGCAACCGCGGGTGGGGAGCACGATTAGGAGAAATGGAAACTGGGGGAAAATGGTCCCTAGAGAAACAATCTCTTCACATAAACTGTTTGCAGATGCTTGTGGGTCTGAATGCCCTAATGAACTTCAGGAAGCAGTTAGCGATTTACCTAGACAGCTACTCAATTGTCTCATATATAAACAGTTTTGGGGAAGTGAAATCCAAAACTTTATATGATATAGTAGCTCAGATCTGGTATTTCTGCTGGCTACATAAAATTACTCTCAGGGCAGAAGTTATCCCAGGGAATCAAATGTAAGAGCAGACTGGAACTCAAGATATCTCAAAGACTTCAGCGACTGGATGCTATATCCCTTCATTGATAGACAATCTTTGGGGCCCAATACGGTCCGACCTCTTTGCCAGCAGACTAACTTGTCAGGTTCAGTCTGACTTCAACTGGAGACTAGATCCGTAGGCCCTTGCAGTGGATGCCTTCCTACTAGATTGGGGGAAGAAGGGGGCTTATGCCTTCCCCCTTCTCCATGATACAGAGAGTGCTATGGAAAGTGAGACAGAACTTCTCCAATATCATCCTAATAACTCCATTTTGGAAGTCCCAGGTGTGGTTTCCTGGGGTAATGAAACTCTCAATAGACATCCCACGCTTTATCCCAGCATCCTTGGGTCTACTTCTGGGCCCCGACGGAGATGAACATCCTCTTATTCTAGACGGGAAGATGAACGCTTGGAGGATCTAAGGGATCAGAGAGATATCCTGGCCTTTCAGGTGAGGCTAAAAACTTACTGGATGAGTCTTGGGCACCAGGCACCAGGAAGAGATACCTGGGCATCTGGAAAGAGTGGTGTAGTTGGTGCATGGAGAGGAATTTGGATCCCTTGGAAGCTCCTGTCCAAAGGATAGCTAACTGCTTAGCACATCTCTTTGATTCTGATCTTTCCTATACTATAAACTGTTATAGATCCACAATTTCCTCAGGTCACACTTTGACAAATAATCTAGCTATTGTAGTAATGCCTTAATTAAAAGAATCATGAAAGGGGTTAGATTAAGAAGAACCTCTAAATCTCGTTAAAACTCTCTTTGGGATGTCAATTTGATTTTCAAACTTTTCTGTAATTGGCAAAACAACACTTTACTTTCTCTCAAGCAAATGTCCATGAAACTTGCTACTTTACTTTGTTTAATCTCCTTTAGAAGGGTTTCTGACATTAATGCTCTTGAAATTTCTAACAGGTTTTATTCTTCTGAAGGTGTTAATTTTGACATTTGGAGGAGAACTAAGACTATGTTAGCGTCCATATTCTATCCCCTTTTCCATGATTGTGATGTGAAAAACTGTGTCTGGTTAATTGGGTGAAAGTGTATGACTTAAAAATTCAAAGTCATAGAGCGGATTGCATTGATCAATTGCTCCTGTCTGTTAGACCACATAAACCAGTTTCAACTGCTTCTTTGGCAAGATGGATTCGCTCAATTATGAATGAAGCAAGCGCAGATCTCGCTAGATTTAGTGCTCACTCTTCAAGAGAAGCTATGGCTAGTATGGTTTTCTGGGCAGGGGTTTCTCTCCCGGAAATTCTTAAAGCGGCTGACTCGTCTAGTGCTGGTACTTTCGCTAAGTTCTTTTAAAGGCCAGTAGAGCATGTTAGTAATGTAGCCATGACTGGATTTAAACATGCATAATGGTAGCCTCCGGGCTTGTAATGAAATGACGATTCTCCAATTACTATGCAGAGTGAATCTTGATTTCATTAAAGACAACAGAGGCTAACATTATCCCACCCTCCTCTACCGAGGAATTTGGGTTTCATTGCACTTGACGGTGATATTTTGTCCATAATTAATGATTTAATTCTTTGCGCATAATGCAATGTTTTCAACACATCTTGTTATTTGTTTCCAGTACATCCTTGCTGTGAGAATTTCTTTTCTTTTTTTAGATCAAATTATTTTTCTTTTTTAGATCATAATGCATAAACGCTTCTCTTATCGAGGAAGATGCGATCTACCTCTTGGATTGTACAGCTAAAAGAGGAAGATGATGCAGTGCACAGGATACTTATACTTCATCGTAATCAGGCGGTCAGAACCGGAAGTCGGTCGGACCCGAGACCAAGATGGTATCGGTAGGAGGCAACTCCGACCGACATCGTAATAAGCCCCTAAATGATTTGAACTGTAAATTTACTTTAATAAACCTTTATGGTTTGCAAATAAACAACTTTCTGTCTTCATTGTGGGGCCTAATGTGCTTCACACAACCTACTGTACTTTATTTGCTGATTTCATGGTTCATTCTGGGACTAAAGGTCCATTTGCTCAAGTGCAGCGTGTATTTGAGTTTGCACCAATGACCCGCAAGGTACAAGCCCTGTGCAACACCTGCTTTTTTAAATTAAGAGGATGACAGATATGTGCATTTGTACATGTTAGCAACAAGGTGCATACAAAGGGACTGGCATGGAGAGGCAAAATAGTCCCCTTTTCATTGCAATGCACAGACTCCTTTGAAGGCGGAAGGATAACCAAAACAGCCACTAGCATTAGGTGCAGGAATTTTTCTTCTATGGGCTGAGCCGGTTCACTGACAGAATATTGACCACCAAAATATCGATATACAGAAAAATCACGACAAAAATTTCAATGAAAGAAATATCGTCTTCATATACTTATTATGGTAAGTACAAACATATCAAAATAAATTATCGATGTCATTAATATTGTTGTTCTATATATCGTTCTTTAAACAGATATAACATAAATTAATAAATATTAGGTATATTAAATACAAACATTATTAAAAATTGATTTAATATATATTTTAACAAATATAACACATTAACTTCATTTAAAAAAGTTAAACATACATACATACTAATTAATATATATTTACATATATCTACTTAAAAACAATTTTAAACTAATAATTTAAATTTATATCATAATTTCAAACTTATTAAATAATGTATTATAACAAAGATATATATATATATATATATATATATATATATATATATATATTTATTTGTTAAAATACATTATTTAATAAGTTTGAAATTATGATATAAATTTAAATTATTATATTATATATATTTATATTACCTACTGGCGGTCACCTGTAGGTAGTTATAGTTAGGACCTAGTTACCATAGGAAAATCGCAATATTCTATTCCCAATAACTTTGGCACCGATTGACGAATGTTCGCGAAATTTTCAAAACTTGTGGCCGTTCTGGTCCGCTCCTATCTTGAAAGTTTCGGGGTAATTTGGCAAGCGGGGGCCAAGAAAAAAGAGGGGTCCCAAAACGTGTTTTCCCCATGCAATTTTCCATAGGAAACTTTAGCCGCGGCTACAGCCCAAACTGCAGAACGGATTTACACTGCAGCTGCGAGACTCTGCCTCCGCACCAAAGTCAGACCAGCAAGGTGGGTGGACTCGAAAACGAGGCTGATTGGATAGTCACCTTCAAAATACAGGCTGCTTTTCTAATAGGCTCTTCTCTATGAACTGACGCAAAACACCATTCTGTACGTATCACAGTAGTAGATCAGGTTGATTTTCCATCAGACCTATTTTCCTACTTCTTCTCCACCACAAAAACATGCAAATAATCACATTAAACCTAAGAAAAAAACACAAAAACAAACAAACAATGGCAAAGGCCGTACGGCTGAGTTTAATGTTCTAAAGCATGTAAAGAAAGCATACTTAAGTGTGCCTGCATACCTGTCAATTCGCCAGCATTTGGTGAATTTTCTCTTCTTTTTACGTCTATTCATTCACCTGACAAAATACCTCCACAGACTTTGATGGGGTCACCAACTTTTTAAAACTTCTTCACCCTCCACAATATTTTTAGTTCGCTGGCGGACGTGGCTTCACCCACGGTGACGCCTTGTAACTGTTTTATGATTTGCATAACATGTAAATTAATCTGAACCGCACAGACACATATATAGAGTGGACTTTTCAAGTTGAAATTGACCATAGTTAGTGTAGGTTTATGTCAGGTGAATTTTTTTTTCTGTCTGCTGTGTGCTTTGTCTCGTTTCAGGAGCCAAGCTGCAGCAGAATGTGTTAATTACATTGTATCATTATGTTTTCAGTTTTTTGTGTGAATGTTCTTTGTATCAGTGGCATAACAATATCCCCACAGCCCTCAAGGTGCGGGGCCCTGGCACTGTGCACAGGCGGGCCTGAGAGCTCCTGAGTTTCGTTACGCCACTGATCTGTATGTGTTCCTTGGAGAGCGGAATAATGAACGTGTGTACCTGCACGAAGAACGCGCTGACCAAACTGTACCATCCTCATACAAGATATCAGTTGGAAGTCATGAAGCAGAGACTTCCATGTGTGAAGGCAGGGAATAAGGCTGAAACAGTTTTTTTGGGAGAAAGTTGCATCGTGATTGGTTCGCTTCATGGGAACCATAAGGAGTTGGTGTTCATTGAAGATTTGTACTGGCTAGTTGTGCATTGCTAAGTTAGTTAGATTCAGATGCCTTTATCGCTCACCTTAGAGAAGATGCATTTTTTACTCCTGCCCAAGTGAGTTCGACTACTTGGCAAATCCATTGTCACTTACCTGACTGAATAGTCATTTGAATCTGCCTTTTAGAGGTTTTACTTGCTGACACCTTCTGCTTGACTTCGCCCCAGTGTACTCGTCGTGTTAGCTTAGCACATTAGGTAACTTCCCTTCATGGGAAGCTGATTCTGCTCGATTTGTTTTATGACAACTTTAGCAGTTTGTCTTGGCATTTGCTGATTTGCCTTGATTTGAATTGAATGAAATTATATATTCATGTATTGACTAATGATTTTCAATAACATTAAGGGGCTGATTACGATGTTGGTCGCAAAGCCTCCGACCGCTAGTCAGAAGTTTTCAGACTGCGGTCTAAGGCATTCCGACCAACACAGTTGGTTTGCAGTCTGACCGCCCGATTACGATGTCAGCGGTCGGAACATAAACCGGCCGGTCAGTCCCACTCTGCTTAGACCGGCTTTCGGACTCTTCCTGCCGGTCGGAACCTCACTGTAATCCCCTATGGACAGCTTTTCCGCCGTCAGGATTCTGTTGTTTATTTCCCACAGCCTTTCCATGCTAGCCTGTCCGACATGGAAAGGCTGTCAGAAAGAGACTTAGGCGGCCCCTAGCAGGGCCCCCTTGCCTCCGTGGCCTATGGTTGGTGGTCAAGGAGGTACCTAGGGTACCCCCCTGTAAAACTCTGCACTATGTGGCAGACACCATGGGGTGCCTGCCACAGGGTGCAGGGTTTTACACACACTCTCTTTTCTCTATAAGAGCCTTATTACGGCTGGTTTACAGCCTTTAACACAAGCTCCCATAGAGAAAAGTGAGTATGAGACCGAACAGTAATCTGGGGGTCATTTTTGGGCCTAATTTGCAGCTGGATCTGCACGTAAATAAGACCACTTCAACGTGCATGATGCTCATCCGTATGCTGCGTAAGGTCCTACCTCTCCTTCCTGAGCAAGCCAGATCCGAAGTAGTGCGGAGTACCATCCTAAGTCGACTCGACTACTGTAACGCACTACTGTTGGATGCCCCTGCAACACTACTGGGCAAGCTTCAAAGGGTACAAAATCTGGCTGCCAAACTCGCTCTTTCCCACCCCTACTACAGTTCATCTACAGCAGCGCTACAGGAACTCCACTGGCTGCCGATTCAACTTCGCGTTCGCTACAAAGCAGCATGTATTGTATTTAGAGCTATTCATGGCTTGGGACCAATCCCGTCGCGGAGAATGTTTGCTTGGTATCTTCCATCTCGAGCCTTACGCGTCTCGTCGTCCAAGCTGTTAGTAGTCCCGCGCTTTCAGAGAGTGAGGATGGGTGGCCGATCGTTCAGAGTAGCGGCGGCCAAACTCTGGAACTCCCTGCCATTATCCCTCAGGAGCCTTGAGGCTCTTTCAGCCTTTAGAAAGGCGTTGAAAACCTACCTCTTCCCGAGGACAGGCTAGCTGCTGAAGTTGCTGGATCAGGGTTCAAAGCGCCAGGATGCCCTTGGTGGTGACAGGCTGCGCTCTATAAGTATACCACAATACAATACAATACAACAGTGTTAGGACACATCGTAATCAGGCGGTCGGAACCGCCGACCGGAAGTCGGCGGTCCTGAGACCAAGACTGTGTCGGTTGGAGGCAACTCCGACCAACATCAATATAAGCCCCTAAATGATTTCAGTTGTAACTTTACTAATCTGTTAGTAAACCTTTATGGTTTGCAAGTGACGATTCTCCAATTACTATGCAGAGAGAATTTTGATTTCATTAAAGACAACAGAGGCTAACATTATGCATATACTTTTATTTGCTGCCAAACATGCAGCTCTTTAAAGAACATTGAACACATCCCAAAGTAAAAGAATGTTCAGACAAGCAGTATAAGTATCCGGTGAACTGCATCATCTTCCTCTTTTATTAGCTGCCCATCAAGATAAGTATATCAGCTCTACTATTTAATCTGCCTTAATTTTACTTTATTAAACAACAAGGATTGCCAGTACTGTACTGTGATTTGCCTCTCAGTAAGCTCAAAACATACGAGTTAAGCAATATGCTTTGTTTTCAAACTTATGTTTGATTCAATCTTTTTTATTATTTTGCAAAATTTCTTTGCTTCATGATTTTGGTTATTATTTCACCAATTTTCACAATTTACAAGACCTTCTTCACACAACTTATACAATCACATAAAAAATACATTTAAACACATTACCTTATGTACATTTTCCATTCATCATTCATTCAAACATACCCTCTCATTCACCCACAGACATCAAACATTCATATATTTACACTGGAATTACAATATTCACTGAATGCCATAGAAAAATCCTTTTCTTAGATAAGACAATTGTTTAGAGCAATTCAGAATGACTCCTTGTGATTTAATGGCTCTGACTGTTAGAGCCATTAAATCACAACACACCAACGAACTAGAATTTAGGAAAAAACTCAAAACACTACTATTTCCTTAAAACCTCTCGATATCAGACACCCTGACCAAAATTACCTCCGTTAAGTCTCTCCTAGATCTGGGAAGCCTAAGGGCAGTTACGCGCTCTATAAATTCCTTAAACCTAAACCTATACCTAGGAAAGGGAGGTCTATCTTCTCCTTTCACACTCCGGGCGGAACGTTCCCATGGCAGCGGCTCGCACACAAGCTGATACTGCCAGTTGGGACACAGGATTCACCAGACCTTCGTTGATCCAGCGATTTTTAACGCTTGAAATCCCCCTTGTGGCAAAATAATACTGAAATAATTTGTAATACCTTGACTTTTCAAAAAAGAAAGTCGAGTAGTGTCTTACAGAGTTATTAAGTGAGTGTATCCACCTACTTTTTTTATCTTGGGGCAATCTATTAATTTCCTTGGGGCTATTAATTATTATACTTGTTTCTAACATAGACTCTGATCCAATTATCCCTCAAAACAGGGATAACATGGATAAAATCTTAAAAAATGAATTCAAGAGTAACTAAGATCCCCGGTTAAGGAGGCAGTGGATGCCACATTAGCCAAGAGAAAGAGCATGAGCCCCCCCTGAGGAGATTTTTTTCTCCCTCTCAGATGGGGACTTCCCTTCTACCTCTAAACCCCATAAACGGGGTAGGGCTTCCCAAAATAGGAAGCACCTTGATCAGGCCTCTAACCACGGCTTTGACTCTGGTAGCACTACAACAGATTTTGGTGGTCCTTGCAGCATAATTGCAAAAAGCCACCTTTCAGAGGTCCCTAGAAAAGTTGCCCCTAGCGGCATGTGGATGGAAGTGACTCTCGTGGCACAAGAGAGAGAGGTGATGCCCCAGACTACTTTGACCATGATGACTCTCAATTAGACAAGTTAATCTTTGATCCAGAATATACCCTGGATCCCCCTGATACCTTGGACCATGATCTTGAACAAGCCTCTACCTCCTCTGGGATCAAAGATCCCGTTGGGGGAGAGATGTTCGATCCTACAACCATCAGGCACCCTCAAAGTGCTGATTGGTGGCCCACGGACTACGTAGCTACATTCCTCAATCAGTGGCAAAGGAAAGGTTTGGACAAGGACACCCGTAATTTAATGAGGAATGAATGCCCCCGGCCCTCTACTGAGGGTAAGGTTTGTAACACTCCCAATTTGGACTGGAACTAATCAATTCCCTTTTTAAATATGGGAAAGATCTCAGGAAAGGCATTGAGAAGTGCCTTAAACAGTGCCAAGATAAACTCCTGGATGTATTCGGCCCGATCACTCGCATCCTGGACATGGCCGAAGAGGTGAGGGGAAACAACACCCCTGTGAACATTGACCTCCTGAGAGGTTGGTCTCAATGTGCAATATGCATATTATTCTAATCAAGGGTGAGGGAGATGGATTGTGGATCCATTCACTTTCCAAGTTAGCATTTAGTCATCAAAGGGGAATGAATCACTTGTCCTGCTCAACCATTAGGTATGCAGGAATGAGGATGTCCCAGTGAAAAAAGACCCTCATGCACGTGATGGGTACGGTGGTATCTGAAGCGGTATATCTTGGTTCTCAGCTTATGGATCACGTGTGTGCATAATCATTAGGTCTCTCTTCGGTTTTATGCAGCCTCCACCAGGAGGTTCTTACCCATGGTTGACGCAGTAGTGAGCCAGTGATAAGGGTTCTGCTAAAAAGACACAAAGGCCAGGAATTCTGATTCTTTATTGTTCCTGGTTATTGGTCTGGTAAACTCTATGGGAGTGCATCACTTGGACTGAGTTACGAGTACTAGATGCACTCAGAGTGATAAAAAAGGGGGGAGTTGTGGGGGTGTTTTTAAAAAAAGGTCGACATGTTTCTGCCTCTATCTGCCTGGGTTTAGGACTTACGGGCATTCATCAGGACCAGTGGTGGGAAAACGTGAGGAAGTAAAAATTAGGTGCTCAAAGGTGAAAGAAAAAGGTTTTGACCTGTTTCTCTGGATTGGAGGTCTTAAGGTACCTGTAAAGAGTAAGCACAAGGTTTGCAGCATACATACAGGGCGGGGGGAAAAAGGGGGACATACACACCAAGCAGAACGTTGCTGCTTATGTCTATCCATACTCAAATACATAAACAACTAAAAAATGGCAATACTTTAAAACCGGTTAACAATCATGGCAATGTCAACTCTCTCTTTTTCTCTCCAAACTCATGCCACGGATATTTAGCGTGCTATTCGACAGTGGTTTCGTTTTGTTCAGTGTCGACTTAGAACGCTGATCTTAACTATGGCTATTTTCGAGTGGTGATTGTGGTGAGCCATAGGTGGGTGCTGGTGTACAGCGGTCGCGGTGGGGACTCGAAGTTTGATAGTGATTACAAGTGCTCAGGAAATGTTACCTTGCGCATTTGATTAACACGCTCCTGTCGGATCGTAGAGCTCTTGGAAGGGGCTAGGGGGTAGAGATAAGGGATGGTTAACATGGGTGGTTTCGAATACTTGCAGTTTTTTGGAGGCGCCTTCTTTGGTCTCGCTACCTGTTGCACCCGATCCTCAGCTTCTTTCGTGAGTGCGCTGCTCTGCCCTTACTGATCCGGAAACAGTTTGTGGTGTTTCCGGGTCGTTTTTATCAGGCTGGGATACCGCTGTTAGCAACTACCTATTGGTCGGCTCTAGTTGTCATGGTAACAGGTGGAGTGTTTACCATGTTGTGTGGAATACGGGAAGCGTGGTTAATTGTTTATCTCTTAGCCAAGGACAGCCAGGGTATATTGTCATTCAGCCCTTCGCTATCAGTTTTGAGCCTATGCACCCATCTTTGTTCTTTTTCAAAAAGAACTCTTTCGGCATTGTGATCTTTGTTCGGCAAAGTTTCAAGGATGACCCACTGTAGATCTAGTACAGTGTGACCCTTCTCTAGATAGTGAGTGGCCATCTTTGTAGTGCTCTTTTTACATTTCACATTGCTCCTATGTTCGCAGAGTCTTTGTTTAGCTTTTCTGCAGGTCATTCCAATGTACTTGAGGTTGCACGGACATGTGATCATATACACCACGTGTGTGGTGTTGCAGTTCGTATGGCTATTCAGGGTCCATTTGAAGTTGGGAAGCAGTTGAAGCTCTTTGGTCGGTTTCGTGAGGCTACAAACAAAACAGGAGCCACAAGGGTAATGTCCCTGTACTTGTGGGCTTCCCCATAGATTGGTGTGTTCTCTCGGTGTTTTTGGTGGTGGTCTCGTGTGGACCAAGATGTCTTTCAGATTCCTGCTCCTTTTATTTGCAAATCTGGGTTTTTGCCAAGTGAGGTTGCCTGATGTCAGTATGCGCCAGTTTTTGTTCACAATTTTCTTGATGTTATTAGTCATTGGACTATATGTGGTCACACATGTAAGGACTTCGTCGGCTGGATTTTTTGGTGTGCATTCAAGGAGTGCGTCTCTATTCTGATTCCTGGCACGTTTTTTGCATTTGGCAATACCTTTTCTGGGTAGTCTCGAGCCTCCAATTTTTTACATAGGTCTTCAGCTTGTGATTTGTATTCCATAGTGTCACTGCAGTTTCGTCGTAACCTGAGGGACTGGCTGTATGGTAAGTTCTCTCGTAGAGGTCGGGGGTGGAAACTGTTAAAAGACAGGAAGCTGTTTTTTGCTGTGGTTTTAAAGAAAGTGCGTGTTTGGAGAGTGTTGGCTTCAGCATAGATTGTTACATCTAAGAAGTCGATACTTCTGTTGTCTGCACAGTAGGTGAACTTGAGGCAGTCGTCTTTCTGGTTGAGCCAGGTGTAAAATTCTGCTAATTTCTCCCGATCCCCTTTCCAGATGACAAAAATGTCATCAATGTATCGTTTCCAAAAAAGGATACATTGATGATAGGGGTTATTGGTTACATTCAGGATATTTTCAAGAGTCTCCATAGTTAGAGAAAACTATGGAGACTCTTGAAAATATCCTGTTCAGTTCATCATGGTCATACAAGACACCCAGACACTTCGTTCTGGAGTGCTGCCGGATGGCACTCATGGAAAAATGTTTTCAGTACAAGGATAAGCTATACCTCCAATGCCATGGCACCTCGATGGGCAGTACTTTTGCCCCGAGCGTGGCCGGATTGTACGTGAGCACTTTTGAGGACACACATATCCTGAATGTAACCAATAACCCCTATCATCAATGTATCCTTTTTTGGAAACGATACATTGATGACATTTTTGTCATCTGGAAAGGGGATCAGGAGAAATTAGCAGAATTTTACACCTGGCTCAACCAGAAAGACGACTGCCTCAAGTTCACCTACTGTGCAGACAACAGAAGTATCGACTTCTTGGATGTAACAATCTATGCTGAAGCCAACACTCTCCAAACACGCACTTTCTTTAAAACCACAGCAAAAAACAGCTTCCTGTCTTTTAACAGTTTCCACCACCGACCTCTACGAGAGAACTTACCATACAGCCAGTTCCTCAGGTTACGACGAAACTGCAGTGACACTATGGAATACAAATAACAAGCTGAAGACCTATGTAAAAAATTGGAGGCTCCAGACTACCCAGAAAAGGTCATTGCCAAATGCAAAAAACGTGCCAGGAATCAGAATAGAGACGCACTCCTTGAATGCACACCAAAAAATCCAGCCGACGAAGTCCTTACATGTGTGACCACATATAGTCCAATGACTAATAACATCAAGAAAATTGTGAACAAAAACTGGCGCATACTGACATCAGGCAACCTCACTTGCTAAAAACCCAGATTTGCAAATAAAAGGAGCAGGAATCTGAAAGACATCTTGGTCCACACGAGACCACCACCAAAAACACCGAGAGAACACACCAATCTATGGGGAAACCCACAAGTACAGGGACATTACCCTTGTGGCTCCTGCTCCGTTTGTAGCCTCACGAAACCGACCAAAGAGCTTCAACTGCTTCCCAACTTCAAATGGACCCTGAATAGCCATACGAACTGCAACACCAAACACGTGGTGTATATGATCACATGTCCGTGCAACCTCAAGTACATTGGAATTACCTGCAGAAAAGCTAAACAAAGACTCTGCGAACATAGGAGCAATGTGAAATGTAAAAAGAGCACTACAAAGATGGCCACTCACTATCTAGAGAAGGGTCACACTGTACCAGATCTACAGTGGGTCATCCTTGAAACTTTGCCGAACAAAGATCACAATGCCGAAAGAATTCTTTTTGCAAAAGAACAAAGATGGGTGCATAGGCTCAAAACTGATAGCGAAGGGCTGAATGACAATATACCCTGGCTGTCCTTGGCTAAGAGATAAACAATTAACCACGCTTCCCGTATTCCACACAACATGGTAAACACTCCACCTGTTACCATGACAACTAGAGCCGACCAATAGGTAGTTGCTAACAGCGGTATCCCAGCCTGATAAAAACGACCCGGAAACACCACAAACTGTTTCCGGATCAGTAAGGGCAGAGCAGCGCACTCACGAAGCAAGCTGAGGATCGGGTGCAACAGGTAGCAAGGCCAAAGAAGGCGCCTCTAAAAAACCGCAAGTATTCGAAACCACCCATGTTAACCATCCCTTATCTCTACCCCCTAGCCCCTTCCAAGAGCTCTACGATCCGACAGGAGCGTGTTAATCAAATGCGCAAGGTAACATTTCCTGAGCACTTGTAATCACTATCAAACTTCGAGTCCCCACTGCGACCGCTGTACACCAGCACCCACCTATGGCTCACCACAATCACCACTCGAAAATAGCCATAGTTAAGATCAGCGTTCTAAGTCAACACTGAACAAAATGAAACCACTGTCGAATAGCACGCTAAATACCCGTTGCATGAGTTTGGAGAGAAAAAGAGAGAGTTGACATTGCCATGATTGTTAACCGGTTTTTAAAGTATTGCCATTTTTTAGTTGTTTATGTATTTGAGTATGGATAGACATAAGCAGCAACGTTCTGCTTGGTGTGTATGTCCCCCTTTTTTTCCCCCCGCCCTGTATGTATGCTGCAAACCTTGTGCTTACTCTTTACAGGTACCTTAAGACCTCCAATCCAGAGAAACAGGACAAAAACCTTTTTCTTTTACTTCCTCACGTTTTCCCACCACTGGTCCTGATGAATGCCCGTAAGTCCTAAACCCAGGCAGATAGAGGCAGAAACATGTCGACCTTTTTTTAAAAACACCCCCACAACTCCCCCCTTTTTTATCACTCTGAGTGCATCTAGTACTCGTAACTCAGTCCAAGTGATGCACTCCCATAGAGTTTACCAGACCAATAACCAGGTACAATAAAGAATCAGAATTCCTGGCCTTTGTGTCTTTTTAACAGATCCTTTATCACTGGCTCACTACTGCGTCAACCATGGGTAAGAACCTCCTGGTGGAGGCTGCATAAAACCGAAGAGAGACCTAATGATTATGCACACACGTGACCCATAAGCGGAGAACCAAGATATACCGCTTCAGATACCACCGTACCCATCACGTGCATGAGGGTCTTTTTTCACTGGTACATCCTCATTCCTGCATACCTAATGGTTGAGCAGGACAAGTTATCCATTCCCCTATGATGACAATATGCATATTAGGCAATGCAAACTGACGTTTAATTACAGAGAGACGTAAAGCCGTCCTCTTAAGTATGAATCTTAAACTTGCTGACCTGTCCTTCAAAGACAAAATCGGCAATGCAAAGCGTCTTCTCTTCAGTAATGACTTTGTGAAATCACTAGGCAAGTAGGTCTCAACTTGTACAGCCTTTAGCAAGGCTCAAACTAATCTGGAGCATAGGATGGGCCTCTCTGGTCAGGTGTTGCATTGGTACTCGTCCTTCCTCCAGCACAGTTCCCAAGGAGTTAAGGTGAACACTCACTCTCTCCGCCATCCCCAGTCACCATGGGGGTTCCCCAAGGGTCCTCTTTATCTCCCATTCTCTTCAATTTGTTCCAGGAACCATTAGCGAATGTACTAAAATCCATGGACATTCGCTTCCATATGTATGCAGACGACACCCAACTCTATCTGAAAATCTACTCCCCGGATAACATTTATTTATTTATTAAGAAGCTTATAAAGCGCACGGCTACCCCCAGCGGGGGTGTCCCGGCGCTATAGACTGCAAGCTAAGGAGGAATGAGCAACTTATGAAATAGTGAACAACCACTTCACTCAACTCCTCCCTACTGACTACTCAAAACTGGTTAACTGAGAACCACCTCCTGCTAAACACCTCCAAAACAGAATTCCTTCTCATTTTCCCCCCGAAACACACTTCTAAAATCGACCTCTGGATGAACCAACTCGCCGCCTTCAACTGCTTCCCCCCCGTTATTGACTCAGCGAAATCTCTAGGAATCACCCTGAACAAGCATCTGAATATGAAGATTCATATTAGCAATGTGTGCAAGGGAGCTGACCACCTTCTGAGGACACTCAAGAATCTCAAACCTTTCCTACCTCAAGCAGATTTCAAGCAAGTGGTCCAAGCGTTTGTTTTGCCGAGGCTTGACTACGGCAGTGCTACGCTTTGTGGCCTCCTCAAATATACTTTGGCCCCTCTAAGGGCATCATTGAACGCGGCGGACAGATTGGTTTTGTGCACCAAGCGAAATGCCCTTATCTCCCCGGTCTTAAAATCTCTAAACTGGCTGCCCTATGAAGCTAGAATTCAACTAAAGACTGCCTGCCTATCGCACAAAGCCCTCCACTTCAAAACCCCCAACTATCTAGCGCAAAAGTTAGAACTATCCAGAGGAGGTAGACCGTCTAGGAGTGCTAATTCCCTCGTCTTGAAACTGCAGATTTTCCGCAAAAAGAGAACATGCCAAAGAGCCTTCTCTGGCTCTGCACCAAAAATTTGGAACTCTCTTCCACCGTAAATTCGTAGAATCTCTCCCAAGGTTGCTTTCAAACTGGAAGTAAAAAGATTCCTCATGAATAAGTTCTTACCTTAATAGGATGTACGATTGTCAGCTCTAATCGCATCGGACATACTCCAGAATTTGTTGTTAATCTTGTATATTATTATTGTATTTTCTCCCCTTATGTCATTATGTTTCATCGACTAGCCCATTCGTCGCTTACCCCAATCAATCAATCAATCAATCATGTCATTTATATAGCGTGCTACTCACCCAGAGGGTCTCAAGGCGCTGGGGGAGAGGGGTCCGTTACTGCTCGAAAAGCCAGGTCTTGAGTTGCTTCCTGAAGGAGAGATGGTCCTGGGTTAGCCGAAGGTGGATGGGGAGGGAGTTCCATGTCTTGGCTGCCAGGTAGGAGAAGGATCTTCCTCCGGCGGTGGCTCTGCGGATGCGTGGGACGGCGGCGAGGGCGAGGCTGGTCGATCGTAGCTGGCGGGTGGGCGTGTAGAATGTCAGGCGGTTGTTGAGGTACTTGGGGCCCAGGTCATGGAGGGCCTTGTGTGCGTGGGTGATGAGTCTGAACGTGATCCTCTTGCTGACGGGGAGCCAGTGCAGGTCTCTCAGGTGGCCGGATATGTGGCTGTGTCGGGGGATGTCCAGGACGAGTCGTGCGGAGGAGTTCTGAATGCGTTTGGGTCTTTTCTGAAGTTTGGCTGTGGTTCCGATGTTGAGGGCGTTTCTGTAGTCCAGTCTGCTGGTGACGAGTGCCTGGGTGACCGTCTTCCTGGTTTCGGTGGGGATCCATCTGAAGATCTTTCGGAGCATGTGCAGGGTGTTGAAGCACGATGATGAGATGGCGTTGACTTGTCTGGTCATCGAGAGGGAGGAGTCCAAGATGAAGCCCAGGTTGCGTGCGTGGTCCGTTGGCTTGGGAGTGGTGCCCAGGGCAGGGGGCCACCAGAAGTCGTCCCAGGCGGAGGGCGATGACCCCAGGATGAGGACTTCCGTCTTGTCTGAGTTCAGTTTCAGGCGGCTGTTCTTCATCCACTCGGCGATGTCTTTCATCCCTTCGTGTAGGCTGGTTCTGGCGGCGGCGGGGTCGTTGGTGAGAGAGAGGATCAGCTGGGTGTCGTCGGCGTAGGAGATGATGTTGAGGTTGTGTTGGCATGCGATGGCTGCGAGGGGGCTCATGTAGATGTTGAAGAGGGTGGGGCTGAGCGATGATCCCTGTGGGACGCCGCAGATGACTTCGGTGGCCTCAGATCTGAACGGGGGGAGGCGGACTCTCTGGGTTCTTCCGGCGAGGAACGAGAAGATCCACTCCAGTGCCTTCTCTTGGATTCCGATGTTGCTGAGGCGCTGCACTAGTGTGCGGTGGCAGACAGTGTTGAACGCTGGGGAGAGGTCCAGGAGGATGAGGGCCGCTGTCTCCCCGTTGTCGAGCAGGGATCTGATGTCGTTGGTGGCTGCGATGAGGGCGGTCTCGGTGCTGTGGTTGGCTCGGAAACCGGACTGCGAGTGGTCGAGGGATCCGTTCGTCTCGAGGAAGGCGGCAAGCTGTCTGTTGTTACGGTCTTCTCGATGACTTTGGCGGGAAAAGGGAGGAGCGAGATGGGGCGGAAGTTCTTGAGGTCTGTGGGGTCCACTGTTGGTTTCTTCAGGAGGGCGCTGAGCTCAGCGTGCTTCCAGCTTTCCGGGAAGGTGGCGGTGTTAAAGGAGGCGTTGATGATGTCCCGGAGTTGGGGTGCGATGATGGAGTCGGCTTTGTTGAAGACGTGGTGAGGCAGGGGTCGGTTGGGGATCCGGAGTGGATGGTGTTCATCGTGCGGGTGGTGTCTTCGGTGCTGGAAATGGTGTGACTCAATGCCTATGTGGAATCCCCATTTGACTCATGTACTGAACTGTTACCTTCCTTTCCACATATTGTAAAGTGCTCTGATATCCTTCGGGATCAAGTTTGCGCTATATTAAACTTTATAAATAAATAAATAAATAATATGAGACAGGTGTTTAGCTGACCCCCACTTTTTGGATGGGCTGCAGCAGAGGACCAACCGCCGGCCATGAAAATACAGGTCCAAATTCTACTGGCAAGAACAGAGACGTCCTTCTGCTTACTCAAGAGGCTTTCACCAAAGCTCAAACCTCTTCCCTCAAAGGGGAAGAGCTACAAGATCTTGTGGAGGAAGATCAAGACCTTCTAACCAAGGATATCAAGGTAAGCAAAACTAACTTTCACAAACCCTTAAAGGTGGGGTGGAGACTAAGGGGCAGATTTACAAGCCCCATGCGCCACTTTTGCGTCACTTTTCCCATGTTAAAAGTGACCCAAGGGGCTTGTAAATAAGCCCCTAAGGTTTTTTACTCACAATTGGCAAAAAATAACGCAAGACCCTTGGGTTTTGGAAACCGAAGCAGGTTTCAAGATACATTTCTGGGATACCCCAATCCAGATAAAACACCCAGAGAAATGTTTGTGAATACAGATCAAACTAAGTTGATAGACTCTGAAGTTTCTCAAATGTTAGAAAAAGGAGACTCGTATAAGGTTACTCCGATAGATGCATCAGAAAAGGTTTCATAAGCACAATATTTTTAGTAGAAAAGAAAGACAAGGGCCGGCGGCCAGCGATAACCCTCAAAGAGCTAAACAGTTTATTTGTTTACAGAAACTTCAAGATGGAAAGGATCCATCTTTTAAGAGACCTTTTACAAACTCAAGATTGGCTGGGAAAGTTGGATCTCAAGGATGCCTACTTTACAATGGACAGAGATTGCAGAAAGTACCTCCGCTTTCTGTGGAAGGGAACTCTTTATCAATTCCTTTGTCTCCCATTTGGCCTCTCATCAGCTCCATGGTGTTTCAACAAAGTTCTTCGTCCAGTGGCAAGCTTTCTGAGGGAAAGAGGAGTTCAACTCATTGTCTACCAAGACAACATTCTCATTATGTCGCAGAGCAAATCAGAAGTCCTGACTCACTTATCCCGGACTATAAATCTCTTGGAAAATTTGGGGTTCATTGTAAGCACAGAGAAGTATGTCATGTCTCCCTCTAAGGAACTTAAATTCCTTTCTTTCCAGGTAAATACCATCCTGTCACAGTTAGTTTTACACAGAAAAAGTTTTCAAGACAAAGAAGGAACTGAATTCAGTCTTAACCAAAGACTCCATCCTTCTGAGGGACCTAGCACGAGTTCAGGGTCTCCTCTCCTCGCCAATTCAGGCAATCTCTCCAGGTCCCCTCCACTACAGAGCCCTCCAGAGATTGAAGGTGTTGGGCTTAAGGAAAGGTCTTTGGTATAGGGACATACTTCCCCTTTCAAAGGACATACAACAAGATCTTCTATGGTGGCAGATAAACCTAGAAGCTTGGAATGGCAAGGCCATCTTCGGGAACCTACCGGACTTCATCCTAGAGCAGAGCTTTCCAAACTCTGTGTCGCGCCACATTACTGTGTCACCTGCCATGTGTAGGTTTGTCACACGACGACACATAGATGCAGTCTACTCATCATGCAGGACAGTACTGTTCATGTCAGCTCGAAAACCAGTTGGCATTTATAGCCACACTGTTTGGGGATAAAAACACTACTTTAGCGAAGTTGCCTGTAAACTGTACTCCTAGGAGACTTGTCAAATCTCTCTTCACATGAGCAAATATACATGATAACTTGTCTAAATCCTGGCAGGTTCACAAAGTCTTTCGTCCTTTTGAGTAAATAACAAACATCTTACTAAAGTGCCAACAGACTAAGGGCAGAGATGTTCAAATTGTGGGGCGCACCCCCTGGGGGAGCGCCCCGTGGTGGTCCTAGCCTACATTCTCATCTGAAGTTTGCTTTTTATCAAGAGATTAGATTTCATTCCATGGTTCAGACTGTAAGAGAGTATGTGCCCAAAAACTATATTTCTTCTATTTGGCCTTATGGATTCCCACTAGCGAACTTCACCTTTAGGAAAGAGAAGGAAGAGGCATTTGTAGTTGTTCCATTGAAGAAGGTGCTCTTAGACATCACAATCCAGGACAAAACCACAAAGAGTGGCTTCACACTTTGAGAAGCCACTGCTGTTGAGGAAGGAACCCTTATGCATCTGCTGCAGGGATGTCCTTAATAGTAAACTTTCAGTGTACTGTGGTCATGAGTGGCATTCATGCTGAATATATAAAAATCCAGAGTTCAGAGCAGTGAATCTTACAAATATTTAAATATGCAACAGATACGTTTTGCAACAGTTGTAAATGTGACCAAAAAATTGTGCACCACAGTAATGAATTGAATATTGTGTAATTATTCGCCCAGTTCATTCACAAATGCTCTGGTAGGTTCCTTGGGGTAGTTTAAACGTATTTACAGAAAGCCATTGAGTGTATCTTCAGACCTTTCTGATTTTTTGGGGGAGTTGCCAGAAAAATAATTATTCACAGTTGTCATTAGTGCCGAAACTGACTTTTAATTGCTGTGTTCTAGTAAAAAACACACAAACTTTCAAAAACGCAGTCACACACACATACTGACACGTGCCGGCATTCACAACTGAACACAAAGTCACACAATTGGCAATGCGTTCACAAATCACACAATGACACAGACACACAAAAGCACAAATTTCACTTGCACATACAAAACGTTCATATTTACAAAAACACATCAGAAGGCACACTCATTTGCATAGAAACAATCAGACCCGTACTCCGATATACAAACACACGATCACACACCAACAGACACCAGCAGCTGAGAGCGCACAGTCAACCATGTTCGAGACATCCAATGTTATTATGAACGCGCCGTCTGCTCTCCTTCAGTGCTTCATTTGTAAAAAAAAAAAGAAGAAAAAAAGTATGTGCCAAGTCCTCGTCAGGAGGCTATCACAGCCTGGTCCACCCATTGCCCCTTCCAAACCGGGTCTGGTGGCTTAGTGGACTAGTGCATCCACTGCAGGGGCTTGTGTTCGTTCTCATGGTCGCAGGTTCAAATCCTCGGCTGGTCCACTCAGTCATTCATCCATCTGAGGTCGATAAAATGAGTACCGTTGGGTTGGGTAACATTAAACATCTGTTATTTAGCGCCTTGAGAAACACGGGTGATAAGTGCGCTTTACAAATTCATTTGTTGTTTTATGTTATGTCAGAGCTGCCAATGATATTACATTCACAACTACAAACCATCACACGCCTATAGGTGTGACAATTCTCAAGACCCCAAAGTGGCGCCGCAGCCAGGGCGACTGACGCTGGACACTGGGAATCACAGTTCGAGCTCCGGCGGCAGGGGTCTGCCAAGTACCATGTGGCTCTGGGCAATAGCTCGCTTAATCTTCCCAACGGCCCCCAGCGTTGAGATACCCTTTCGGGGGTGATTCGTGCGCTATATAAATACAGGATTTACAGTTTCAAGCTATAAGAATTGCTTGTATGGGAGGTATTAGTAATTTGTTCGTGAGATATGTTGCGACCCTATACATTTTGTTATTTACAATTTCTATGGCATGTATTTGACCTTATCTCCTATATGCAGCTAATTTAACTTCAGGTTTGCTAGTAAAACTGAATTACTGTGTTACGAACTGATGCATGTCTAAAAGTGTGTCACCAACATGAAAAGTTTGGAAAGCACTGTCCTAGAGTCAGATACTTGCAACCGCGGGTGGGGAGCACGATTAGGAGAAATGGAAACTGGGGGAAAATGGTCCCTAGAGAAACAATCTCTTCACATAAACTGTTTGCAGATGCTTGTGGGTCTGAATGCCCTAATGAACTTCAGGAAGCAGTTAGCGATTTACCTAGACAGCTACTCAATTGTCTCATATATAAACAGTTTTGGGGAAGTGAAATCCAAAACTTTATATGATATAGTAGCTCAGATCTGGTATTTCTGCTGGCTACATAAAATTACTCTCAGGGCAGAAGTTATCCCAGGGAATCAAATGTAAGAGCAGACTGGAACTCAAGATATCTCAAAGACTTCAGCGACTGGATGCTATATCCCTTCATTGATAGACAATCTTTGGGGCCCAATACGGTCCGACCTCTTTGCCAGCAGACTAACTTGTCAGGTTCAGTCTGACTTCAACTGGAGACTAGATCCGTAGGCCCTTGCAGTGGATGCCTTCCTACTAGATTGGGGGAAGAAGGGGGCTTATGCCTTCCCCCTTCTCCATGATACAGAGAGTGCTATGGAAAGTGAGACAGAACTTCTCCAATATCATCCTAATAACTCCATTTTGGAAGTCCCAGGTGTGGTTTCCTGGGGTAATGAAACTCTCAATAGACATCCCACGCTTTATCCCAGCATCCTTGGGTCTACTTCTGGGCCCCGACGGAGATGAACATCCTCTTATTCTAGACGGGAAGATGAACGCTTGGAGGATCTAAGGGATCAGAGAGATATCCTGGCCTTTCAGGTGAGGCTAAAAACTTACTGGATGAGTCTTGGGCACCAGGCACCAGGAAGAGATACCTGGGCATCTGGAAAGAGTGGTGTAGTTGGTGCATGGAGAGGAATTTGGATCCCTTGGAAGCTCCTGTCCAAAGGATAGCTAACTGCTTAGCACATCTCTTTGATTCTGATCTTTCCTATACTATAAACTGTTATAGATCCACAATTTCCTCAGGTCACACTTTGACAAATAATCTAGCTATTGTAGTAATGCCTTAATTAAAAGAATCATGAAAGGGGTTAGATTAAGAAGAACCTCTAAATCTCGTTAAAACTCTCTTTGGGATGTCAATTTGATTTTCAAACTTTTCTGTAATTGGCAAAACAACACTTTACTTTCTCTCAAGCAAATGTCCATGAAACTTGCTACTTTACTTTGTTTAATCTCCTTTAGAAGGGTTTCTGACATTAATGCTCTTGAAATTTCTAACAGGTTTTATTCTTCTGAAGGTGTTAATTTTGACATTTGGAGGAGAACTAAGACTATGTTAGCGTCCATATTCTATCCCCTTTTCCATGATTGTGATGTGAAAAACTGTGTCTGGTTAATTGGGTGAAAGTGTATGACTTAAAAATTCAAAGTCATAGAGCGGATTGCATTGATCAATTGCTCCTGTCTGTTAGACCACATAAACCAGTTTCAACTGCTTCTTTGGCAAGATGGATTCGCTCAATTATGAATGAAGCAAGCGCAGATCTCGCTAGATTTAGTGCTCACTCTTCAAGAGAAGCTATGGCTAGTATGGTTTTCTGGGCAGGGGTTTCTCTCCCGGAAATTCTTAAAGCGGCTGACTCGTCTAGTGCTGGTACTTTCGCTAAGTTCTTTTAAAGGCCAGTAGAGCATGTTAGTAATGTAGCCATGACTGGATTTAAACATGCATAATGGTAGCCTCCGGGCTTGTAATGAAATGACGATTCTCCAATTACTATGCAGAGTGAATCTTGATTTCATTAAAGACAACAGAGGCTAACATTATCCCACCCTCCTCTACCGAGGAATTTGGGTTTCATTGCACTTGACGGTGATATTTTGTCCATAATTAATGATTTAATTCTTTGCGCATAATGCAATGTTTTCAACACATCTTGTTATTTGTTTCCAGTACATCCTTGCTGTGAGAATTTCTTTTCTTTTTTTAGATCAAATTATTTTTCTTTTTTAGATCATAATGCATAAACGCTTCTCTTATCGAGGAAGATGCGATCTACCTCTTGGATTGTACAGCTAAAAGAGGAAGATGATGCAGTGCACAGGATACTTATACTTCATCGTAATCAGGCGGTCAGAACCGGAAGTCGGTCGGACCCGAGACCAAGATGGTATCGGTAGGAGGCAACTCCGACCGACATCGTAATAAGCCCCTAAATGATTTGAACTGTAAATTTACTTTAATAAACCTTTATGGTTTGCAAATAAACAACTTTCTGTCTTCATTGTGGGGCCTAATGTGCTTCACACAACCTACTGTACTTTATTTGCTGATTTCATGGTTCATTCTGGGACTAAAGGTCCATTTGCTCAAGTGCAGCGTGTATTTGAGTTTGCACCAATGACCCGCAAGGTACAAGCCCTGTGCAACACCTGCTTTTTTAAATTAAGAGGATGACAGATATGTGCATTTGTACATGTTAGCAACAAGGTGCATACAAAGGGACTGGCATGGAGAGGCAAAATAGTCCCCTTTTCATTGCAATGCACAGACTCCTTTGAAGGCGGAAGGATAACCAAAACAGCCACTAGCATTAGGTGCAGGAATTTTTCTTCTATGGGCTGAGCCGGTTCACTGACAGAATATTGACCACCAAAATATCGATATACAGAAAAATCACGACGAAAATTTCAATGAAAGAAATATCGTCTTCATATACTTATTATGGTAAGTACAAACATATCAAAATAAATTATCGATGTCATTAATATTGTTGTTCTATATATCGTTCTTTAAACAGATATAACATAAATTAATAAATATTAGGTATATTAAATACAAACATTATTAAAAATTGATTTAATATATATTTTAACAAATATAACACATTAACTTCATTTAAAAAAGTTAAACATACATACATACTAATTAATATATATTTACATATATCTACTTAAAAACAATTTTAAACTAATAATTTAAATTTATATCATAATTTCAAACTTATTAAATAATGTATTATAACAAAAGATATATATATATATATATATATATATATATATATATATATATATATATATATATATATATATATATATATATATATATATTTATTTGTTAAAATACATTATTTAATAAGTTTGAAATTATGATATAAATTTAAATTATTATATTATATATATTTATATTACCTACTGGCGGTCACCTGTAGGTAGTTATAGTTAGGACCTAGTTACCATAGGAAAATCGCAATATTCTATTCCCAATAACTTTGGCACCGATTGACGAATGTTCGCGAAATTTTCAAAACTTGTGGCCGTTCTGGTCCGCTCCTATCTTGAAAGTTTCGGGGTAATTTGGCAAGCGGGGGCCAAGAAAAAAGAGGGGTCCCAAAACGTGTTTTCCCCATGCAATTTTCCATAGGAAACTTTAGCCGCGGCTACAGCCCAAACTGCAGAACGGATTTACACCAAATTTGGCAAAAAGGTAGCCTAGAAAGAAAAGGTAGGTAGAAAGAACTCTTTTTGTTAAATGGTGTAAATCTGTTCAGTAGTTGCTGAGAAACTCAAATTAAAAAAAATATCGATATCTATGGCCGCGCAGGATCCGCGTACCCTCCCGATCACGAGCTTCATGCTAATTGGCTGTCAACACTCCAAACCAGGAAGTGTTGGCAGCCATCTTGTGCCTCGGTAGAACCGAGGCACAAGAAAACAGAAAAACTAAGGTGCAAAACAAGAAAAGGTGGCAGGGTAGAAACACCCTGACCCCATAGGCCTGCTTAGGGGGTCTCACAAAGACCCCCAGGGCACCAAAAATATATATATTTTTTAAATCGCTGGATGCGCGGAGGATCCGCAGATCCGCCTGCAAAGAATAAATAAACGAAGGGCGGGCTCCAGCGCTTCATTATTAATTAGCCCCCGGGTGGGCCAAATCCCAGGGGCAATATTTATAATGTAATGGGGCCGTTAGGGACCCACCAGCCCTGGGGACCACCACCTCCCAGGGGCTTTGCTAATGTTGGGAGGGGGGGCTGCGCGGCCCCCCTCCTGGAGCCCTCAATGGCCCTGTGGACCACCACCCCCCAGGCCGGCTCCTGCAGTGTCCCGGGGTGCCCACTGCAGTTTGCTATGGCAGGGCGGGAGCCTCGTGGCTCCGGCCCTGCCATAGCAAACTCTGCTTTTGTATTTGGAAGAGAGAGCTGGAAATCTGCTCTCTCTTCCAAATACCAAAGCAGATTGCTTTTCCACACGGGGAGCTGCATCTTAGCAGCTCCCTATGTGGAAAAGCAATGCCGGCTCCCGCAGGAGGTGGGGAGCCGGCAGGACCATGGTGGGATTGGGGACCCCCCCCCTGTCCCCAACGGAGAGGGCCAGCCCTGGGGGATGGGGTCCCCGGTGCCATAAGTGGCCCGGGAGGGGGCCCATGCGGGCCCCCTCCCCATTGTAAGAAAAAAAAAAGGAAAGACCGGCCTTGGGGGATGGGGCCATTGATGGCCTGAGGAGGGGGGCCACGCAGCCCCCCTCCAATAATTAAATTACATTTTAAAAAATGGCCATGCCTCGTGGGATGGAGTTCCCCGGGGCCAATAAATTAGGAAAAAAGGAGGGCCACACAGCCCTCCTTCTTAAAAAAAGTTAAAAAATAAAATACTGGTATCGCACCGGATGCCCCGCCCCCTTCCTGCAGCACTCTGCAAACGCGCCCCCTGGCGCGTTTGCAGATGGGGAATTAATTCCCCTTGAATACTGGGGGTCCCTGGGGGCGAACTAGCCCACTAGGAGCCTCCAGTATGCACCAGGGAGCTGCCTTGCAGAGAGGTGTTCTGAGGCCATGCCCCTTTTTAAACCTCTCTGTAACGCAGCACTGTGGCGCCTAATGGAGGTACCTGGTGGGCTACTTGCACCCTAGGGACCCTCAGGATTCAAGGGGAATTAATCCCCAAACATAAAATGCGCAACGGGGCGCGTTTGCACAGTGGTGAAGGGAGGGGGTGGAGCCTGAGGTGACATGTGGTGTGCAAACACGCCCTCTGGCGCGTTTTAAGTTGGTGAATTAATTCCTATTCAAACTTGAGGGTCCCTGGGGCCCAACTAGCCCACCAGTTACCTCCAGTAAGCGCCACGGAGCTGTGTTGCAGAGAGGTGTTCAGAGGCCACGCCCCTTTTTTATACTTCTCTGCAATGCAGATCTGTGGCGCTTACTGGAGGTACCTAGTGGGCTAGTTTGACCCTAGGGATCCTCAGGATTCAAGGGTACTTATTCTCCCAACTTAAAACGGCCACAGGGCGCGTTTACACAGTGGTGAAGGGAGGGGACGGGGCCTGAGTTGACGTGTGCAAACACGCACTGTGGCATGTTTTAAGCTGGGGAAATAATTTCCCTTCAATCCTGAGGGACCCTGGGGGCCAACTAGCCCACCAGGTGCTTCCAGTAAGCGCCACTGCACTGCGTTGCAGAGAGGTGGTCCAGGCCGTGCCCCTTTTTACACCTCTCTGCAAGGCAGCTCTGTGGTGCTTACTGGAGGTACGTAGTGGGCTAGTTGGACCCTAGGGATCCTCAGTATTCAAGGGGACTTAATCTCCCAACTTAAAACTACCACAGGGCGCGTTTACACAGTGGTGAAGGGAGGGGATGGGGCCTGAGGTGACGTGTGCAAACATGTCCTGTGGCGCGTTTTAAGTTGGGGAAATAATTCCTCTTCAATCCTGAGGGCCCCTGGGGGCCAACTAGCCCACCAGGTGCTTCCAGTAAGCGCCCCTGCACTGTGTTGCAGAGAGGTGGTCCAGGCCGTGCCACTTTTTGCACCTCTCTGCAAAGCAGCTCTGTGGCGCGAACTGGAGATACCTGGTGGGCTAATTGGGCTCAGGGGACTCTCAGGTTTTCAAGGGGACTTTATCCCCCAAATTAAAATGGCCACAGGGCGTGTTTGCACACATGTCACCTCAGCCCCCCCCTCCCTTCACCAGTGTGCAAACGCGCCTTATGGTGCATTTTAAGAGGTAGTTTTAATCCCCCTGCCTTATTATGTACTAGGGTCTTACAGAGGAGGCGATGGTAATCTGGTTCTAGGACTGGTTAGTCAGAGTCAGTTACAATCAGTACCCATCTGAAAAAGTTGAGGGTACAGGATGATTTTGTAACAAGGCCTCTTTCTGCTCCTCTGTTTGTTCTTTCTGCAGGCCTTCCTTCCTCCTGCACTTTTCTTCATCTCTGAGGACTTCTGTTGCTTCTTTCTGCATTTCTTTTTTTTCTTTCTGTGCGTTTTTTCTTCTTTCTTCACATGTCCTACCTCTGTAGGCATAGTTAGAAACTAGCATTTAAAAAACCTTTAAAATTCACTTAAAAAACCATTGGTTTTTCAGGGGTGCCCCCTCTCCCCGTTGCTGTTTGCCCTGGCCCTTGAACCCCTTGCGGCATGGATCCGCAATGATGTCATGATCTGAGGGATGCGATGGTCGGCGGACTGGGAAGACCGCATCTCCTTGTATGCTGACGATATTCTTCTCTACCTTACATCCCCCAAAAGATCCCTCATTGCCGTTTTTGATATCCTTGCCGCCTTCAGCAGGTATTCCGGATTCCGCGTGAACTGGCAGAAATCCCTCCTCTATGTTCTGTATGGGGGTCCTCCTCCATTACCCCAGAACTGCCCCATACCCATTGTCTCTGACGGCTTTAAATACCTGGGCATATACATCTCTCTAGACCCGCTGGTCAGGCATGACCATAACCTTGCCCCCCTGCAGCGACTAAGAAGTGACATCACGCCTTGGAAGATACTCCCGCTTTCACTTTTGGGTAAGGCGGCCTTTTTTAAAATGATGTCCCTACCTCGCTTCCTCTGTGCCAACCAAAACTCTGCTGACCCTGTCCCCAATGCATATTTCAAAGAGATCGAAGGACTCCAGCGAGACCTTCTGTGGGCTGGGTACCGCGCATAGCCACGAAAAAACGTACGCTCAGTTGGTACGATGGCAGTATTGGATTACCAGACATCAAGAGGTACTACTGGGCAGCACACCTCACGGCCATTAACCATTGCACCTACGGCCGCCCAGACGATCCAGGTTTTAATATGGACCGAGGATCCTCCCAAACGGGTCTTTTACCCGTGCATTATACTCCAAGCCAGATAGTTACCCACTCACCGGCCCTACACGGCACACAGTTAAAATTTGGCATGCTGCAACCAAATCCCTTGGCTGGAGTAACAAGTTGACTCTCGCCACTCTGTTGTGGGACACTCAAAAACTGGGAGACTTGCGACAATCCAAGGGCTTCGACAAGTGGGACCTAATCTGTATTTCTCACATCAAAGACCTTTGGAATGCTGAGGGCGTGAAACCGTTTGCCATTCTGCAGAGTCAATACTCCCTTGCGAACTAGGAGGGCTTCCGCTACCTCCAAGGCCAAAATGCACTAACTACAACACTGCCCCGATCCTCAACCCCTCCGGAAAGCTCTCCCTTAGAAGACAGACTGTTAAATGGACACCTACCCAAGAAGGCCGTCTCCCTTACCTATCGTAAACTAATAAACAATATGGATGACCCCCTACTGACACTCCGTGAGAAATGGACCAGGGATGGGTTTGAACTGGATGATGAGGACTGGCAGATGGCAGTCTCGTCCCCTGGGACTGTTGCTTTCCCGGCGCGGCTCAGCCTAGTGTAACTAAAAATCCTTCACAGGACATACCTGACTGGACGCCAATTAGTACATATGGGTGGGGTGACTGACGACTCTTGTAGACGGGGATGCACTCACACAGGTACCTTTATGCTTTATGCTTTCCCGGCGCGGCTCTGCCTAGTGCAACTAAAAATCCTTCACAGGACATACCTGACTGGACCCCAATTAGTACATATGGGTGGGCTAACTGACGACTCTTGTAGACGGGGATGCACTCACACAGGTACTTTTATGTATGTTCTCTGGCACTGCGACCCAATCCAAGAATACTGGCGTGGAATCCATGTGGTCAGGAAATCAAACCTGTGGCATCCAGGTGCCTCCTTAATATCTGGGAGCCAACTGATCTCAATACATACGCAACACAATGGGTCACTCTCGCTTGCATGCTTGCCAAGAGAAACATAGCTCAACTCTGGGGGGGCCACACATACACCCACTGTTTCTGACTGGGAAAAAGACCTAGACTGGAGTATGTTACGTGAAAAAGCTGTATATTTGGCCCTGGAAATGGTCTAAGGTATGGGCCCATTGGAATGCTTATCGAGGAGATATTTGTTCCCCCCCTCAAGAATTAGACAGCGACGATTCTCTCTCCCCTTGACTTCCACCAAACTCTTTTGCTGTGATTATATGCTATTTCCTTTGTAACTTGCTGTACCCTGCCTGCTAATCATTGTGACTATGTACCATCATGTCGAGATTGTTTGATAAAAAGATTTATACAAAAAACCATAGGTTTCAGGCACGTTATAGTTAGAGATTAGAATAAAAAAAATCCGCAGAAATTCACTGAAAAAACCATAGGTTTCAGGCACGTTATAGTTAGAGATTAGAATAAAAAAAAATCCTTAGAAATTTACTGAAAAAACCATAGGTTTTAGGGGCGTCATAGCTAGTTGGACATTTCACTCGTACAAAACCATAGAAATTCTACCGTTATAGTTAGTTCAGCTAACTATAACTCGTGCACCCGCAAGGCACTGCTAATGACGTCACATATTACATCACTTATGACATGGTCAGTGACATCACTCATGACATCTCAAACGGGTGGATTTCTATGGTTTTGTACGAGTGAAATGTCCAACTAACTATAACGCCCCTAAAACCTATGTTTTTTTTCATTGAATTTCTAAGGTTTTTCAAATGCTAATTTCTATCTATAACGTGCCTGAAACCTATGTTTTTTTCTGTGAATTTATATATATAAATGGAAATGTTTTATACTTGTATAGCGCACAGCTACCCGCAGTGGGTTTCCCGGCACTTGTACGAATACCGCAAGGGAACCCTTCCTGGCTTTCCCTGTGAAGTGTCCACTCCTGGGCACCCCCATGGTGCAGACCAGGCATCCCTCACGTTGTGGGGGCCGTTGTGGAGACAAAGCAAGCTATTGCCCAGAGTTGCAGCGTGGGAACCCATGATCAGAATAGGCACTGAGGCGAGAATATCCGGTCAGGGGAATTAATGAGCCTGAGACCCGCCGAGGCGGGAATCGAACCCTGGTCCCTGGCCAGAGCTCTGCCTGCTCTAACCATTGAGCCACACTTCTCCACATATATGTGTGTGTGTATATATATATATATATATATATATATATATATATATATATATATATATATATATATATATATATATATATATATATATATATATATATATATATATATATATATATATATATATATGTTCCACAAAAAACTCTCCAGTTTAAGGACGCCACTCCACAGGCAATGTGTTTATATATATATATATATATATATATATATATATATATATATTTATATATAAAACGCTCAAAATCCTCCCAAACTCGGCAGAAGAACGAGACAGCACTCGAAGGGTAGAATACTTAAACACGCTAGGTTTTATTTAGCGGAGGGGCACACACAGACGCGTTTCGGCGTGCTGCCTTCGTCAGTGTGTGTTACACTGCGTTTACTCTCGACATTATTTTTAAGCATTATTCTGTCGATCCCACATCATTTTGGACATAAACAGAGAAAGGGGACTCGCACCATGTACAGAATAGGGGCGGCCATCTTGTAATGTTTGTTATAATTACAAAAACAAATCAACATCACACTTGTAGACATTAAAGCCCACCGATGGTCAGGTGCCATATTCTGACTATGGTATATATGATATACATAATCCAAAATGGAGAAAGTAATCCAGCCGTGGATCGGCTAATGTCCCCTTTCAAATTATAAGACTTCAAGTTCGATAACATTTCTATTGAAGTTACTTAGAAGTAAACTATGGGATTCATAGGGTTAGATGCTATACGTAAGGCAGCAGATTAGTGCATTTTCACAAAATCAATAGATTATATACAATTCTAAGAATCACAATTCATCTATAGACATAATCTCTAAGAATGAGAGTAAAAAGGTAAAAGTAGTTTTCCAGCAATCCCCTGTGAGGATCCAATCAAAATGAATCAATAATAAATCATAAATCAAAATCAATAGATCATGTTGCATTCATGTTCATGAAGTTTGATGATATCATTGTGAAGTAGCTTTCTTTCATATGGTTTAGGATATATGGGTATTATAGATTGTCCAGATTGGATTGTCATCTTTAACTGACACATTCTTAATATAACAAATGATATATACCATATAATCACTATACCAGTTTTTTTGTCTCAAAATCATCGTCACATGAAAAAAGGGGGAGAAATATCTCCTCATTAAAAACTAAGCAACACAATACAAAAACATATAACATGGTTCCTTCATCTGACTAATATCAATTTTCAGCTTTCAACTAAAGTGTATGCTTATAATGGGGCCTTCCTATTGTGGATGTCACTCGGATAGATCTTATCACAGCTTTCTAAAACGATATGAGATCTTAGATCCTCTTAGTATTGTTGTCATTAAATGGTGGATCTAATTTATTTCCCCAAATGAAAGGCCATCTCCTCCCCACTGTTGAGACCTTTAGGATGTTTTGTTGAGAGGTCTATGATGTATCTAGATTCTAGTCTCCTTAACCTGCGTAAACGGTCACCGCCACGTATATTGGGAGGCACAATGTCTAAACCGAAGTATTGGAGTTTACTCCGATCCTGTTTATGGGCCTCTGCAAAGTGGCGAGCCACCGGATAAGCCTGGTCCACTTTATCAATGGCTCTTAGATGCTTGAGTATTCTTAGCTTGAGCTCCTTAATAGTGCTCCCAATGTAGCGTAAGCCACAAGGGCACTGTAGACAATAGACGGCATACTGCGTACTACAGGTAATGAATTTATTAATAATCATTTTTCTTCCTGTATCAGCTATAGTGTACGAGAGGACCCGTTTACTACCTGCGCACGCTTTACAGCGGCCGCAAGGGTAAAAGCCTTTTTGCTCCCTTAGGGTGTTGATTCTTTGGGGCAGTTTTTCAAGATGGCTGGTCACTAGCATGTCGCCAATTGATCTGGCTTTACTGAAGGTCAGGAGAGGATGGGTTGGTAGGTCTTCTTTAAGCACATTATCCGTTAGGAGAATGTGCCAATTCTTCCTTAGCATACCTCTTAAGTTTTCTGCCCCTGATGAGTAAGGAGTTATGACTCTGAATTTCCCTTTATTGTCACCCATTAGTCCTCTGCGTCTACCCTGCTCAGGATTGTTGGTCAAGAGAGTGTGTCTTTCAATTCTCCTAACTCTATTCAGGGTGTTATTCAGTAATTTATCACCATAGCCCCTGACCCTGAACCGGGATACGCACTCCGAAGCAGCCGCTTCGAAGTCAGACTCTTTTGAGCAGTTCCTGCGAAGCCTTAGTAATTCCCCGTAGGGGATACTATTTATCAATTGGGGGGGATGACTACTGCTGGCAAAAAGTGTGGAGTTGCCAGCAGTCTCCTTTCTAAATAGGCATGTGTGGAGGTGTCCTTCTTCTACATATATCTTGAGATCCAGGTAGTCCGCTGCCACCGGACTAACTGTTCCCGAGAAATGAAGATTAACGTTGTTCCTATTCAGGACATTGATGTATTCATATGCTGTTTCACATTCACCACTCCATACCAGGAACAGGTCATCGATGTAACGATGCCAACATATGACCTTTCCCTCTTTTCCTCCCAATATGCAGCTCCTGGGCACCTGCTCCTCCCACCAGCCCACGAACAAGTTCGCGTAGCTGGGAGCAAAGCAGGTGCCCATCGCCGTCCCAGACTTCTGAATATACAGTTGATCCTCAAACAAGAAGATATTGTGTGTCAAACAGAATTGTACGAATTCAAGAATCATGATGTTGTGTCTTGAAAAACGTAACTGGCGTTGTTCTAATGCATATTTAACAGCCTCTAGTCCATGTTGGTGTTCTATTCTAGTATATAGACTAGTGATGTCTAATACCATCAGTAAATATCCTGGTTCCCACACAAGGTTCTGTATTTTCATCAAAAAGTCTTTTGTGTCTCGCACATAGGATTCCATAGTTGATACCAAAGGAAACAAGGTATTATCCACAAAGCGAGACATGTTCTCTGTAAGGCTCCCAATAGAGGAAATAATTGGGCGACCAGGTGGACAGTCACGGTGCTTGTGCAATTTTGGGAGGTGGTAAAATGTAGGAGTCATGGGGCAGTTGGTCCGCAAGAACAGATGTTCGTCCTTGTTCAGCATCTGGAGATATATATATATATATATATTCACTGAAAAAAACCATAGGTTATAGACCATATATAGTTAGGAATTAGCATTTACAAAACCTTAAAAATTCACTGAAAAAAACCATAGGTTGTAGACCATATATAGTTAGGGATTAGCATTTACAAAACCTTATTTTACTCACACAAAAACCATTGAAATTCGCATATATAGTTAGTTGCACTAACTATATATCGCGCACCCGCAATCCACTGCTGATCATGTCACATATTACATCATTCATGACATGGTCAGTGACATCACTGATGACATCACTGATGACATCTCAAATGACATCACTGATGACATCACTGATGACAACATCCAGTGACTGTATGTTTCTGTAAAGTTAAAATATGTCTTACATATTGAAGAATGAGTGGATGTATAAGTGTTTGGATGAAGGATTTAGTAGGTGCATGACTGACTGTATGAGTGAGTGATTAAATGTGTCTCACTGAGTGCATGGGTTAGTGACTAAACTGTCTTAATTTGTGCATCATTATGTCTGTTGTTCTGTAAACTGCTGCATGTGTTGATCAGTAGCTATATGAGTAACTATATGGGTTATTGATTGGTTGCCCAAGTATTTGTATGGGAGACTGAGTGTGTGTGTGGGTGGCTGGGAGGTGTATGACTCTGTGCATAGATGTGTGAGCAGTTGATTCACTAGATGTATGGGTTCAAAAGTGCATGTGGAAACAGCTGTATGGGCGGTTGACTGTGTGCATGAGTGTATTGGTGAGTGAATGGATATCTCAGTGCTACATGTCAAAGTAAGTACATATGTAAAACACAGTACATGTGAGAGTTGACATATATAAATAACTGTGCATAAGAGCCAGTGAATGTGTGAGTGGCTGTATGGATCATTGTGAACTTATATCAGGGATTGTATAAGAGAGTAAATATGTGTTAGTATATGTTTGAATAAGTAAGGTGTGTATAACTGTATAGTTGAGGAAATGGAGGTGTGATTGATTCTTTGCATGACTGACTAGGTGTGTGAGTAACTCCATGGATGAGTGACAGTCTGTGAGTGTCTGTTTACACTGAGTGTATCTAAGGTTATATTAGAGTCTGAAGAGGTTCATCGTATAATCACATGAATGATGTCATCAGTGATGATGTGATCAGTGATGTCATTTGAGATGTCATCAGTGATGTCATTTGAGATGTCATCAGTGATGTCATTTGAGATGTCATCAGTGATGTCATCAGTGATGTCACTGACCATGTCATGAATGATGTAATATGTGACATGATCAGCAGTGGATTGCGGGTGCGCGATATATAGTTAGTGCAACTAACTATATATGCGAATTTCAATGGTTTTGTGTGAGTAAAATAAGGTTTTGTAAATGCTAATCCCTAACTATATATGGTCTACAACCTATGGTTTTTTCAGTGAATTTTTAAGGTTTTGTAAATGCTAATTCCTAACTATATATGGTCTATAACCTATGTTTTTTTCAGTGAATTTCAATGGTTTTTTAATAGCAAATATAAGCTTTAAAATGTCAAATACGTGGTAGGTAAAAACATTTTCATGTTTATGCACGCTGATGTGCTTTGAACGCTGCCCCCCCCCCTCTTTTCTTTTAGGAGTATTCTCTCTTTGCAGATAGTGAAGGGTAGGTAACGCAGGCCTTTGCCCCCTTTGTAATACGTCGTGCCTGCTTCCCTCTCCATTTGATTGATTGTTATCCAAGCCTTTACTGTTTTGGAATTGGTTCTCTTTGGTTCATTCTCTATTTATAAAGAAGCACAGAGTTGCAATACTCTATTTAGTCTTTGCAGATAGTGAAAAATCGTTAAAAAAAACAAAAGGAATCAAGCAAAATCAGTAGGCCACTAATGGTATCTCTTTTTGACCTCGCTAAAATAGAAACATTAGGAACAACACCTCATGAGAAATATGAAACTAGTGAGAGGAACTGAGCTCGACGCCATGATGGCTGCAAGACAGCTCGGCTCCGCCGCCCACCCCGCCCAAAACAACGACAAACCCTATGCAAATATTATAAATATATGCAACACACCAGCAAAGTAACAGGGTAAAACGTTTTATTAAATAACTATTTACATGGCAGCCTGCTGCAACATCGATCCAAATGCAAAACAACGACAAACCCTATGCAAATATTATAAATATATACAACACACCAGCAAAGTAACAGGGTAAAACGTTTTTTTAAATAACTATTTACATGGCAGCCTGCTGCAACATCGATCCAAATGCATGCCGCCGTTCCCGGGATTACTCCCCGACTACTCTGCGGCCTACGAGATGGAGAGGCCGGGGCGTTGACTAGGCGGGGCCTCCGGCCGCAACCACAGCACCAACGATCGCTGCTGACGGAGGGGAGCCTTGCCGGTTTTGAGCCACTGATCTGAAGAACCGCTGCCTGCGGTGCCTCCCTGAGCCGCTTGACGGAGGCCCCCGAGGGGCGGTGTGGTGGCGCGTACTCTGAGGGGGCGCTTAGCTCCTGCCCCCTCCCCAAGTCTTGTTGCCCTGGTGTGGCCTGAGATCGCCCCGACATAAGCGGCCGGCTGCCGGGGTCAGGCGGAACTTTTTGCCTTTTTGTGACTCCTCGATTCTGGACCTTGTCCCACAATCCGTTTGACCTGAAGACACATCCTGCTGTGCCCTGGTCCAACCATGACATATACCTGCGCCAGGAAACGGCGTGGGGTGCACTAGAAGGGAGAGGCGGCGCGAACGAGCCTCCCCCACCTCCCCAGGTGGAGGTTTCTCAGCTACACCCCAGCGCTTCACTCGGCCACCTGAGTTGCACCCGCTCCTGCAGCACAGAGCCTCGCTCGGCCAGCTGAATTGTGCCTGCTCTTGCTATTACAGCGTCTCACCCGCCAGACGGCTGAATTGCTTCGATGTCACTGCCTTGCACAAATGACATAAGTCCTGGATGTTGGGTGCCATAGTTGAGGGTTCCGAGCAGCGCGTGTAACACTGTCTGAAGCTCATTTGCACCTGCTGCAGCTTCACTATCCTCAAAGTATTCCCGCAGACTTCCGGTGGGGAGCGACTGCCATGATTGCTCGCGGAATGGCCACGACGTAGCCACGGGGTGCTCTCATGCTGACGCCAGCTTCAGTCTGAAACATCCAGAAACACTGTAGACTACCAATTCGATCAGTTCCAGTGGAGCCCCAACGTGACATATGACGCGCCGCGTTAGCGCACCCGGAAGTGCTCCGGTGCGCGAGGCGCAAAGCGCAGCTTCCCGGAAGCGATCCGGGGCGCGGAGCGCGTAACGTAAGCATAACAGGTCATGTGACTTGTTAATAAAACTTTTCATTGGTTCATTTCACTTTTGGGTTCCTAATGATGTAAGGCTAGGTCATGTGACCTAAAAATAACACTTTTCATTGGTTGAGAACTATTTTTTGTCCCAAATGATGAAAACCCCTCCTTGTTTCCTCACTCTGACTTTCATCTTTGTGAGAGGAAGACCTTTTTTCATCACTTATCAATAGCAAGTGTTGTAGCTTCAGCTGGTGCATCCCCACCACCACCACCACCTCCTAGGAAGAGAGTACCACCTCCTCAGGTGGTGGTTGAGCAAGAGGTGCCCCCCCCCACACCTTCTTGTTGCCTGATTCGGCCAACTCAATCGATCGAGCATGAGACTCTGTTGTGATCTGAAGAACCGCTGCCTGCGGTGCCTCCCTGAGCCGCTTGACGGAGGCCCCCGAGGGGCGGTGTGGTGGCGCGGACTGGGAGGGGGCGCTTGGCTCCTGCCCCCTTCCCAAGTCTCGCTCGGCCAGCTGAGTTGCGCCCACTCTTGCGGCCTACAACATGGAGAGGCCGAGGCGTTGACTAGGGTGGGCCTCCGGCCGCAACCACAGCGCCAACGATTGCTGCTGACGGAGGGGAGCCTTGCCGGTGAGAGCCACTGATCTGAAGAAGAGCTGCCTGCGGTGCCTCCCTGAAGAGCTTGACGGAGGCCCCCGAGGAGCGGTGTGGTGGCGCGGACTGGGAGAGGGCGCTTGGCTCCTGCCCCCTTCCCAAGTCTCGCTCGGCCAGCTGAGTTGCGCCCACTCTTGCGGCCTATGACATGGAGAGGCCAGGGCATTGACTAGGCGGGGCCTCCGGCCGCAACCACAGCGCCAACGATTGCTGCTGACGGAGGGGAGCCTTGCCGGTGAGAGCCACTGATCTGAAGAACAGCTGCCTGCGGTGCCTCCCTGCACAAATGGCATAAGTCCTGGATGTTGGGTGCCATAGTTGAGGGTTCCGAGCAGCACTTGTAACACTGTCTGAAGCTCATTTGCACCTGCTGAAGCTTCACTATTCTCAAAGTAAGTGGGGGCTGTTTGAGGACCTGACTGCATTGGAAAGCAATGTGATGCGGTGCCTCCCTGAGCCGCTTGACGGAGGCCCCCGAGGGGCGGTGTGGTGGCGCGGACTGGGAGGGGGCGCTTGGCTCCTGCCCCCTTCCCAAGTCTTGTTGCCCTGGTGTGGCCTAAGATCGCCCCCGACATAGGCGGCCGGCTCCCGGGGTCCGGCGGAACTTTTTTCCTTTTCCTTTCTGCACCTTGTCCCACAATCCGTTTGACCTGGAGACACGTCCTGCGGCCTGGTCCCTGAATGTGTGCAGGGGGACGGTATTCACACAAAGCTGACTCAAGTGTTGCTGCTTAAAGTCAATAATGTCCGGTCGTGGGCTGGAGTCCACCGCCTCTCAAGCGGGTCCGTGGTGGCAGCATCAGTTGTCACACACGACGGAACGGATGAAAGCTGGTACCTTTGCAGGAAGGAGCCTGTTTGAGCTCCTTGTCAGCCATAAAGCGGAGCAAGTACCTCCTGGAAGCAACTGCATTTATTTTAAAGGACATTATTGACTTTGGGAATGCACCCACTGAGGTAAACAGACGGCGCGCACTACATTGCCCAGAATGCCGTGAGGCCACGCCCATCGAGGCAGGTGCGATAAATTTGAACTGTGTGCGATCAAAAAACGCGTTCCCTCTGTCTTTCCACAAAATGCCACTGAAGAAAGGATTGATTCCTGAAACGCGTCTGGCACGAAATGGCACGTTAATTTATTTTGTTTCCTGAAGTGTGACCTGCTGGCAGGCTGACATTAAAGTGATTCCTGAGCTCTATTCAACTTCCGTGTGGCTTCATTCCGAAGTGGGGTTCCTGCTAGTTTTGGATATATATATATATATATATATATATATATATATATATATATATATATATATATATATATATATATATATATATATATATATACACACACATATGTATACTAATAAAACAAAATCTTTAAAAAAACAAGCCATTCTCATTAAATAAAAAAAACAAAACTACTTAAAATGGAGCATCAAATATTTCACACATAAAAAACATCAATAATAAAAATAATAAAATGTTAAACAAAAACATAATAATATAAATTATACCAATATAAAAGAATTATAATATATAACTTTTAATACATATACTATTCCCACTACAATTTATTCAAAACAACGCAAACTATTATAATAAATCTATAAAAAAATGTACAATTTCCACTTCATGCAATGCAAAAATAAAAGAACTAGGTAGAATTTACAAATCTCCCTTCAGTAAATGCATTATAAATAAAAATATTTAATTATAGATAGGTTTTATTTACTATAACTATTACAGCCACTACAACAGTAGAGACATGGTTGCAATACAGAGGGGTAAAATGTACGACTGCCACTCCAATCAGAACAACAGTAGGGAAAGTGTTAGATTGTGCAATAGTGAAATTTACTATTCCCACTCCTCTCAGTACAACAGTCAGGGAACTTTGGATTCTAAAGAGGTAACATTGACTATTCCCACTCCAATGAGTGCAACAGTAGGGAAAATGTTGGATAGCGGAGGGGTGAAATTTCCTATTCCCACTCCAGCCAGTACAACAGTAGAGAAAGTGTTGGATTGCGGAGGAGCAACATTTACTATTTCCACTCCATCCAGTACAACAGTAGTGAAGTGTTGGATAGCGGAGGCATAACATTTACTATTCCCACTCCAGTCAGTACAACAGTAGGGAAAGTGTTGGATTGCCGATAGGTAAGATTTACTATTCCCACAGCAGTAAGTACAACAGTAGGGAAAGTGTTGGATAGGGGAGGGGTAAAATGTAATATTCCCACTCAAGCCAGGACAACAGTAGGGGAAGTGTTGGATTTTGGAGGAGCAAAATGTACTATTTCTACTCCAGCCAGTACAACAGTAGGTAAAGTGTTGGATAGCGGAGGGATAAAATTAATTAAAATAGATTACTTCCTACCCTTTACCCATATAAGCCCACAGCCTGCAATCCAAAAAATGGAATGATTAAATATGAATGAATTAATTAATATTAATTAACAAAAACGTATTAATTAATTAAAAATAAATTACTTCCCACCCTTTACCCCTATAAACCCACAACAAAAAAAAGTCATTAAACAATTAACATAATTATCAATTAATTAATTAATATTAATTAACAAAAAATAATTGATTAAAAATAAATGACTTCCCAATATGTACCACTAAAACCAGACAACCAGCACAAAAAAATAATACATTACACAATTACAATATTTAATGTTCAATTAATTAATGAATATTAATCAACAATTAATTAATAATTAATTAAAAATCAATTACTACCCACCATTCACCCCTATAAACCAGACAACCTGCACATAAAATTAACTTAAAAATAATAATAGCACGATTAACATAATTAGAAATCACAAAAATAAATATTTCGAAATAAAAATAATCATACATTTATTATAATTAAGTTATTTCCCACCCTATACCCCTATGAAACCCACTACTGAACTAAACAACAAAAAATGTAATACATTTTCATTTAATAACTACTAGAAATTCAACAAATATATTAAAAACATAAAAAAATAGTATATAAAAATTACATTATATACATTTAAAATATATACTAAATACATAACAATAATTTAAAAACAATATTTTAAACAACTATATTTTTGCAAACAATATTAATGACTTCGATATTTAAAAAATGGATATTACTTACATAAAAATCGATATTATTGACATCAATATTCTTGCTGTCTATATTTCCATGTCACAATATTTCTGACTCGATTTTCTTGTCTGTCCGATATTTAAAACTCAATATTCTGTCTGAATACCGGCTGAGCCAAGATATAATGAACAGTCTCAAGCAACAGATGAAAGAGGCTGGTTTAAAAAGTCAGTGGTTGATAGACGCGGACCCAAATCCCAATATATTTATTTATTGAAAACAGTAGGTGCCTAACTACGATGTCGGGCGGACAGACACTGTCTGGGTCCTGGGGCCAATCGACTTTTGGTCGGTGGTCCAGACTGCCTAATTAGGATGCGACGAACACTGTTCTGTCGCATTCCGACATTTCCCTATGGGAGCATGCATTATGGTCCCAAACCGGACGCAATTCATGCTCCCATAGGGAAATGGGAGGGGCTGTTGATCCCTGCACCCGTGGCCGGCACCTCAATGTATCTGCAGGGATCAACAGGGGGGCACAGTAGGTACCGCCACAACCCCCAACGGGAGGCCGCACACACAAGGGGACCTTGCTAGGGGCCCCCAAACAGGCTTTCCGACATGGTTTCCATGTCAGACATGTCGGACAGGCCGGCATGGAAACCTTGCTGGAAACCGTACATCGTAATCCCAAGGGCGGGAAGGCCCACCCTTTGGGATTGAGAGTCGGTTCTGACTGGCCGATGGGCTCCCTGAGCCCGTCGGAATCCAGCTGGAATGACAGGCCTGATACATAATCAGCTGGTCGGAATTGAAACCGACGATTGGGGTTGGAAAGCTTCCATCGTAATCGCCCACTTAGTCTGTTTGGACAGATATGCTGTCATACCTATGAGCAAAAAAAGGCAGATAAATACAAGCAGGCTGGATATATAACGCAGGGCATAACAGTACCTCAGAAACATAAGGCGGGCTGAAAAGTGTCACAGAGCCATTGAGAAAGTAATACGTTGGAAACAAGTTAACCAATTAAAAAAAATTGGATTAACTTGCACCTCCAGTATCCCTGCATCTAAATCCAGGGATAACAAGTTATTTTCCCCAGAATGAGGAATGACCTGCAGATCTGAGAACAGAAGGTGCAAATCTGATTATTTTCCCCATTTGGGTGGAATACTGTATCCAAATTTGCATCCTTTTGCCACCTTCTAGGAGCAGGTGGTGATTGGGTGCATAGGCTTTTTGGAGGCCCTTGTTGCAGGTGCCAGTCAGTGGAAGGAGGGTGGAGAATATGAGGGGAGAGCTTTGGGGAGCTTTCACTGCTGCTTCTTTTGTGTAAGAGCAGCATGATCATGGGCCAGTCCCTGCAGCTGCCTGTGGGCCCACCAAACAGGTTTGGTTCTGGTTTGTCCAGAGTTTGTAGATTCTGGATTACTCTGTTGAATATTTTTGAGGACCCTGTAATTTCAGGTTCGGAGACCACAAGCAAGTTCGAATCGCTGAGACAGACACCCTTAAGGATACTGCTTTAGCACACTCTTAATAAGGCCCTTATTGTCTTAAAAGGGTGTGTTGCCATCTCAGACCCATCTCTCTCAAGACATCTGGAGGGCAAGTGAACTTCAAGGGAAATACTTCAGATTTATCTTTGCTTAACATGTATCCTAACATCTCTGCATGTTCCATGATACATTCTAGAAAGACTGGATTGCTGTAAAGCAGTAAAGCAGTAAAGCAGTAAAGAGTGAAATGTCATCAGCACAGTCAGCAAACCTATGGACCATAGTGTCTAATTTAATTCCTACCAGTCTTAATCAGCTCTTAATAATATAATGTTTTCATTATTGTTAGACGTGTCAGCCTTAGGATGGTGTTTCACCAACCGTTTTGCCTACCCCCTTCTAGGTAGCATTGGCCTAGACATAATTGACATATGTAATCTACTAATAAATCCCTTGAAAAAGTGGTATACCAAAAACCCCGGGCTGGTAAATTAAAAGCTATTAAATGGGCTTGAAGCACCTATTGTGCTACCCACCTAAGTAGCATCTTAAAATATGTCTCAGCTCTGCCATTGCAGCCTTTATGCAGCATTTATGCAGCATTAAACTGCCATTTTGACTACTTGGCAAAAGAAACTGTTTGCAAAGCCTAAAACTTTTTTAATACATGTCACCCCTAAGGAAGGCCCTAAACAGCCCATAGGACCGGGTGCATTGTATTATAAAAGTTTGACATGTACTTTCAAGTTGTGCATTTCCTGGTAATGAAAACCTCACAAATTAAATTTTCACTACTGTGTGGCCCACCTCTCCCTTAGGATAACATTGGGGTGGCTTAGTACATGTAATAAGTGCTAACATTTGTTTGGGAGCAGGGAGAAAATGTCATATTTGGTGTCTACTGAATTGTAATTCGGATTTTAAGTCACAATTCAGAAAATGGCAATTTTAGAACATTTACATTTTCTTGTCATAACCATTTGGTGCCTGCAGTGTATTTCCTGAGTCTGATGAATTGGTGTAGTTGGCAGTTGGCCTTTGTGTATTCCTCCCAGACAGCCACACAATACAGTGACTGATTTTGGGCAGAATGGGCCAACCAAGGCAGGATGACGGGGCAGAGCTGTGTACAGCCCCACTTTCAATTCAATGCCCCTTCTTCAGCTATTTGCAAAGAACTTCACACTATTCTATAGTGCCTGTAGACAGACTGGGACCAGAGCAGGGAAGAAGGAAATTCCTGACACTTCTGTAGGGAGAACTTTCCAGACATTTCTTCTGCTTTAAAGGAGGCACCTGTTATAAAAATAAGACCCCAGACCCCCCACTCTTCAGTTCATTTCTGGACCTGCAGAAGAACTTTCAGAAGATAGAAGGGGGCACACTGCCTCACATTCCAACACAGTTTGCGTCTTTGCAATGTGGTAAATCCAGTACACAATTAGCGCTTGCTTCAATATTAACTGTAGTTTTTCACCAAAGCTGGTGCAGATAAGAGCTGTACATCTCTACTCACATGTTTCTAGATTTCGTTCTTTATCAGTAGAGAGCAAAAAACAATTTCAACTGGTGTTGCTGGAAATAGTGCCAAAGCCTTTACAGGTCTCAGTACCACTCACAGGCACACAGATGCCTCTCCAAAGCTCATCAGCTTGCTCACTCCAGGGAGCCTTTTGAACAGAAGGGTGGTTGGGAGCACACTGCCTCACTTCCCAGGACAGTCCACCCCTTTGCATTGTGGTACAAGCAGTACACAATTAGTGCTTAATTCAATATTAACTAGTTTTTACCAAAGTTGGGCAGGCAATGTTGCATATCTCTAGACACATGTTTCTGTATTTCATCCTTCATCAGTAGAGAGCAAAAAACAATTCATCTGGGGTTGCTGGAAATGCTGCCAAACGCTTCACAGTTCTCAGTACTTCTCACAGGCACACAGCTGCAACTCCAAGTCGACTTACACGGAAGCACAGCCGAAAATCGCCGTACTGTGAGTGTACTCACTAACAGGAGGAACTGATGTTGAATTTTGTGAACGAAAAATATATACGGAAGGAGAGAATTGAACAGGATAGAACACGGATACTGGTGGAACACCAACCTTAAAAACTGGTGATATCCTTGCGATTTAAATATTTTGATTTTGTGTGGCAGATGATACTTGTTTACTCCGCCGGGACCGAAGTAGAACCGGCATAGAGGTGGCTCAAGGAAACACATTTTGTCAGTCTTACAGCCCTGAAGAAGTCATGGGTAACTCCCCTGATGACGAAACACATATTGGCTGGGCACATGAAGTGATGAAAATGAAAGACCAAGAACATTTTTGTGTTGATAATACTTACTGAAATGTTGGTTAATTTTGTGTGTGCTTAGGACTTGTGTGATTTTTAGAAGATCCCAGGGTCTTGATTTTGGTGGGGTTAGGGTGATTCCCCTTCCCTTGAGCACTGCACCCAGATTGATTTAAAAACCTTACTATTATGTCTATTTTGAGCGCCACATTTTCACCTAGAGTTTAAAGCTCCCATTTATTCTCATCTCCAAAGCTCGTCAGCTTGCTGGCTCCAGGGAGCGTTTTAAACAGAAGGTGGGTTGGGAGCATACTGCCTCACATCCCAGCATCGTTTGTCACTTTGCATTGTGGTATAGCAGTACACAGTTAGCGCTTACTTCAATTTAACTTTAGTTTTTCGCCAAAGTTGGTGCAGATAGTGCTGTACATCTCTAGACAAGTCTGTTTCTGGATTTCATCCTTCAACAGTAGAGAATAAAAAACTATTTCATCTGGGGTTGCCGGAAAAGCTGCCACAGTCTTCACAGGTCCCAGTACCACTCACAGGTACACAGGTGCATCCCCAAAGCTCTTCAGCTTATTGGCTTCAGGAAGCCTTTTAAACAGAAGGGGGTTGGGGGCGCACCAGCTCTAGTCCCAGCACAGTTTGCCCCTTTGCATTTTATGCAATTAGCATTTACTTCAGTATTAACTGTAGTTTTTCTACAAAGCTGGTGCAGATAGTGCTGTGCATCTCTAGACATGTGTTTCTGGATTTCATCCTTCATCAGTAGAAAGCTAAAAAAACGATTTCATCTGGTGTTGAAAATGCTGCCAAAGTGTTCACAGGTCTCAGGCCACTAACAGGAACACAGATAAATCTCCAAAGCTAGTCAGCTTGCTGGCTAAAGGGAGATTTTTAAAACACAAGGGGGGGTTGGGACTACATTGCCTCACAACCTAGCACAGTTCACCCCTTTGCATTGTGGTACATTCAGTAGACAATTAGCGCTTAGCTCAATATTAACTGGTTTTTCACCAAAATTGGTGCAGATGGTGCTGTACATCTCTAGACTTGTGTTTCTGGATTTCATCCTTCATCAGTAGAGGACAAAAAAACTATTTCATCCGTGGTTGCTGGGAATACTGCCAAAGACTTCAAAGGTATCAGTACCCCTCCCAGGCACACAGGTGTATCTCCAAAGCTCATCAGCTTGCTGAGTCAAGGGAGCCTTTCAAACATAAAGGGGGTTGGGAGCACACTGCCTCATATCCCAGTGCAGTTTGCCCCGCTGCATTGTGGTAAAAGCAGTACACAATTAGTGCTTACTACAATATTAAGTCGTTTTTGGGGCGGATAGTGCTGTACATCTCTAGACAGATGTTTTTCTATATTTTTTTACTTCATCAGTAGAGAATAAAAAGGGATTTCATCTGGGTTGTCTGGAAATGCTGCCAAAATCTTCACAGAACTTAGTACCACTCACAGACACGCAGTTACATCTAAAAAGCTTGTCAGCTTGCGGGCACAAGGGAGCCTTTTAAACACAGTGGGGTTTGGGAGCATACTGTCTCACTTGCCAGCACAGTTCACCCCTTTACATTGTGGTACATGCAGTACACAATTAGCGCTTTCTTCAATATTAACTGTAGTTGTTCACCAAATCTGGTAAAGATAGTGCTGTACATGAAAAAGAACCCAAATCCAGTGTGCCCCAGAACAGGAACAAATTGGGGGTATCGACCACAAGCAAGACTAGTTCGAACAACAATCAACCAGGCCTGAGCAGTCAGCCAGCCTGATTGTAAACTTTACACAAAGTACCCTTACCTTACCACAGATACATGCCTAGGTTTCATCCCAAGAGAAAAACTAGACAAATTCTGATTGAGCTGTGAAGTCAATGAGTTCATTAGGAAACTCAAACTGAGGTAATACTTTGCTGACAAACCTATGGAGATCGAACCACAAGGCGACACCGGTCTCAGGGTAAAATCATCTTTTACTCCATCTATCACAGCTATCCCAGTTGAAATACTGGCTTTTGAAAAAAGCTGTCCCGAAAGAGACAGGAGAAATCAATCCTGAGACTTTGAGAATGTTTCATAACACCACTAAAGAACAAAAGCTAGCTGTCAAAGAACTCGCAGAAGTCAAAAACCTGGTGATAAAACCCACTGACAAAGGAGGGGCAATGGTCATACAGACAACAGAGGCATACCGGATGGAATGCCTCTGTTTACTCAACGGCACTAGAAACTATGAACCACTTTCCAAAGACCCTACCGAATCACTCCGAGTACGAATAAGTATGACAGAGGAAGCACTTGCACACGACTGGATATCCCGCAAAGAAAGTGATTTCCTAGTCAACAAGTCTCCTATCACCACTTATTTCTATACCATCCTGAAGATACACAAAAATTTAACAAACCCTCCAGGGCGACCTATAGTGTCTGGGGTACGCTCCATACTGGAACCCTTATCTAAGTTTGCAGACGCCTTTCTAAGACCCATGATACAGATCACAGACACCTATCTCAAAGACACCAACGATGTATTTAGACTATTAAAAAACAGAACCTTTGACCCTGACAAACAACTACTAAAGGGTTCAGACATTGAAAGCTTGTATACTAGTCTCCCACACACCAAGACTCTCAATATCATTGAGAATGTAAAGTTCAAGGTAGATTTCAAATATCAGACCTCGAGAAATGTAGTTATGGAATGTTGCAAACGGACACTAACCGAGAATTTTTTCCAATTTGAAAAAACCCTGGGCCTCATTTACAAGAAAGTGACTCAGTGCTGCACCGCAAGCACTTTGGCTGCTCCACGCTGCAGCACTTTCAAAGCACTGTGTTACGCTATATCTACAAGGATATGACGGATCCCTTTGCTCTCCCCTGCGCTGGCACACAATTTGCTGCCATGCGCCGATGCAGGCACCCTTGCACCATGGTGCAAGGATGCCTGCGTCATGGGGATGATTGTTTATGTGCAGGAAGGAGTCCCTTCCTGCACATAAACAATCTGAAATGGTGTTTTTCAACTTCTATGTGTGCTGTATTAGCACACATAGAACTTGAAAAATTAAATTTTTTTAATGATTGTTTATGTGCAGGGAGGGGCACCTTCCTGCACATAAACAATCACCAGAGGTGATTTCCGCATTCTATGTGTGCTGAAGAATGCAGCACGCATAGAAACATAAACAAAATGGAGAAAATAATACATTTCTGCTCGTTGCGCCTCTCTGAGCCTCCCCTTGGAAGACATAGCATTGAGACGCATTTTCAGGTTTACGATTTCTCGTAAATCTGGAAATGCGTCCGTTTCCATGGGTGGAGCTTGAGGATGCAAGAATGTAGAAAGAAACATTATTTACTTATGACGATTGTGACATTTTTAATAGGTAAACTAAAATCAGGTAAACCATCTCTCTGCTGCCAGGCAACTGCCAGACCACCCATCCAGCTAACTCAGTTGATCAGTTCAAGGTTGAAAGTGAAAAATACCCATTTGTGCTGCCCCTAAACTTTCTTTGCTCACAGATGTGTCCCAAAAGGCAGACAGTACCCACATGGCCAAAACAGTGGTGTGGCCCGATCCAACCCCGGGTTGGGAATCCTGTATTCTTCCCAGGGGGAACTCTGCCCACCAGGACAGCAAGCCACAGTGGCCACTGACAATTGTCAGTGATGAGAGCCAGGTCTCTTGCCTCTCAGGACTCTCTAACCTCTGTTGTGTTAGAGAGTAGGGGGGAGGTAGCCCCAGGTGCCTGGTACCCTTTGTCCATTCACCGTCAGGTCAAGGATGGCATCCTGACTCTGACCCACCAGCCCCAGGGTCTGTATCTTGTGGCTGATAGGTGACTAGGATGGGCACCCCATACCCTGTCCTTCTCCCTGGGGCTCTGCATCCCCCACCATGAGCAGCATCTCTCGATTCCAGAATTGTGAGGGGACCTGTGGCAGGTTTTCCGCTAAATTCTCCCAGTAATTCAGGAGTGCTATCCTGCAACTTGTACCCCAGCCCAGGGTCTGTACCTTGCAGCTGCACAAGAGACTGGGGTGGGCTCTCCCACACCCTGTCATCCTCCCTAGGGCTCTGCACCCCCCCCCCCGAGAGCAGTATCCTTCAATTTCAGGATTGTGAGGGCACCTGTGTCAGGTGTTCTCTAACTTCTCCCACTAGTTTAGGGGTGCTATCCTGCAACTGGTACACCAGCCCAGGGTCTGTACCCTGAGGCTGAACAAGAGACTGAGGTGGGCTCTCTTACATCCTGTCCTCCTTCCCGGGGCTCTGCACCCTCCGATCTGGAGCGGTGCCCCCAGACTTCTGAATTATCAGGGCACCTGGGACAGGTGTCCCATACAATTCTCCCACCAATTCAGGGTTGTTATCCTGCAACTGGTACACCAGCCTAGGGCCTGTACTGTGAGGCTAAACAAGGGACAGGGTCAGGCTTTCCCACACCCTGTTCTCCTTCCTGGGGCTCTGCACCCTCCCACCTGGAGTGACACCCCTAGAAGACAAACTGGTAGTGGCACTGTTAGTCGTCACCCCCTTCCTCTAGGTCAGGGTGGACACCCTGAACGTGGTCCTCCAACCCAGGGTCTGTACCCTTAGGCTGCACCTGTGCCTGGCAACCCAAGACTTCGGGGGGAGTACACTTACACCCCCCCCCCACCCCCCCAGGAAAACACACTCCTCATGAGTTGTGCAAGAGTCTGCCTGTTGCAGGTCTCCAGCTTCCTGTCCACCTGACAGAGAATGAAGACCTCCCAGCACAGAAGTCAGGGTCAGTCCTGGGGTGCTCTGATCTCAGAACTGGCAACCCCTGACCCACTGTTCATTCTACTGGGGACTGCGTCCCCCTCGCCCTTTTCTATGGACTCATGAACCCTCCCATCTGCAGCGGTGCTGCCAGACACCAGAACTGGTGGGGTTCTTTTTACAGCAGTCTCCCCCCGGTTAACCTGACATTTTGTGATCCCATCAGGGGATGGACTCCCGGTACAGACTAGCTCCCCTTCCCGGTGTTTACTCATGGAACCAACCAGGCACTGGGACTGGGTTTCGTGCACCTTGGGACACAGCCAACTCCTATTCCTTCTCTGAAATAGGATGTGGGACCCTACACCTCTCCTTCTACACCGGGCCTATTTGGGCTACCAAAAACCTCACCCACCTCACTTGGTTAGGTAAAACCTGAGCTGCCCCCTTCAGGATCACTCCCAAAAGCTTCCTCAGACCCTCTGGAATCCACCAAAAGGTCTGCCTACAGTGCAGGCTACCTGGGGTCAGGGAACTCACACTCCACTGGCTGTTGGCATAGCTCTGGAAAACAGGGACTTAAAATGTGCTCTCCAACAATAGAATCACACAGCCCTACACAAATGTTGACCAAGCTACTCTTTGCCTCCCCATCAGTGCCTCACACAAGTACCCCACATCACCCTCCTGAGACTAGCAAGACAGTGTATGACTGTTTCTGTTACTCAACCCACACTATTCTGGGCATTCTCCAAAGTCACATACCAAGGCTTCTACCATGGGGGAACCCATCTCCCTGCGCCTCTCATCTAGAGCCACTAGGAATATGAACCCCTGTGCCAGTTCCCCAATCCACCTCAGGGACACTGCACCACTGGAGCTACCTCATAACCCTGAACCCCTTAGTGTATGGCATCAGATTTGCCACCCTCGCCCCCAAACTGTGGTACCCCCTCCCGCTGGAAATACGGTCCTGCACAGACCTTCTACAATTCAGGAAGTCCCTTAAAACGTGGCTATTTGCACAAATCTAGATTCAATGTTCCTCTTTGACAGCACTCGGAGCCTTTTAGCGCCATGAAGCCACCGGGGGGACGCGCACTCTATAAATTATTATTAACATTAACATAATACCCGCTTTCAAGTCAGGTGCCACATCTCTGGATGTGTGTACTTCTCACTCAGCGCTAGACACTACATTTTTGCTGCCATCATCTGAGATGGACTCCTCCGCCAACCCAGCCAAGCTCACTTCATGAGATACTCATATTTCCTTTTCAGCGAAGGCTCGCTCTATCTCCTCGCACTCCCGGTCCAGTTGTCTCAGCCTTTGGTCACAAGTGTGGTTCTGATTCCTTTCCTCACAAGCCAATCTTCCCCACATTGTTCCTTCTCAGGGCCACTGCCCTGTAAATATTCTGGCTGGGGATCCTCCCCCTGGGAAACAGCCATCACATTGCATGCGTTACAATACATGCAATAACAACGTGGTCGTTACAACAACCGCGTTGTTACATCGCAGTACCATTACAACGCAAGTCGTTACAACGACTTGCTCTAGGCAGCGCTCTAAACTTTGGAATAGTATGATTTACTATTCCAACACCTTCCCAACTGTTGCACACACTGGAGTTGGAATAGTAAGTTATATTATTCCTAAGTCCAGCGCGCCCCCTAGAGCAAGTTGTTGTAACAACTTGCGTTATAATGGTACTGTGATGTAACAACGCGGTTATTGTAACGACCGCTTTGTAATTACGATTAAAAATGCTATATTCCCTCCCCCTCAGGTTCCTCCTCAGAGTCATCTGACAGTGTTGCTTCCCAGCATGGTACTTCATAGGTATATAGGGCTGCCTCAAGATCCTGCCTTTTGGATCTCCTCTTCACAGATAGCCCATTCTCCTTGCAAAATACTTTTATAAACAGATTTTATTTGTCAAGTTACACATGTATAGCAGAGCCCTGTACCCCAGAGGCATCTGCACAATCAAAACACCATACTGACTTTGACGTTTTCATCTTAACGCAAAGGAAAATGAAAGGCTATACAAATGAAATACAACCCCCCCACCAACCCCTAACCCCTCCCCCTAGTTACACTAAGCACCCACTTCTAGGCAAGATCGCAGTGATAATACAGTAGTCATGGTGGCAATAGTACCCAGCTACACAATACACCATTAATCATTCCAACAGAAAATGAATTACATTAGATGAAGGTCACCTGTTCCTTGGACCGGCTCTAGCTGCAGTCCACGGTAGTCCACCCATCTCCTCCAAATTTTAAAATGTTTGTGCAGGCACCCTCTGGCAAAAAAGATGGGATTCTACAGGCCCAGGCAGAAATCCAACCAGTTTTTCCATGCCAACAGCAGCGAGCTATGCAGGGGCGCCGAATACAACATTGTGTGCAACGAGTGGTTGCCCATAAGCCGCTGCTCAACCGCGTATGCCGGGTCCTCCCTATCTCCATACCACCACTCATTTAAGACGAGCAGGTGCAAGGCCTGATAATACGATAAAATATCTGAGGTCGCAAACCTCCCACCATAGGTAGAGAGAAAGCAGATTCGCAGGGCCATGGGCACCTTGCCTCCCTTCCATAAGAACTGTCCAAGAGCGGCATTAACCTGTCAAAACCATCTAGGGAAGATCTGGTATGGATGATTCTGTAGCTGACACAACAGACGTTGAAGCGGGACCATCTTAAATATAGCCATCCTGCCGCATATGGACAGGGGCATATGGGACCAAGTCTTAAGATCTTCATGCATTCGTTCCCAGACCAGAACCAGATTCCGCTCCAAGGAGACAATGGGCAAGTCTGACAGAAACACACCGAGATATTTCGGCCCCCTGTTGCCACCTGGACCGACGATACCCACAAGCCCACTCCCTCCCGATCTCCAAGAATCCACAGAGTGGATTTGCGGGGGTTCATATTTAGTCCTGATGTCTTCCAAAGATCTGCATAATACGCAACAGTCTCGGCCCGTCCTGTTGTGTATTGATTTAGATTCCGTATGAATTTCCCAATTCATGCCCTTATATAGGTACATTTCCCATTGCCCTTATATAGGCATAGAAATCCAGTCCCTATTTAGGCATAGTCCATGCTAACCAAATACAGGCATGGTTACTTACATCCGTTCATCTACGTCACAACGAGTTCCTGGAAAACCAGACTTTTAAGCCTTTAGGACTTTTCCCTTGCTTGAATATTGATTTCTCCAAGAACTCATTTATTATGCATGAACATCTATTCCTTAGGGGTTCATTCATGACGTTCATATGCCCGACTTCTACGTCAATACTGGCATTCCTAAACACCTTCAAGGTATAAATATACCTTCACTTGCTATGGCAAGGCACGGTGCGGCTTGGCTACCTACTTGCACAACGTGGCTCGACACAGCAAGTCCTGAAGGAAGTCATCTCCCCAACTGACGCACTGGCCAGACGCTGTCATCCTCCTGCCGAGAATCCAGCTCCAGTGTTTCTAACTTCCCTTGCGGGTTATTAGAGAATCGAGTCCTGGGAAAGAGATACCAACCTCTCTCTTTCTAAGATATGGAGCTGATTAGAACCAGGAGAAACCTTTGGCAATTCTTAGCAAAACTAAACTAAACTAGACTGTAGCTAAAACAGCACCTACTTCTTCCATCGTACTAGACTTAGGTTAGGTACATTGGGGTAGGATTATTTTACAAGCACCAGTTGAGTATTTTAGCCTGTGTTATTTATGTATGCATTTTTATATATGTCATAGCAACAGACCATGCTAATACAGTATTATTTTATATTACTGTTTATGCTGTACGCATTATACTTCACATTCTGTCTTACGATTGTAGCAGTTCATATCTCTTGCATGAGAAAGAAGACAGTGCAATAAAACCTTTTTATTGAAAACGCCTGTCTCTCTATTTCTATGCAACTCTGTAGAAACAAAGCATGCACGATTGACTGAGTGAAATGGTTATCTATTGTTTCCACGACTCCGAAGATATCGTTCCGACTCTAAAGAGAAACAAAGTTGTCATGTTTATGTGGTTGTCAGTGACTAATCCCTTCTTGTTCATTCGAGAAAGTTTCTAGTGACCTCTGAGTTAGCTGGCACACACAAGTAATTAAGTTTAATCTACTCGATAGAGACATACTGACCACAGTCCTATGTCAAATCTATAGTGTATATTATTCCAATGTATAGAACCTATTAGGGATATAGGAACTAAACTACAGTCCTGTCCACATTCGTGAGAAAGAACAGGACGACATCCGCATACAATGCTATCCTATCCGAAAGTCCCTGCACGTCTATTCACACCCATGCAGCCAGGAGTTCCATTGCAAGTGCAAACAAATATGGGGACAGGTGACAGCCCTGTCTAGTGCCCTGTCCGATGGAAAAAGTGGAAGAAATCGTGCCAGCCACGCGCACAGACGCAGTAAGGTCGGTGTACAAGAGAGTCAAATAGGAGACGAAATGCGGTCCGAAGTTTAACTGGCGTAGCAATGCAAAAAGATATACCCAACTAAGGGAATCAAATGCCCTATCCATACCTGCTCATAATAGCGCCGCCGGCTCTCCCAGCCTCTGAATCGCCGCTACATATGCCCGCCTGATGTTATGTTTGGTCGCCCTCTGAGACATAAATACAGCCTGATCGGGGTGGACTAAAGTGGTAATGTAAGGTAACAGGCGATTTGTCAGAGCTTTTGCCAGGATCTTGGCTAGCACATTCAGGAGAGAGATGGGGCGATACGTTGCATGTTGGTCTGCGCGTCTACCAGGCTTGTGGAACAACAACACCTCCATGTGCCTCCAGTTTCGGGAAAGAGAGCCCCGCTCATGTGCTTCCTCCACCACCGAGCGGTAGTGAGGACTCAGCTGTAAAAAATAGTGTTTGAAAAATTTGCAATCATGATCATTTAAAAGCTTTGCGATTACTGGCCTCAGGCGAGCTCTAGGTAGAGGTTTCAGCATAATGCCCGGTGGGCTCGCTCTACAACGAAGCAACGGGACATAGACTCCGGAGGGAGCTAGATCTCAAGCCACTCACAGAGGAACCTCTCCATATCTCCCCCCTCACAGCCCTCCGGAACACCAACGAAGCGGAGGTTATTGGGCCTGGCCCTCCCCTCAGCGTCCTCCACATGCACCGCGAGGCCTCGTTGGGTGGTTTCCAAGACAGCCACTCGCTTCTTCAGTGTGGTAACGTAGTCTTCCACCCCTGATGGTTGGGTCTCAGCCTCTGTAATGTGTGTTATGGTGTTTTGCAGGTCTTCCCGCAGGAGCATGACATCAGAGCCGACCGCCCCAATTTTAGCGTCTAGCATGTCACTGGACTGTGTATTGGCAGCCATAAGTGTTGCATTGTCCAGCATAGTGCCCTGCGTTCTCCCAGGCGCCGCCGTCGACGCAACCGGGCCAGTAAATTTGTCAATCAGGCCCTGTTTGGTCGAGCCTCACCTGTCTTGTCCCGCGTCATGGCTGTCCCCGAGCCCCCTGGCCCTCACCGTATCTTCGGGCCCACTCCACCGGTCTCCCAGGGTGGAGAGGATGTAATTGCAGAAACCAGCTGAGCAATTGTCCGAGGTCCTGAGAGCGTCTCACCAGGAAGGGATGGGGGGCACCCAAGACTCCTGCGACCCAACCCAGCCGCCGAATGGGAGGTCGGAGTCAGAGAGAGGGGGGCCCTCTGTGCTCACCACCAATAAAGCACTGTCCGGAGCAGCTGTCCTGCCAATCCGGGCTCCCCACCATCTGCGCCCCGCACAGCCAACTCGCGGGGCTTGATTTGCCAATTGAGGCAAGCTTACCAGTCTCCCACTATGACGGGAACCAGGGGTTACGCACCCTATCCAAATCTTCACTGTGGGATCGATGGACTTACTCACCCCCCCCGGGTCTACGTCACCTCCTGTCAGATCTGCTCTCGGCCCCTCTGCTCCACAGCCTCACCCGTGGTCCGAAATGACCGCTGAACACCTGGAGCTGACCCCATCGGAAAACAAGGGGGACGACAATGTGCTGCCTGACCCAACTGATCAAATATGGCGAGCCCTGAACGCTAGGCTGCCATGGCGCCCGTCCCGTGGGCCACAACACCGGCCCCTGCTGCCCCAACACCAGAAGTCCGGAGGGGGAAGTCCAGCAAGGAGGGGGGCTCCAATAGGCAGCCCAGCGGCCTGCGCGATCCGCCCCAGCCACCAAATGCAAGGCCACCAGTCCAATGAGAAGGAGCACAGGAGGGAAGATGAGGGGGAGGTACCTAGGTCCTGTCCGCACCTGCACTCGGCCACCCAACGGTCCGCCACGGCCCCTGACCGCCTCCCCCCCAACTGAGGGGTCTCGCAGGCTCATGTGACCCGATGGGGCCACCAGTGTGAACGCACTGCATCACGCGGGGAACCAAGGGGGGGGAGCCGGATGCAGAGCTTCCCCCATCCAGCTCCGGACCTCACCGCTCACCTTCCCTCGCCCAAACCACCCGTGGCCTGATATGGCCGCCGACCCGTCCCGCCCGGGACGGAGCACAGGGAGGGAGACAGTCGGAGCCCAACACAGGACGCCCCCTTCACAGTGGGCCATCACCAACTCAGATGGATCGCTGACTCTCCGGCAGCTCGGATCTCCGCAGTCCCAGCTCTGGGACTCAGCCCTCGATCGTGTCGGCTCCACACCGGACGGCGACGCCACTCCGCAGCTCTGATGGAACCAGCCCACATCTCCAGCTGCTCCAAACGCTGCTCCCGAGCCACTCACCAGCACCGGGACGGGGCGATAAATTCAGCCTCCACTCGCACCCCTCTCAGGATGCCAGTGGAGCCGATGGTGATCGGAAGGGCAGGATATTTTAAGGATATTTCCTCAGGCTGGACGAAGCCTGCTCAGCACACATCCGCCATTACAGCTTGCTGAGCCACCCCTTGCAAAAGACTTTTAGTTCCCTCACCCTGTAGATGCACAGATGCCAATAGTTGATTTCCATTTTGCTCACACCCTACATGTGCAACAACTAACCAGAGTTCCAACCACCAAATTCCGAAGGAAAACAGGGTAAAATTAGGATGTGGTTGCTTAATGGTCTGCACTAGTTCAGTGATGTACAGCAATCACTGTGGGTCAAGTACAAATACAAGTTCAAATCCTCACCACTGACCACCAATGTTAGAAATGGGGGTTTCTAGTTGGCACAGGTAGGTACCTTTGTCCAAATAGGGACCCTTGCTTCTAGTCAGGGTAAGGGGGATACACACTTTAGATCACCCCTGCTCACCCACTGGGTAGCTTGGCACGAGCAGACACTTATCCCAAAGGCAATGTGTAAAGTATTTGTACTCAAAACACACAGTAATACAGTGATAACACAACAAATGGACTCAACACCAGTTTAGGAAAAATAAAGTATCTTTATCTAAACTTCAACAAGACCAAAACTAAACAAATCCAACATACAGGTATTAAGATATGACTTTAGAACAGTTATTGCAAAATTAAATCCTGTAGAAAACAAATAGCTCCACTTGGGGCTATTGCGACATTGTCACAGCAATAAACCCAAATTACGGCGCCAATCGCAAGGAGTGCGGCATCTGGAATGGAGTCACACGGACCCCCAAACAAACAGTAACTTGGAAACAAACTCTATGATGATGCACGGCATTGTGGAGGTGAGGCATTGGTGCTGAGGTCAAGGCAGGCTACCTGGCTGCCACGGGGGAGGCGAGGCGTTGTGTATGCGAGGACACGACGTGTCAGGTCCAGGACAGGAGAAGACAGTTGCATCAGCAGTGAGGCATCGTTCTGGTGATGATGCGAAGTGGGCGAGTTTGTGGAGTCACCCTCACTGGTTATTATCAGCGCTGCGATAACAGGATGCAGGCGCTGGCAATGACGGAGTCTGCACAAATGCTGGCGTCGGGAACAGCTGATAACTGCAGGCGCCGAAGAGCGTTGTAGCTGTGGTGCAGGCTGGGTGGTGCGTCAATCACTTCACGAGCGGTGCTCCGGGCCTCGGTGCAGGTCACCGCGGCGTCACTGATGGCGTTGGAGACAGGCTTTCTAGCTTCTCTTAGGTTTCTTCCAGCTCCCAATTGTAGGACAAACATCCAGAGGACTAAAACTGGAATAGGTCGGACAGGTCAGAACTCTCAGCAAGAGGGTTCATGGGAGCTGGGTTGGAGGTCTTTGTGTCACTTAGACTTCAGAACAGGAGGCTAGCACACACAAGCCCTTGGAGATCTTCTTCAAGCAGGTTCACAGCAAAGTTCCAGTCTTTATCCTTTCATTAGCAGAAACTGGCAACTGGAAGCCAACCCAACACAGCACTCAGCAAAGGGGCAATACTGCTTCTCACAGCTCTTCAGCTCTTCTCCTGGGCAAAGGTTCCTCTTGAAATCAGAAGTAATCTAAAGCTCTGGGGTTTTAGGTCTAATATACCCCAAACTGTATTTACTCTCTGTGTGAAAGGGTCATTGAGCCCAGTCCAAACAAGTTCTGTCCTCACTGGTGCAGTATGACCACAAGGGTTGGAGACAACATTGTGCAAGTTAGACAGGCCCTATTCAGGTGCAAGGGAATCTCCTCCCACTACTCTAAATTCAGACAAAGTCTATTCAGTCCAGCTCAGAGTCATCCAGGAAGGGCCAGGCGCACTGCAACATCTCCAGTGGCTGTCTACAGTGAATGCACATCTCCAGCTCCTGTCACTCCAAAACCAGACAGTCAGTACTCAAACAGGCAGAGGCACACAGAATGGTTAAACAAGAAAATGCCCACTTTCTAAAAGTGGCATTTCTAAACAAACACCATCTTTACTAAAAGGTGTGTTATTAAATTCTGAGTAGTTTAGAGAGCCTAAACTTTATTTCTTGGTCTTGTCACAATGGGAAGGTATACTTGTAAGATGTTACAATGTATTTCCCATTCTATCCTATGGAGCAAGATAGCCTTTCAATAGTGAAAAGCGAAATTTGCAGTATTTCACTGTCATGGCATGCCACACAAACCTGTACATGTCCTACCTTTCACATGCACTGCACCATGCCCAGGGGTGTACCTTGGGCCTACCATAGGGGTGCCTTACATGTAAGAAAAGGGAAGGTTATGGGCCTGGCGAAAGGGTGCACTTGCCAAGTCGACATGGCAGTTAACAACTGCGCACAGACACTGCAGTGGCAGGTCTGAGATACCTTTTCAGGGCTACTCATGTGAGTGGCACAATCAGTGCTGCAGGCCCACTAGTGGTACAAAAGGGGGTGGTAATGGACGGAGCATCTGAACCAATCAAACACTCACACCCAGTCAATAGATCTGGGTTTAATCCATCACGTTCTTTAGCCCACTCTGCCACCCCAGTTCAGACATGGCTATATGCAAATCAGTCAGATCCTGTGCCTCATGGGAACAGTCCAGTCCAAACTGCCAAGCCATGTCTTCCCTGGACCGGAAACAAGCTTCCGAGGACCGGTTTCTGGCATTCCAGCCGTCTTCAGCCCGGCTTGCTTGAATCCAGTGGCAAAGTGAGCAAGGGACTCACGTCTGGGCATACCCTGCCACACTTATGGCGGCCAAAAGCGGTACAAAAGGGAGTGGCCCACTAGTACCATTTAATTTATAGGCCTGGCACACTTCAGTGCACTTTACTAGGGACTTACCAGTAAATAAAATATGCCAATCATGAATAAAATGTAGACAGAGAACATATGCACTTTGGCACTGGTTAGCAGTGGTAACGTGCCCAGAGTCCTAGAGCCAACAACAACAGGTCAGGGAAAAACAGGAGGAAGAAGCAAAATATGTTGGGATAACCCTGCTAAAAGGACCAAGTCCAGCATGTTATTGCTGTATACCTGATGAAGTGAACGTTCAGGAGAAATGGGTGGTGGAGATTTACAGAGCAGCTGTTTACATCACCTTTTCTACTTTTGGGTCTCAGTTCAGGTGGGATATTGGTATGCTGGAGTTACAGATTTTTTTAAAACATATTTTTGCTGAATAAGTGATAGAGAGGATGTGGCCTAACTAGAGCAATCAACCTCGAAACTGAGGAACCCGGATTTAGTCTCGGCAGGGGCGTTCAACATCCTGTGATTCTGGGCAAATCACTTAATCTCCCAGTGTGTCCATCTGTAACGCAACTGGTGCTCATGTAAAGCGCTCTGATACTGATAGTGCAACAAAGAAACAATGGGGCATATTATCAAGGGGGTTTATCTCCGCTTTTTTGGCTTTAAAAGCCAAGAAAGCGGAGATAAAATTATCTCCCTATTACCAAGCTGTCGCTAACACCAGTTAGCGACAGCTAGTAGGAGATAGCGACCATCTTGGGCCCCACTTTGCATGTCAGTGATATTTATCACTAATGAGATGCAAAGTGGGCGTGCCAAGATGTTAGAGACTGAAAACAGTCGCTAACATCGCTATCTCCTATTACCAACTTTTGGAGATATTCGCGCTAAGCCGAAATATCTCCAAAAGCTAACACCTGCCCTGAGCAGTTCTTAGCCATGTTATCCAATGGGAGGTGGATAACATGGCTAAGAGCATTTGCTCGATAATTCATGAATATCGCTGACTTTTCAGCGATATTCATGCATTTCGGCCGTTTTTTATCGCATTTGCGATAAACCTTGTTAATAGCAAGGTTTATCTGCGATAAAAATCGCCGATGTGCGGCGATAATTTTTGTCTCTAAACAAGTTAGAGACAAAAATTATCGCTAGTTGTTGGTAATATGCCCCAATGTCCTGAGAGGTTAGGATATGTAGACAATTAAACATGCTGATAGAGCGCCATGTTATTCTGAAAATTGTAGGGGTGCATCATAATCATGGGTAGTTAGCATCCATATATTTAGAGGACTGCATTGATGTGTGATCATTAGAAATGTAGTAATTAATCAAATGATGTTAGAATGTTTAGGACTATTCATATAGTTTGGAGATTAATGTAGTGTTTAACCGAGAATCAGGCATATGCATCAAAGTAAATACCGGGAGCAAATGGGCAGATTCTCAGAATCTGCCCCTTTGCTCCCGGTATTTTTGCAATTGGGATGCATCATCCCAAATGCAAAAATCGCAATTTAAGGAATCTCTAAATTGAGATTCCTTAAATTGCGATTGCATTTAAGGAATCCCTAATTGAGATTCCTTAAATGCAATGCATGAAAGTCAAAAAAATAGCGAATTCGCTAATAGGGGGAGCAAATTACCATGAAGTTGGACTTCATGGTAATTTGCTAAAACTTTGAAAAAAGCACTTTTGTGCAGTTTTCAAAGTTTCATGTTGCGCACACACATGCCCTTTGGGCATGTGTGTGTGCAACATATGGGCATAGATCAATTTCAGGGGTGCAACAGGGTGTCATTTTGACACCCTTGCACCCTTGAAATTGCATGAGCAATTTGCGAGTATCTACTGGTACTCGCAAATTGCTCATGCAATCTCCAATACATTCCTATGGGCCTGTAGGCCCATAGGAATGAATGGGACAGAATTCCTTAATTGCGACTAGCAATTTGCGAGTAGCAATTAAGGAATATTAAGGAATCGCTATTTTAATAGCGATTCCTACATGCATAGGCTTTTGCTATTCCTAAATAGCGATTCCTTAAAAATCGCTATTTAGGAATAGCAAAAGGCTACGTTGATGCATCTGCCAGAATATGCCTTAAGTAATGTGGAAATTTTGATTCATGTATAAAATGTTGCATCAGGATTAAACGTGAACCATATTAAAGTTGCACCTGTAGGTTTGCTTATTCATGACTGAAAGTAATGTTTTTAAAATGATTTTGAATGTAATGCTTATAATGTAGCTTAGAAAATGTGTTTAAATGTAGAGGCCTGATTGTATGAAAGCACCACCTGAGGCCTAATTGTATTTTCGTAGGTTGGCTAATGTTGTAGGCCGAAATATATTTTCCTTGGGAAGGCTCCTTTTCTCAGTTGAATTTGGATTGTAGATTTGTGTACATGCAAGGTTGATCTGCACACAGGCTTTCTGTTGCAGCTGCAAGGACACATGTTTCGTTAGGCAGAATAACCTTTTGTTTTAGGAGTTAGGATGGTAAAAGCGAGTACTAAGGGAGTGAATCGGAATGTCAACATGATACTTCTGGCGGAGAAGGTGCCTGGGACTCAAGGACACACCAGCGGTTTTGGACAAAGTTGAAGTTTTGATGGAAAAACCCAGGAGAGAAGACCTGCAGAAGGGGTGTGTTTAGGGCGTGTTTAATGTTTTGGGGATTTTGTACTAGGGATAGTACCCCGAGGCAGAAGAGCAGAAGGGCATAAGAGTGAAAGGAGTGGAGAAGGCTAGAGGAGAAGGCTAGAGGGGAAGCAAGAAGGAATATCTTAGAACAAGCTCTGTAGTTTAGGCTACTCACCCATGGAAAGTGAGTGTACTTCTTAGGAAGTCTTCACTGCTGACAACTTTTTCTCTTGCCTGGGTGGGAATGCTAAGTAGGGATGTCACCTTGGAGTCAGTGTAGGGATAGACTAATATTCTATTCTTTCCTTTAAGCGAATGCAGCCGAGACTTCAAGCAGGAATTATCATCATTTGCCTGATGCTTTTAGATATACCATTAATAATAATCCTGAGTCGTATGAGACTTCTGCGTAGGATTATGTTTGCATTAGTGCCTGTTTATTTTCTTAACCTCTTGCTGAGGTGTCTGTATGTCCAGCTATTTTTGGCTTTGTAATAAATCTTTAAACTAATTCTGTAGTCAGTGGTCCTTTAAAGTGAACTGATTTGAGCTTATGAAAAATTATTATGTATTTGATGTTCTTCCCTTTACATTTCCTAGCAGACTAAAAACGGTCCAGTCGACCAAGGATTCTATAGATTGGTAAAGTAAAGAAAATCTAGATAAGAATACGGCTGCAACAATACCTTCGGGTCTAGTTCACCCTATTTTAAAGTTCCCAAACAAATTCCTACTTAAAAAGTATTTTATAGCAAGGAACCTTCTAGACAAAATGATCCCAAATATAATTCCCCCTTTTTTTACATTCATGTTTATTAAATGAGCGCAAATACTACTCAGACCTTGCTTACGTAAGCATGTAACATTTCTGTCTAGCTTTTGATAATTGTCCATGCTAACCGGGGCTCGGACGGGAATAAAAAGTGTAAATGGTCATAAATTCAGTTTAAGCACAATATTTCCCATTTTTTACTGACATAAAATAATTGAGTGCAATAACACACCAGATTCCCAGTGCACATGTTATTTGTCGTAGGGTGTTTTTTTTGCACCCATAACTATCTCATGGGTATAAATAACCTTGTTAGTGGAGTAATACAGTTTCTAAGTGGTAGTGCAATCTTCTGTGCTGGGTGGTGTGTTTCTGGGGAATGAAGAATAAGCAGTTGGTTGGGGTGAACCTTCGAAGAAAACTAAGCACTAGGTAAGGCAGCTTGGACTAGAATAATGAACTTACTGGCAACTAGTCGAGTCAATAAACTAAAACACAGCTTTCTCGGCATGACTAAAGATATAGGGGCAGATGTATCAAGATTCCATTTTGCGATTCCTAAATAGCAATTTTTGAGGAATCGCTATTTAGAATTCGCAAAATGGAATGTATGATAAAAATCCCTATTTTTTTGCGATTCCTTAATCTTCCTTATTTGCGAATTCGCAAATAAGGAATCATTTCCCATGCATTCCTATGGGCCAGGAGGCCCATAGGAATGATTGTGAAGTAATTCTCAAATTGCGAATTCGCAATTAGCTAATCGCGATTTGAGAATTATTTCAAGGGTGCAGGGGTGTCTCAAAGACACCCTGCTGCACCCCTGAAATGTACATGTGTGTGAGCATATGGTGCACATACATGCCCTATGGGCATGTGTGTGCGTCACATGCCACCATCAAAAATGCTAAATTGTGCATTTTTTAAAGACTTCGAAATTACCATCAACTACAACTTGGTGGTAATTTGCGAATTCTTAAACAAAAATCGCAATTCAAAAATGCTACATACATAGCATTTAAGGAATCGCAAAATTGCGATTCCTTAAATGCTATGGCAAAATAAGGAATCGCAAATTTTTGCTATTTCTTATTTTGCGAATTCTTGATGCATGCCAAAACATGCAAAAAGACCTTTTGCGATTCGCAAAGGCTGAAATTCTGCGAATTTAGGCCTTAGCGAGTCGCAAAAGGCTTGATACATCTGCCCCATAGTCATTGCCAAAGCTGGTACCGTGTGTTTCCATGCTCGGTACCCAACCATCATATAGATATATTAGATGCAATAACGCATAGTATGACCGACCACGGAGAGGCTATACCTTCAGTAGGATGTAGAATGCATTGGTGAAAGATAAGGTACTAACAGCTAGATTCATCAAAGAAAAAAGGGCTCGCAAAGGGCCAGATTCTGAGAATCTGGCCCTTTGTGAGTGCGATTTTTGCATTTGGGATTCATCATCCCAAATGCAAAAATCGCTAATAAAGAATTCGCACATTTGCGAGGAATTGCATTTAAGGAATCTCTATTTGAGATTCCTTAAATGCAATTCATTAACCATTTTTAAATTGCAAATTCGCTATTTTTGGCCGCTATTTACCGCGAGGTCAAACCTCGTGGTAAATAGCGAAAACTTAGAAAAATGCATTTAAATGCATTTTTCTAAGTTGCATGTTACACACACACATGTCCTTTGGACATGTGTGTGCGCAACACCAATGTAGATTACATTTCAGGGGTGCTACAGGGTGCCCTTTGGACACCCCTGGCACCCTTGAAATCGCATCCTTATTTGCGATTAGCAAATTGCTAATCGCAAATAAGGAATAACTCCCCATTCATTCCTATGCCCATAGGAATGAATGGGGAGTTATTCTTTATTTGCGATTAGCAATTTGCTAATCGCAAATAAGGAATGTGTAGGAAGCGCAATTTATTTAGAGATTCCTACATGAATCCCGTTTTGCAAGTCCTTAATAGCGATTCCTTAATAATCGCTATTAAGGACTCGCAAAACGGCACTATGATGAATCTAGCTAGGATATAGTGCACAGGATACTCTTTGTAGGATGAGCAATAAGATAATAAGTGGATGTGGCCTAACGGCCAGAACAGTCGACTTTGGACTTGCGGCCAAGGCCTGAGCCTCGGCTCAACATCCTGTGGTTCTGGGCGAATCACTTAATCTCCCCGTACCTACCAAAAACGAATGTTTTCTTGTGAAATTTAACTGGTGCTCATGCATAACAGCCCCAATACCTTCGGGTCGAATCCGTGCTATATAAAACTGCAAAAAAACACAACATGTATGTGATAGGCCCAAATGGCACAGTGTACACTCGATAGGTACAAAACTGATGTACATAGGATATGGCACGAATATGATATGTATACATAAAACATTGGTATACGTTAGTCTGTGGGTAGGGTATGTGTTAGACGGTATAAGATACAGAAGATGCTCACTGGACTGGCGTTAGTTTTACATGGAATTAGTACGTTGCAGCTGTCTGTCTTGTAAAAGATTGCACGGATGACTTATTTCATACTGCCGTGTATTACTATGCACACTTCCTCCCATCCAATGGTACTAGACAAGAATTGGCGGTATGTGGCATGACATTGGCGCGCGCGTCTGTCATCGCCAGCAGGATGGCGGATGCGCGTGCTGGGGTGCTGCCATTGCCAGAGCGAGGCTGCGGCAGGACTTCTGCATGGATTTATACCTCATTGTCGTCGTGTCTGGCTCCAGTCTAGGCCGGCAGGGGTGTGTTGTGGGGTGGCATGATGATGGGGTGTTTATCGAATTCAGCTACCGGAAGGAGGGGCTACGAGGAGGAGGGGGGCGGGGCACAATCCGCCACTGTCTTGGCAGCTTCGAGCAGAAGGCTCAGGCTTTGTGCACACAAAGCTGGGGAGAGGCCAGCTCCGAGGCCTGCCAGCACGACACAAAGGGTCTGGGCCCTGAGCAGCTGCCACCTCACACCCTCAGCCTACAGCTGCCATCTGCGGGCGCATGCCCCCTCATCTAAATGCAGGCTATTCTCTCTCTCACCTTCCCTCTCGCCCCTTTTCTGTGCCTCCTCCCCACCCTGGGCTACCAGCTGGCCTACGCGTTGAAGGCCGCTCGATTCTAGGGAAGAGTTACCGCTGTTGTGTAGAAAAAATAAAACGTCTACGTCGAAATGTTTACATGCGGTACAAAAGCGTAGCGACTATTCAAATAAGATTACTATATATATATTTTTTATAATTTTTTAAAATTTTATTATTTTTGTACAAATACAGGTACATTCGTATTGCAGTTGAGAGTTCCAGTTGGTCATTACATATCATCACAGCAAAAAATAAAGAGCAATAATTACATGGTGCCTAATTTATAAGAAGTGACGCATCGCTGTGTGAAAGCAGCGATGCGTCACTTCTCAGTGCGCCCTCCTTGCGACATGATTGATGCGCCATACTTACTGTATGACGCATCATGTCGCAAGGAGTTACAGATACGTCAGTATCTCTGACATATCTGTATGGCGCAAAAGTGACGCATTGCTGGAGTGTGTCACAAAAGTGATGCAACTCCAGCAATGTTCCTTTCACATGGGGCAAGCCCCATGTGAAAGGGCCTCCGTCAGTTTTATGCCTGCTGTGAGGCAGGCGTAAGATATTGACGCATTTGTGACCTAGAAGTGGAGCAGTGAAATCTTATAGATTTCACGGCGTCACTCCTATGACCCTTTCTTATGTCAGAACGCCCCCCATGCATACATTATTCCTGGCGCAGGTATAATGTGGCGCAGTGGTTACAAAGTGACGCATTAACCTAGAAGCGTCCCTTTGTAAATATGGTGCAACAAGGCACATTTTTTACGCCGCTGGTGCGTCACAAAAAGTGACGCACCGGTGGCGTAAAAGTGACTCACAGCCTCATAAATAAGGCCCATAGTATCTTATTTGATGCTAACACAGTGCAAATTGTTTTTAAGCTTATCCATCTGGAGCCCTTTGCTTTGCCGTCGAGGTTAGAATAAGGATAGAGAAGTGTAGCAAGAAAATAGAGAAGAGAAGAGTTAGTGTGCAAGAAGTGTTGTTTGGGTCTATGGTTAGCCTGGGTTGGGGGCCGCATATGGCTGATCTACTCCGTCGGAGGGAGCACTGGTGGGTTCACAATGGGTCGTATTAAAACCTTTCCTTTCTAGGAAGGCGAGCAGACTTTATTCGATTTATTTTAAGAATTTTCTTAAGGGCGAATGTGACTTGGAGCGTTATCTAATGCAACATGTACCACAGGGTAAAAACAAAGTTGGTGATAATAAGAAACAAGCATTGGTAAATGCATTCAGTTTTGCCTATGTGATTAACAATAAGCTGTTTTCTGTTGAAAACATTATCTTGCTGAGTAGTTTTACAATATAAGTTACAGAAAGTCTGTTAAAGTGTTATGACTTGTTTATGTACAAAAAGGCAAAATATATTGTGCTGGTACTAGTGGTATAGTGCAGGTAAGTAACAGCAACATTTAGAAAAATGAAATGAAAAAGGGAAATAATAGAATTAATTGATGTAACAGCAATATTATGTGTTTAGAGAAGTTCTGACAACTTTTGGGCCCGGTGACACTCCACTGTCTGCACCATTCAAATCATGCCCCCAGCACCTTCAAGGTGACTGTACTTGTGACTGTTTATTTAGTAGTTAAATATAGTAATATTTGGTGTTTACTGGGGTCCCTAGAGCTTTTTGCCCCGGTGCCAATGCACCTGATGCACCATTCAAATCAAGCCCCTTTTAACTGCAAGATAACTGCAATAGTGTATGCCTGTATAGTAGTAAAATACAGCAATATTAGGTGTTTAGAGGAGTTCTGAAAGTTTTGGGCCTGGTGCCCCTGGTAAACCATTCAAATTAGGACCTTGCTGTCTACAAGGTAACTGCACGTGTGACTGCCTGTTAAGTAGTAACATATAGCATTATTTAGTATTTAGTGGGGCGCCTAGAGTTTTTGGATCTGGTGTTACTTCACCTGCTGCCCCTATCAAATCACAACCCAATTGCCTGCTATGTAAATGCACTTGTGACTGTCTTGTTTAGTAGCAAAATAAAGCAGTAATCTGGGTTTAGTGGGGTCCCTAGAGCTTTTGGCCTCATGGCCACTGCACCTGCTGCACTATTCATATGAAGTCCATTTTAACTGCAAGGTCTCTGCAATTGTAATTGCCTGTTTAGAAGTCAAATATAGCAATATTATGCGTTTGGAGGAGCTCTGACAACTTTTGGGCCCGGTGGTACTGCACTTGCTGCACCATTGAAATCATGACCCTATTGTCTGCAAGGTAATTGCACTTGTGGTTGCCTGTTCTGGAATAAAAGATAGCAATATTATGTGTTTACTGGGGTGCCTGGAGCTTCTGGTGTCTGTGCCTCTGCACCTGCTGCTCTATTGAAATCATGACCATAGTGACTGCCTGTTTAGTAGTAAAATAAAGCAATATTTGGTGCTTAGTGGAGTTATGACAACTTTAGGCCATCCCGGTTCCACGGCACCTGTTGCACCATTTAAGTCACACCCCTTTCAACTGCAAAGTAACTGCAAATGTGACTGCTTGTTTAGTAGTAAAATATAGAAATATTAGGTGTTTAGAGGAGTTCTGACAACTTTTGGGCTCGGTGCCACTGCACCTGCTGAATCTTACAAATCATGACCCTATGCAAGGTAACTTCACTTGTGGTTGCCTGTTTAGGAATAAAATATAGCAATATTAGGTGTTTAGTGGGGTGCCTGGAGCGTTTGGTCCCGGTGCCACTGCACCTGTTGCACTATTGAAATCATGACCCTTGTGCTTCCTAGATAACTGCAATTGTGATAGCCTGTTTTGTAGCAAAAGATAGCAAGATTTGGTGTTTAGTGGCGTTATGAGAATTTTTGGCCCCAGTGCCACTGTACCTGCTGCACCATTTAAATTAAGGCCCTTTTAACGGCAAGGTAACTGCAATTGTGACTGCATGTAAATTAGAAGAATATATTAATATTTGGGGTCAGATTTACAAGCCCCTTGCGCTTCTTTTACGTCGCTGTTGCATTACTTTTGTGACGCAGCTGCGGCGCAAAAGATGCGCCATGGTGCAGGGTATTTACAACGTGACGCATCTGGGAGATGCGTCACGTTGTAAAGCCCGGCGCCATAAGGAGGCGTTCCGGCGCTGGGGGGGAGGGGGGGCGTTCCTGTGCAGGAACGCCTCCTAAAAGTGGCTGAGTGAAATCTACAAGATTTCACTCAGGCACTTTTAGGCCAATGCTGCGTCAAAACCCTGCGCCTGCTTGAAGCAGGCGTAAGGCTTGACACAGCATTGGACAGAAAGGGCCCCCGAGAGCATTGCTGGAGTTGCGTCGCGCTTGCGACGCAACTCCAGCAATGCGCCGCCTTTACGGCACAGATGCGTCACGCATCTGTGCCGTTTTTGGCCCATGGTGCGCCGCATTGTAAATGCGGCGCACCATTGGTGGCGGAGCTGCGGCGCAAAATAACTGGGCATCCCTGGGGATGCGCCAGTTATTGTAAATCTGCCCCTGTGTGTTTAGAGGAGTTCTGACAACTATTCGGATCCGTGCCACTGCACCTGCTGCACCATTCAAATCATGACACTGTTGTCTGCAAGATAATTGCACTTGTGGCTGCCTGTTTCGTACTAAAATATAGCATAGGTCTTTTATATGAACTTTATTTTTAACATGCAATGTTTATTCCAACATTTAGAATTTGATCATCATGACCAAATAGTTTAAGCTGAAAAACTAGATCCGATTATGCCTACAAAGTGGAAAGAAAGGTACGGAGGCCATGAATTGGAAATGCCACAAACATTCTAAGGCTAAAGCATCTGCTTTGCACAATTAAGTAATAAAATGAAACATTCCCACATACTGTAAGAAGCTGTCTGCCTTTTCCATGGGAAGAGATCTTATTTTGAAAGTGAAGGAGGCTTAAACAGTGTGAACAGCTTCTATAGAATATTGTAAATGCCTGTAGCTAGGGAAAGTTTTTTTAATTTATTTTATTTTATTGTGGTGTTTACGAAAAACAATGGTTACATTTGTATAGCAGTAGGCAACTTCAAAAGGAGAGAATGCGTAGCGAAGAACCTTACACAGCCGTTCAGCCCGGAATATTTCACCTAACAAAACTAACATAAGCCTACATCCTACACCAGGAGCATATATTCACAATTTTTACACCTAAAGGAAACAAAACAAAAAAACAATCCCACAAACCGACCATAGGTGTCATCTCGCCCTGCTGATAGTGTCCCTGTGTTATATATCTTTTGGTGGGCCATACTATACCCAGCTAGCTAGAGATGAGCCCCGTACCATGATACCTATCCCATGTGTGTACTCTGTGTCCAAGGTAGGTAACCCGCTTATCCCATAGTTGTGTCCCCTTCCGCCTCCCCCGTGTCCCTCTCCTCTGCTCCCCCTGCGGTCTCCGCCTCATGTCTGTCTCTGTATTCAAAGAATAGCCCCCATAAGTTCTTGGGCCTGCTCCTTGGGGGTAAAAGTTCACTGTAATTTCCTGACTGTGTGCAACAGAGTGTTAAATCCCCTAGCCACTGCTCCGTCTTCGGGAGGGGCCCCCTCATCCAACACATCGCTACCCGCCTCTTCGCCAAGAGCATCCCTAAATCTACAAGCCTGAGCTGCTCCTTAGGTAACGGCTTTGAATAGCCCAGTAGTGCCAACATCGGGTAAGGGGAAATTTCACCTTGTATGACTCTACCCATCTCCTGAAACACTGCTTCCCAATAATGTCATACACCCGGACACTCCCAGGCCATATGAAAAAATCCAGCATCTGGTGTTTTGCATCTCTCACAAGAAGCACTATTGCGAAGCCCAAACCTGTGTAACCTGTCAGGTGTGTGATAAACTCTGTTCAGGAACTTGAAGTGCACAAGCCTGTGTCTACCATTCAAGGAAACGGATCTCGTGGTGGAGCAACAGTAACGCCACATCTCATCCGAGATTTGCGTGTCTAAATCGCGTTGCCAATATATTTGCGCATTATTATATCCAGCTGCCCGTTCCAACATGGTTATCTTATACAAAGTGGATAGCATTTTCTTGGTTCTTCTGTTTTAATGACATGGGTGAGCTCTCTCAACTCTGGGGGTTCCTGTAGTTCTTCCCCGAGTTGCTCGCGCCACGCCTCCCTAAGTCTATGAAATTGGAATCGTTGCAGCACCGTAGGGCTCAGCTCCTGTGCTTCAATATCACTCATTGTTTTCAAGGTACCGTCGACGAACATATCTCCCGCCGTACATATACCTAAGGCCTTCAGAGCCTCTATGACGCCTTTGTCCCTACACGGGGCAAGCCACACCATTCAATCAATGGGCACCTGCGGTGCAAATAACAACACTCCAGCGTGGTACCGTAAGATCGCATGCCAGGCATGCCTAGGTGAATTTACAGTCAAGGAGCCCTGTGCGTCTGTCCACCGTATCAAAGGCAACTGCTGGGAGCGGAAGCGGGGCTGCAAAGAGTTTCGCCAGTGTAATATATGGCGCTTTTTCCCTATCGTGCACCCACTGATGAAGGTGTGCCCCCTGTGCGACCCTATAGTATAATTCAAAGTCAGGGGCGCCAAGGCCATCCAACTGGTACGGAAGGACCAGGACTTTCCACTGAACACTTGCCTGTTTACTGGCCCATGCCAGTTTAATCATTAGTGACGTAAGCCCGCGTGAAGAAACATTTAGGGAGTACCATCGGGATGTTTGTGAACAAAAACAGCAACCTGGGTAGTCTGATCATTTTCATTATCGAGATCCTCCCAGGAGAGACAGAGGCAGCCCAATCCATTTTTCCACGTTATCTTCTAATCTATCTATTGCCCTGCCATAGTTCTCATGGAACACCGTTTCAGCATCAGTATGCAAGCGTATACCCAGATACCGTACCGGATCTGTGGTCCACCGCAGTGGGTATTCCATTTCAAATTGACCTGTGATATCCGTAAGGCGGAACGAAAGTGACTTGTCCCAATTCATCGTCAATCCAGAGAGAGCACCGAACCGCACCACCTCGCGTAGCAGCGGCGCCAGATTCGTCTCAGGATCCTGGACATAAAGAAGTGTGTCGGAAGCATATGTTGTGATTACTAGTTTGTAGGTGGGAAAATTGAGACCGCGATGTGCGTGATATTCACGCATAGCACACGTAAGTGGCTCCGCGTCTAGTGCATAAATTGTAGGAGATAAAGGGCATCCTTGGCGGGTACCTCTTCTAATCTGGATCAGATCAGTGACATTACCGCCGATACTGACGCGAGCAACCGGGTCATTATATAATACAGAGATCATTTGTATAAAAAGCGGGCTGAGCCCCAGTCTCGTGAGTACTGCCCTCATGAAAGACAACTCCACCGAGTCGAAGGCCTTCTCCATATCTAAAAAGACAGCCATCGCCTTTGAATCCGGTCTCGTATGTTGGATAGCCCCGAATACCGTCTGCAAATTATAGGTAAGATTTCTGCCTGCGATGAACCCCGCTTGTTCCGGGGCAACCAGCTCTGGCGCCAATAGAGCCAGACGAGTCGCCAGCACCTTGGCATATACTTTCTGGTCAGCGTTGAGAAGAGACATTGGTCTATAAGCGCTACACTCATCCGCCGGCTTGTCGGGCTTAGGGATGGCTACAATAAGCGCTACCCTCATCGACCGTGGCATCTGCCCAGAGTCAATCATATCCGAAAACAGTGCAGAGAGGTGTGGAAGCAACAGCTCTAGATAAGTTTTATAGAACTCTACCGTTAGACCATCAATGCCTGGCGCACTGCTTGACCTCATCCAGCCCAGCGCTTCGCGTATCTCGTCGAATTCGATCGGGAGCATCAAAAACTCCCTCTGCGTGTTCGTGAGGAATGGGAGTTGGATATGTTTCAAGTAGTCCAGTACCTCCTCTTCGCTACATTGCGCCCGCGATGCATATAGTTTGGAGTAGTATTCCTGAAACCGTTTCGCTATCCCTTCCTCCTCCGTGACAAGACACCCTTCTTTTGACTTAACCACCGCAATTGCTACTCTCATCTTCTGTTGTTTCACCATATTTGCTAGGACCCTCCCCGGCCTATCCTGTTCACCATAAATTTGCGCTATTGCATACTTCCCCAGATGCCTAACCTCTGTGTTTGATAATCAAGGAGGTAGGGAGGAGGAATAAATGTCCATTTACTTCCCCAGGGTAAGTATGTAGGTTATCAGGTGCGGAAATGGACACTTGTTACAATTCTAAACCTTTGGATAGAAAACTCTATAGCACCCTCAAAAACTCAATGTATCTCGGTATTGCAGTATATGTCTTTCATCCGCCCCACATTGTAGTTGTGGCATTTATCATAGGGTGCTATAGTACGTGCTTGATGCCCGCCTCATCCAGAGGCTCCTCTGGTCTAGATTGCAGTGTCCAGAGATTTGTAAGATGCCCCCACTAAGTAAGGGTGAGTGAAAATGTAAGTTAAAAAATAGAATAACACCTAGAAGTATTTAATAAATGGTGAGAGTCTATTGAAGTAAAACATAAGCGGTACTTGTAATAGATCGAGTTACTAGATCTATAAGTGTATTATTAAACAGACCCTCCAGCTTATCGCGATTTCGCGATTTGCAAAAAAATCGCGAAATCGGTCGATCTCTGAAAATGCTGCGATATTCGGCAAAAAGCCCGCGAAATTTGCAGTTTCCGCCATTCGCCGTCCTTTCCGCCCGTTTAAAAGAGAAGGCGCGAGGCACCCATTTTCCATTTCCCCCAGGATTGATTCGCGGCAAGAAGAGAAGGAGCCAGGAGGTCGAGGACGGCGGCCGAGAGAGGGAGAAGACCACGGCGGCCGAGAGAGGGAGAAGACCAGCACCACACCAGCAAGAGGGAGAGAGAGCACGAAGCGGCAGTGACACACACGAAGACTCTTCCTCAGAGACTCGGAGCAGGAGGAAAGCCGGCCGGCGAACAGAACACAGACAGGTACCGTCCGTCCTTCACGCTGGTGGGGGCCCGCCGCACACATAAGGAGGCTAGGTAGGCAAGTTTAAAACCAGCTTCGTTAATAAGAAGCGCTGCCCGGGTGGGAGGGGGGCAGTGGAGATGTGGAAGAGGAGAGAGAGAGAGAGAGAAGCTTTTATTGCAGGCCTCGCCCGGCCTTGGGTAAAGTGATCTACTCTGTGTGCTGAAGAGAGTTCTGCAATAGCTGTTGCACGATTCATACCACACATCCATTTCCTTGGCTTCTGTATATTTTAAAACCCGGTAACTGTGCGGTCCTGACGTGTCCCACCACTTTTCTCTCCTTTTACAATTTTTTATAGTTTTGCACGAAGGAAAAATGTGCTATGCTCTAAACCTCCTGCCCCAACATGGTTGTGTGTGACAAATTTCTCAAAAGCTAGATCTGTCTCTGTAGGGTTGGCAGATTCGGATGATATCAGACAGCAGTGAGCTGAGCTGTGCTTTCATAAATATGACTAGTCTTTCATTGTCAGGACATTTAGAAGAAAAAGAATTACATTTCAGACTTGACAGCATTTTATCAGCATAAGGAACTGAAAGACAAAAGAATTAAGGGAGGGTGAATAAAATATGAGAGCAGATATTTGAAAGTGTGTTAGCATTGTAGTTGGTTAAATGTGTCCTGAAACGTTACTATTTGAGTTTATGACAAAACTGAAGTTTTTCAGTGGTAGGGAACAGTTCTTTTGCTTGTGGTTTAAAAGAGATGTAACCACATGGCTGCTGCCAGAATCATGTGGTTCTTACGGATATTGCTTCACAGTGTAATTCATAAATCCACAATGATGGGTAGCAAACTAATGATGAGACAGTTTCTTTTCTTTGAATGTTGCTACCTGTGAAGAGATGGAGTTTAAAAAAGGTCTGTACAGGTCTCTTGCTCTACGAAATGCTGTTTTTATGCAAAAACGTATCTAAAGGTAGCTGTAAATTAAATATGAGCGATTCAGCAGGCAACTTTCCTAGCAGAGGCTGATCCTCTTCCCTGTGGTTTTGAAATGTGCAAAAACCATGTTTTAAGTCATTTACACTTTCCAAAACGGGTTTGGAGCCCTTCCAAAATTGCAAATAGGAAAAGAAAAGGCCGAACGAGAAATTATTTGCCCTGAGTACATTACACAATCTTAATTTGCTTGGCCATCAAATAGTTCCAAAATGATAACTGGGTCATCTGACGCTCATGTTAAATATATGCTGCATTAAATGCATATAGTATTCTGTATGAACAGTAATTAGCTGTATTTGAAATTTTTTAAAAAAAATACTTAACCATCAAAGCAGCACAATTATGAACACGTTTGTATGTGCAGTTTTTTATATAGCATAAATCTAGCCAGGGAGGGAATCAATGGGAGCGAATGAGAGGTCCTTATATTTATTAATTAAATTTTAGGCACAGTAAATTGAAGTGGTGTGTTCAGAGTTGGATGGTGTTCTCTCAAGTGCTTAAACTGGATTAGCGTTTCATGAACAAACGAAAAAGAGATATGCGTCTTCTAAGCAGTGTATTTGCAGTGTGGTAGAATTTTCTTTGAAGACTTCTGCCTATTGAGTGTAAGCTGCTGTATTGAAAAAATAAATATTACAACATGCACTGTGCTGAGCAGAGGGAGAGGTGGAGAAGGTGTACATTATAACCAGCAACACAATACTGGTCTAGACTTGGAGTGCTCTGAAGAACTGAACGTACATGGCCAAGATTAACATGCCTTTTACCTAAAACAAATGGGCTGAATTGTAAATAAACAAAATGTACATAGCTCCATGTTGTCAAATAACTCAAACAGTAAGATATCTGTGTTTGGTGTTGCAAAAAAACCCAAAATAAAATGCCGCTAAATGCCGCTAAATTTCCATTTTTGTGCCGCTAAATTTTCATTTTTGTGCCGCTAAATTTGCCAATCCATGCCGCTATATCCTGGGGGGTCTGATAAAGGTTTTGTCCACATGTTTCAGCCCCCCTTGGCTCGGCTGAGTCTATGGGGCTTTCGTCAGGACTAACAAACAAACAAACATCAAAGTGTATCTTTACTTACACAACTTGTGTAGTATATTTAGGTTGCCTATTTTTAGGCATTCACTGACCAATCGCACTCTTTTAACCTGTAAAAAGAGAGGGAAAGACAAACAGACATAGAATACACAATGATAAGGTATTATAAGGTATTATGTACTGTTTAAGGGGGGGCGAAAGATAGCTACTGTCTCATCTTTCTAATATCTATTCTAAGATTTTGCCTGGCATTGGGTGGAGGTAGGGCTACTTTAGGTAGAGGACTGAGAGAGGATAGAAAGCGACAGTTATCATGATTGAACTTGATTAAACACTGGTTTCATAGACCCAAAAGTTGTTATAGGGGGTCTGCAGTTGCAAACTTACATTGCATTAACATTGTGGCATGGATGTGGTCACAGGGTATCGTTATGCCAATCAGCTAATTTTACAGAGCTTATTCACAAGTACCCATTGTTTGCAGAAGATGTAAATACTCCTGGGTGGTACAAGGTGAGTGTATCCAATTTTATGAGGTTAGGCTGTAAAACTCGGAAGTAGAGCTTAAAAACGCCTCTTATTTGTGCGCAATGACAGGATATCGTAAGCTATGGGAACTCATCGTTATAGGATATTCGTACGATATTACGCTCTTAATACGTGCATATGATGTGTTACGCTTCATTTAAGTCACAAAAATTGGAAAGGTGTCGGCATTCTAGTGGGAGTGGTCTATTAGCCAGCGAATTTCTTTAAATGTATCATGTAATATTGTTCGCACTAAGGTGACGGCAGTACTCTCATGGAGCTAGGCGCTTCGCAATAAATGCAGCTACATGTGAAATATTTTACAGATTTACACTGCTTGCAAACAGTAGCACGTTGAAAGCGCCCTCGTACCTAATGGCAATCGGTTTTTGGCCTCGTCAGGGGGTTCACGCTTCCTTGTAGCTCAGAGCTAAAGGAAAGCGGAACGCTGTTGTTAAGTGCACGCATTCAACCTTACCGCAGTTTGGAAAGAAGAAGAACAGCAAACGCTAAGCCGCCATTACCCGCATGGCCAAGGATTCTGCCGCTTGTGCTGACTCTGCCCCCGGACAGGGAAAGGACGTCAGGAGTGCGTTTTAAAGGGCTCATGTGTTGTTTTTTGGCAGTGATTAACTTTATTGGTTCCGATGTTAGTGCACACTCTTGGGTGATATTCTAACTTTGGCGGAATGTTATTCATATTTAATCGCACATCATTGTCTGTATACGAGCACGTTTGTGTGGGCTCCTGTACCGTTTTCTAGCACTTGATTAATTTTGATGTTTTCAATGATTGTGCACACTTGAGTCTTTCAGATACCTCATATTTGGGGCACACTTTTAAGAAATTTCTACGAACTCCAGGATATGTTCATAAGGGGAAAGATACTATGTCTATTCTCCTTTGGAGTTCTTACTGACCCACATATCTGGGGGCTCAACGATAATATCCCTTGGCACCAATTCACTACATAACAACCCCATTTGTCTATAGAGGGCGCTAATAAAAGAAAAAACTCAGAAATCCACATGTGGTCATAACAAGAAAAAAAGAAACCCGATCTACAATCACATGGGGCCATGGGTTTTTTTGAACAAAAAAGCGATTGATTTATTCAGGCTTTGAAAATATAGAGGTCTTGGACTATTTTTCTGTATAGTTTAAAACCCAGGTCCAGTACCTTTTTGGGTCACCCCATTACTTTAATGGCCTGCGATTGTGGCGGTCGACCCGTAATTAGGCCCATAGACATCATAAGAGAACTGGGATGCAAGTTTATGCAAAGAAAAGCTAAGCACTCACAAGCATGCCTACAAAGATTAGCTTTCATATGTTTCTACATGTCATCATTGAGCTGAACTTCATTGATTTTTTTTTAATAAGGTATGTTACATTTTCAGAAAAACATGCTAAAAATGTTAGTTAATTCAGTGAACTTAATAACAGCCAATGATTTTCATTCACACTATTTTTCCATTCCTAATTATTTCTGAATACTTGTTGAACTGTGCAAGATAGCTCCAGCCACTGAAACCACCAGTGTACTTGAATCAACTTGTCATAGTGTGATTAAAACTAGGGTTGCAGATCCCACACTGTGGTTGAAACATTTTTTTTAAATTATTGTTTATGTGCAGGAAGGCGCACCTTCCTGCACATAAACACATAATGGCATTTTGCTGTTTTGGTGTGGAAACGGCAAAAATGAGGAGAAATTAAAAATGTCTCCTCGTTGTACCAGGGTAAGGCTAGGTTTTCCCTGGTCTTAATTTTGGCGCTGCCCCATATTTACTCCACCCTTGTAAATATGGGGCAGCTTCAAAATGAATGGGTGTTGCGGTGGAACGCCCACCGCAACACACACTGCTATCCCCTTTCAGGCTAAGTATAGCGCAAAAGGGTGCCTTGTTTACAAGGCAGCTTTAAGCCACGTTAAGGCAAATCCCCTATTGCCACTGCAATGTGGTGAAAGTGACATTGTAGTGGTGATAAGGGCTTGTAAATATGCCCCTGAAAGTTTAAGTTGTCCATCCTGTAGGTCATGGTTGATCTATACTGAATTGGTCGCTGACATTTCATTGTGATTTTGTTGGTACCCCATAGGTTAGCTGTTTCAGCAAAGCTCATTGCGATGACAAGCACTATGATGTTTAACACCAAACACTTTATGATTAGCTAAATTCCAATCCTGGTGAAAGGTGTTTACACAAGGATCAGAAATAGGAGTTGTGTGACAATTATAACACCCTCACAGTTTTCCCCTGATAAATTCCGGCATTTTGAGAAAAGACCTGGAAAAAAGGCAAAACAGGCACCATTTGGTGTGTACAAGCTGATTCTGTTTTCCTGTTGAAAACTCGGAATTGGTGTTTACCATAGGTGGTATACCGAACCATTAGGTAATGCTGTTTACCATGTGTGGTATATTACCCGCCCTAGTCCAACAAACTTGTAGTGAGGACCCAAGAAGGATGATCCTGAATGGTGATCCTTTGGAAAGTCACATGCCATATGCTGTTTTCAGGAGACAAGGGCTACATTACAATTAGATGCAATATTAGCTTTAGACAAATATTTTGAATATTCAGGAGAAGCACAGAAACCCCCAACAGGAAGACCTATGGAAAGGATTAGCAAAGTGTGTTGCTAGAAACTACATTGTCTAGTCCAGCAGCTGCCTATCCCACCTGCTTCATCAATCATTTTATACATCAGACTGACAGGCTGTAAACTTGCTTCAAGAATTCCTTTTGAATGTCTGTATTCCAACCAGGCCATAATGTGGACGGATACAGTGAAGACGTGAGAAGGAAATAAATCCACTGCAAATCCACTAGGACAATATTAATTGATTATTTGAGGAAATTCTAACACCTCATCTCACACAGGGGTTCGCTAGCGTGTTATTGCTGAGGAGAAATGGGACATTCCAGTACCAAATGGGCAATGGAACATGTATGTTTCCTGAAAGACCGGACTATTTTCAACAGCCCTGCCTCTTCACCTTTTAGGCCTGGGAGGAGGTCAAGCCTACTTGGTTACTTTGATTAACTCTGAGTGTTAGAAGTGTGTCCTAGAAATGAAAGTTATGGAATGTTTTGAGACAACCATGATCCACTGGTTTTCAGTCAGACAGTAACGGCCTGATTTCGATGTCGGTCGAAAGGGCTCCGATTTGGGTTTGCCGAATCCGATCCGGAGCCTTTGTTTCTGACCGAATCGTTCCCAGTTTCGAATGACCAAGTATGATGCCTGGAAACCGTTAGGGCTGACCGAATTGGTTCCGTAAGGCATAAGGACAGACCAAAGCCTTTCTGGAACCGATTTGCACAGCTCTGTGGACTCGGTTTCCGAGTGAGCGAGTACAATGACCGATTCAGACAGCCTTTCCGATTCGGTTTGCCTAGAACTAAACGGCTGCTGAATCGGTCTTTGGGGGCCCTTAGCAGGTCCCCTTCACCAGGCCCGTGGGGGTACCTATGGGTCCCCTCTTCCCAACCATGTACAGGGTGGCAGGCACCATGGGGTGCCCGCCACAGGGTGCACGATTTTCCCCAGCCACACCTTTCTTCAATGGGACCCTGTGTTCTCGTTCGGAACACAGGCTTCCGTTGAAGTCAATGGGAGTCCGATCGAATAGTGTCCGGATGTATATGGATGTATCATACTGGTTCAGTCAGACTCTCCCGATCCGAGCCGTACTTAAAGCCTTCCAGAACCGATTAGGTTGGTATGCTTCCCAAACAAGATTAGAATCGGGCCCTAAATGTTTTGACTTCCTGCGGTATTTTATAAGTCCCTGCATCGACAAAGAATGTAACAAAAAGGAGCAAGGACTGTTAATTGCCTGAACTACACAACATCTATCAATATATTATGAAAACTATTTTATGGAATTTAGGAAGAACTACAAGGCTGGAAGTAGCCTTACGGCTAGAGCAGTTGACCTCGAAGCTGGGGAACCGAATTCGAGTTTTGGCAATGACGCTCAACATCCTGTGATTCTGGGCAAATCACTTAGGGCCATATGTAGGTAAATGGCATTTACCGAATCGTAAATACCGAATTTTACCGATTCGGTATTTACAATTCGGTAAATGCCATGTAGGTAATAATTCTTTAAATATTACCGAATCTGTAATATTCGGTAATTACCGAATCGGTATTTACCGATTCGGTAATTGCCATTGAATCCTATGGGCCTTGAGGCCCATAGGAATCAATGGCAATTACCGAATCGGTAAATACCGATTCGGTAATTTTTCTGATTTGTCAAGGGGGACAGGGTGTCACTTTGACACCCTGTTGCACCCCTGATTTTGGCTTGTGTGCAATGTGACACACATACATGCCCTTAGGGCATGTATGTGTGCCACATGGCACAGGTGTACATGCACAGATGTGCATGTACACAGAAATTCGTTATTTACCATGCCATTGTATTTCATGGTAAATAACGAATTTCTAAGGGCCTGTGGCACTGTTTCCAGTGCCACCTACATCCCAAATTTCTGATTCTGTACATTTACCGATTCGGTAATTTACCGATTCGGTAAAATTACCGATTCGGTAAATATACAGAATCGGTAATTTTCAGGCCCCCTACATCTGGAATTACAAATACCGGTCGGTAACGGCCGAAATCGGCCATTACCGACCGGTATTTTGCCACCTACATATGGCCCTTAATCTCCCTGTGCCTAACAAAATGGATGTGTCCATCTGTAACGAAACTGGTGCTCATGTAAAGCGCTCTGATACCTGATGTCTCGGGTCTAGTTTGCGCTATATAAAACTAAAAAAAAAACTGTATTCTTTTTAAAAAGGCTCTATTAAAAAGAATACAGTTGAAGAAGAAGAACTTCTCTGGAATTAATTAAGATCTGCTGCAGATGAAAAAATTCCAAAACGTTTTTGGGAACTTGTTTCCAATGGTTATTGTGATGGAGTAAATATGCAGAAGTGTCATATGAATGCCGACAGTGCACTTCAATAAGGTTTATGGAGGAATTAGCAATATAAATAAGTTTCCAAATAAAATACTACCTTACTGTGGCACGGCCAGACTAGCGTTCTGAACAGCAATTCTTGTAATTTTGCGCCCTAAAATGGAGAGAGCCATACCATGCCGGAAGGTTAATCAGGGCCCTGCCCATGACTTTGTACCAGCTGACTTGTTCTGTGCTGACCCAAATTACTAGCAACTAATTCTAGACCATTTTCAATTGACAATTGTTGGCGCACAGTAATTTTAGTTTGTTTACGCAAACAAGAAGCAAAGGTTATCCATCTAATTATAGATCTACATGTTTACTAAACAGAGTTGGTAAGATAATTGGCCAAGTCTTGCTTAACCGGGTCAATATAGGAACCACCCTTACAGACCAAACCAAATGCATGTGTTAGTTATGATGCATGTAGCGTGTTTTTACAATAGCTTTTATGTGTCTTCAGGCATATGCTAAGGGTGTATTTTAGCTCTACTCTAATTTAGTCTATTTTTCAGTGGTGTTGAAAACTATCTAGGCAATGTAATCTTAATGCACCTAAGCTATGCAATAAGAAGAAACTTATACTTCTCTTTGCAGACTAGGCAGTTTGGCTTTCATTGATCAAAAATGCTAGGCACAGTCTGACTGAAAAATATGGAAACTGCAGCAAAGAGAAAGACCTGACGACCAATTTTGCCAAGACCACGTTAATGATAATGAAACTGGACCCAATTTAAAAATACATCTTATAGTCAATTGTCATCAGCTCTGGTGTGTAACCAGTATTGATGATCTCAGTATACAGTGTAACCAAACACTAGATTGGCATGTCCATCTAGAAAAGGCTGCATTTGGACATACATAAACAACTAATCCATTACTGTGCTTTATACCAGGATTCTCCAAAGTTGGTCCTGGAGGGCCGGATCCTTGCCAGATTTTTGGCATAACCCATTTAGGTAAATGTAGTTATCTTAAAAATCTGGTATGGAAACGGGCCTCAAGAGCCGACTTTGGAGATCCCGGCATTATCCATAAGATAGGATCCAAACTCTTAGCATAGTTGTACAGATGTATATACAAAACGCAGTAGCCACACCAATATATGGTGCCGAACTCTGGGGTTATACCAAGACCGGGGATCTGCAAATAATGGATAATGGTTTACTATGATTCTAACTTAAACAAGGCTATTGTGCTCTGGGTGCTTTTATACATAAAGATAGGCGTCAAACCTATTCTGCCATTATTGCTGTATGTCCAGTGTTGTACTGCCTACGACTGAATGGAAACCGTCATGGGACAGTGTATTTAAAATCTTTTGTGCACGGGATAGTTATCAACCATTGTTGGGGCAGCCCACATTAAAACTATTCTTTGGGCTTGGGCATTTTAGGAATGATCCTGCCCTATCGGTCCTAATGCAATCAAACTAGTTAAGGAAGTATACTGGTCGCAAAAGCTAAAAAGCATGATTGCCAACAATATGCCTTGCTGACATCCGGTTATCTGTAAATTAAGTTATTTATTAGGTTCTAGCAATACCTCAATTACATACACCCGGAGGCACGTGATACTTTATATGTCAAGTTTAGCCTTGGTACACTTCAAGCTGGAGCCTGCTTGACTAAATGGCCTCTGTGCAATGGCGACTTTGGGGGATGGGACACAACAATACACGGTGGGTCTTTATTTCGCAAAGGCGCTACATGCTTGTGGTAGATAGATCGTTCCTTTATTTAAATCTTTTCGTATCACATCTGCACTGAAGCATTAACTTTTTACTATAGATTGGGTGATCCTAAAATATACTCTTCTGTTGCTGAGTACATCAGGTCTCGATGCATCGAGCATATGTTCCTTGGACGATGATTATTTGTACCGAAAGTCTCCTCTAACTAGTTCCTAGATCCTACTGTTGCTTATTTTAGATGCCAATGGTATTTGATATAAAATTGAAGGTTTTTATGTTTTGTAAGTAATTAAGCAGTTTCTAATTAATGTTTTTATAGCTATGTTGATTGTATATGTTATTGCAATCGTCTACTGTTGTGGCTTATGCTGAAAACAAAGTATTCAACGCTGCTTGTTTTCTGTTAATGTCTTGTATTAAGGAAACCGATGAAAAGAGGACATTATTAACTTATATAGGCTTTCTTTAAACAGCCAATTGTTTACAAGTGATAATGCAACGTTCCCTTCATGTTTTATGTTGGCATCGTCTGGGAATACTCCACTTTATTATTCACTCCCCTTTGAGCCTTTCCCCCCTTTTAGACGTTAAATACTACTTATTGAGTACATGTTTTCAAAATGTTGAACTCACTATATCTAGGTTAGAGCTACGTTAGGTCGAGCAACTTTTTCTATTGCCACATAGAATTCCCCTACTGACTCTGCCGCTGTCTATCTAGCAAATTTCACAATACTTTCAGCCTAGCAAACACAAACACTTCCTTGGGACATTTTGTCATTTGGTTCAATAAGAGACAGATTTTCTCCATCAGTTTTAGCAACTAAAAATTGAATGTTTGCATGCAGCTTTACTCTGGGAAAGGGAGTTTACGTTTTATTGGAGCAATGTAAGTCCTTTACATACTTTACAAGTAGCCCTCAGAGGGAAGACGATTGACCCGGGGTCTAATCTCAAATGGAGCCCAAGGGCATCACTTAACCCAAATGCCAGAGGTAGTGCAATTGACATTACATGGCATTTGAGCTCATGACATCCTAGTGTTGACACCTTGTCCCAACATTAGTCCATCAGCTACCTCTAATTTGCTGATGAGCGTTTAGGGTGCAGGTAAACTGTGGGTCAAAGACTTGACGGCCGACAAGGAGTGCATTGGTTAACTAAGGCTAAGCCAGAGGCAGCAGCTTCTACTGTTGACTACCTTTAGGTGAGTTATGCCAACTAAGTGATCCATGCCTCCCTGGACTTCATGTAGAGCTTCATTCCAATTATTGCCTCAATTCGATTGGAGCAGAGCGGAATATCGGTGTGGAATTCCATTCCACTAAATAATAAGTGGGCCAGTGTCACCATATTTGAATTCCCGAAGTGTGGGAACACTGGACCCTATTTTATCAGCTGACTAGCTTACCCGTCACGCGTTGCTGCTATCTCAGAAGAAAGGAAATTTAAGGAAACTTGTTATGCTAACATTCAATTTACATTGTGTCATTTTTATTGAAACTTATTCATTTTAATATGGAAAACATTTTAAAGTGTTGTTTTAATTTTGTTTATGTGAGTGCTTGTGGATACACTGTATTTTTGTTTTTCCATCTGGTGCGTGCACAAATAAATCAGAAGCTTTTCTGACGCGTGAGCTGGCCACATACTGTTGTCCATGTGAGAAGCACGAATTCTCCAAATGTAGTCCACACACTTGCAGCGATTGTCCTTGTGCTTTGTTGATGGTCATTGCAAAAGTGAGTCGCACCGTAAACTGTAAACTTTCAGTAATGGAAAGATTATGAGGGCCCTGGGGGGCCGGGGGGGGCCGATACTTAACACATTTTTAATTTTTGGTTTTCCAGAAACCTTCGCGGGAGTGTACTCAACAACTTTTAACATTTTTTTTTTTTACATTTTTTACTTATTTATTTATTTATTGCCAGAAATCTTCGCGGGAGTGTACTCAACAACTTCCCAAAGTTTCATGGCGATCGGATGAATGGTGTAGTAATGCATAAATGACAAACAGACATACTTTTGTTTTTATATATGTAGACTAGCAGCCCGACCCGACGCTGTCCAGGTATGAATTGCTGCCGGTCAGTAGTATATTGTTTTGTAGGATTTCGTTTTGATAGCATTTCTTATCTGTGACAGGCCTGTGAAACGCTCCGATTCACAGTGCACTGCTGATGCATTTAAGAGTGCGCGTTCAGTAGTGTGTGAACTCGAGTTTCCCTACTTTATTTTTCCTTGCAATATTATATAGCGCGAACTCGACAACATGGCATGAGCACAATATACATTACAGAAGAACACATTCATTTGTGGTAGGCACGGGGAGACAAAGCGATTTGCCTGGAATCACAGGATGTTGAGCTGATGCCGAGATTCGAACATAGCTCCTCAGCTCTAAAGTTCGTAATTCTAGAACTTGTGTCTTAAAGTGTATGTCGGTGCAGGCCATCAATGAGAGAGACCTGTGCATTTTTCAAATGGGTGGTGAAAAAATATGAGTATGTTGCTGGAGATGTGGGCCGCCGTGCCACCAATGTAGTTACCGGGGGAGGGTAAAAAACCATTATTCCGCAACTTTCTTTCCGCATACCGTCACTCCTCATGCTTTCATTACGAAAGTACCATGACTCCGCAATGCCATTATAACGCATGGCATTACATTTTATATGCTTTTACCACGCATACATTTTCAACGAAATTCGTTGTAAATGCATAATTGGTAAAAGCATGGTTTCTTTTTTATGTTTGGATAAGGTAAGAATGGGTATAGGGGTATATGTTTTGGGGTACTGAGGTATATGTTTTGGGGGTTTTGGGTATTCTAAGGGTTCAGCTTTTGGGGTACAGGGGCAATTTTATGGTTCAGGGCTAGGTTTGGGTTTTGGGGTGCAGGGGTATTTTAGGGTTCAGGGGTAGGTTTGGTTTTCGTGGTACATGGTTATTTTTAGGATTCAGGGCTAGGTTTGGGTTTTGGGGTACAGGGGTATTTTTAGGGTTCAGGGGTAGGTTTGGGTTTTGGGTTACAGGGGTATTTTAAGGGTTCAGGGCTAGGTTTGGGTTTTGGGGTACAGGGGTATTTTAGGGTTCAGGGGTAGGTTTGGGTTTTGTGGTACAGTGGTATTTTTAGGGATCAGGGCTAGGTTTGGGTTTTGGGGTACAGGGGTATTTTTAGGGTTCAGGGGTAGGTTTGGGTTTTGAGGTACAGGGGTATTTATAGGGTTCAGGCCTAGGTTTGTGTTTTGGGCTACAGGGGTATTTTTAGGGTTTAGGGATATGTTTGGGTTTTGGGGTACAGGGGTATTTTAGGGTTCAGGGGTAGGTTTGGGTTTTGGGGTACAGGGTTATTTTTAGGATTCAGGGCTAAGTTTGGGTTTTGGGGTACAGTGGTATTTTTAAGGTTCAGGGATAGGTTTGGGTTTTGGGGTACAGGGGTATTGTTAGGGTTCAGGGGTGGGTTTGGGTTTTGAGGTACAGGGGTATTCATAGGGTTCAGGGCTAGGTTTGGGTTTTGGGGTACAGGGGTATTTTTTGGGTTTAGGGATAGGTTTGGGTTTTGGGGTACAAGGTATATTTATAGGGTTAAGATGGGTTAGTGTTTAAGGGTGTTGGGGTATTTTAAGGAGTAAGGGTGGGTTATGATTATGGGGTGCAGGGGTATTTAAAGGGAGCAGGGTGGGATTAGCACACGATATGAGACATGGCATGAAGGGCGGAACGTACCACACGCCCCCAGCGTTTGTCACGCCCCCAGCACAAGTCCGCAGCACAACGCAGACACGCCCACAAGGGACTACTTTGCTGGCACGGTTCTTTTACCTTTTCATTGTATATGGTGGGCGTCTGCATAGCCTATGTCCTTCTGCTGCAACTGCCCTTTCCAACGCTGTATTGGGTGTTGTTATTGGTGCTGTGGTTCCTGAAATTACCTGCCTCAAAGGTTTGGGCTCTCTCTTTATTATATTAGTATGGATAAAATTGTCTTGAGGGAGGGTTGCAGTGCATTCGTGGCTCCAGTACCTGAACACCACCCAGGCCTCTACTAACGCATGGGGCTCTGAAAGTCTACATTAGGCCTGGGCTGTGAACTCCGCTCCGTTCACTGAGTCTGCGGAGTTTTCCGCCTTCCGCGCTCCACAGAGCACACAGAGACCGAAAACTCCGCCTCACGTCCTCACCAACATTCACCTACCTAATGTTGGTGAGTGTGGAAAATTGAATGCTAGACTAACTCCCAGCGATATTTCTCAACGCATGAGGTCGCAGATGGTCGTGACTGCTTGCATTGAGAAACCATCTATTCGCGTTGAGGAAGCTGCCGCTCAAGAAGAAAATCTACTTGAGCGGCAGAAAGAAGCAGTTCCCTCTTGAGCTGTGCTGATTTTCTAGTGCGGGACAAGCACCCGGCGCTAAAAATCAGCTAGAACAGCACGACCTAACGCACTCTGCCACTTAAGGTGTTTTTGGGTCACTTCGCTCCGCACAGGCCAAGTCTACATCCTCCCTGGCAATCATCCAACCTCCCCAGTCTCAAGGACATAGCTTTCATTGGTGAAGCAGGGGCACTGAGGCCCAAAGGTCTGAGGGGTCCTGATTAGTGTTGTATTTCACAGCTCAAACAGCACCAGAGGGCCCGTTTCCTTCCTTGCACGAGGGCCCTTGACACACTCGCTACCTGACTGCCTAATCCCACTCTGTGCCGACCTCCTCCGAGACATTTACCACCTGTTCAGAGAAAGTTCTAAGGGTCTACGTAAAACCCCTCGAAATTGGGAATTCTGTGAGGATTCTACCTGCTATTTCCCGTTCTGTGGGCTTTAATTCGTAGGAGGAGTCACTTTTAGATATTTTGTACTATCATGGTAATTCCAGCCACCCAGAATCCCTGCTTATAGGGCCTGATGTACAAAAATCGCATCATAAAAAAGTGATCACAAATTGCTCACAAACTTTTTGCAAATGCAATCTGATTTTATGAACAGACCTATATAAAAATAAGCAGTGCTAGCTTTGCAAAAGAATAGGCGGGGGCCATAGTTTTGCTCAAAAGCTCACAGCAGGCTATTAAATGTCACTGTGGGAAATGCCAATGCTGAGTCCTCTTGATTCCATCCCATGCCTCTTTATTCTACCACAAGACACCGCTTACCCCATTATCTCACGCTTGAGGGTTCTTTCTCATCCCTCCTTTCTCTCTTTGCCACTTTTTTAGGTCTCGCGACCTATCAATGCGCGCAAGCGCATTGAGCGGAGCGAGAATTCAAGTGCTCAAAATGCTCGTGAAACCAAGGGTTTCGTTCGTGCAGTTTTCTTTAAGTTCACGTGAATCACGTGACCAAACAAGCACGCGCATCAGCCTCCCTCCCTCCCTCCTAATTGCATTTTTTCACGGCCGCACAGCACATCAAAGGGCTTCTCCCAGTGTGTGCTGTGCGGCTTCTCCTCCCCTAATTATTCATGGCTGGCCGGCCGTACTTTCAGGCCACCATGTGTCATGAGGCTTGTTTTTAATATGTTCACTTTCAGCTGCATCTGCAGCAATGTACCACAAGGGGGTGCTATGTTTCCATTTACAGTACAGAACTAGCCATTGTTAAATTAACCTTAGTTACTATCGTCAATGAAAGCGCGCAACTCAGAAATACCAATGCTGTGAAACATATTCCTTATCAATGTGTCAGTTAGCTGAGCATCTGCTGCTCTTTAAGGGCCCGGGTTATTATTAAAAAAAAAAAAGTTGCTCTCGCTCTTCAATATATTATCCTGAGCCCTTGGTGAAGGATTTGATTATTTTGTTTGGTGCGACTGCTGTGTTCGGGAGATGTAGCCAGGTTGGAGAGGTGCCAAAATATGCAATTTATGTGGCTACGCCTGATTAAATGTTAAGAGTTACTCGAGTGACCTCCTTTTAATCACTTCCGTGCCAAGAACAAGGTCTGGCGGGGTGCACAAGCCCGAGCAACTCGTCTCTGCTTGCGAGCAGGGTGTTGGGGTCTTGTGTACAGCCGGGGTGCCTCACTCCAGGTTCTCATTCGATTTTATTTTAATAGAAAGCGGCTCTGATTGCAAAAATACTCACCAATTATTGTGTATGCTGACAAGCCCAGCCAGCTTCATCCGCAGGGAGGACTCTCTCCTCTCTCCGGTCAGAAGCGAGGCTGCAATGCCAAGAAGTGACGCACACAATGATTTACAAAATAAAGGCGATACTGACAGTTTGTACTGCACAGAATATGGAGTTATCTCTTTCTATGTAGATGATGGCTTCAAGTTTCTGTAGTTGTTTATTTTATCAGCAGTATTGCCAATATCACATAAAGAGATGTGAATACCCTGTATCTGAATTTGTCAAAAGTTGTGGTTGGCAGTTTGATTTCCATCACTAAATTACACAGTGCTTGCTCCTGGCATGGGTCTTGTTGTAGGTAAGTGTATGCCTAGAACCATGGAGTGTACACTTCAGGACCGCTGCACTCGTGCACACGAGTGAACCTGTCTTCCTGATAGTGGCACAAGATTTTTACGAGCATGTACATTCTGTTCTGAACTAAGGGTCCATTTGGCTAATATTTTGGTACAGAAAAAGAGCCATTTGCAAATCTAAATTAACCAACCTGGTTCGCAGAAAGAAGTGGAATTTTAGAATCGTAAAGTATGATTGTGTACTATCCCACAAGTATAATGAATTTCCCCCCAACGTAAATTCACGGTTATTGTGAGGTAATGGCATTCCCATGTAGAGGCAGAAGGGTGTCTGGCCTCACAGCATGTAATACTCACCAGCTAAGCAGTGCTTAATTTAAGCCAGCGTTTCCAGGGCAGGAATGGAGAGGGCACATCACGGTGTTTAATGAGGGTACAGGGGAAGGCGGAAGGAAGCATATTTTCACTATGGGAAACCAAAAAAAGAAAAAAAATCTATTGTAGGAGGGCATTATATTGCTATAAATGATATTGTACAACTAGCTACATGTCTCCACGAGAGTTTAATTAAATCTGTGATCGTCACAACTTTCAGGCGGTACAGGATTACATCTGGGATTCTTCGGGAATCTAAAGCAAGTTGAAAACGTGCCCATATCTTAGAAGTCACTCTATAACTCAAGATCTGGTGTGCTCAGGGGCCAATTTAGGCCTGGATTTCTCCACACCCTGTCAGGAACTAGGGCAGTCCTAACTGTGGCTCACACTTCTTCAGGCATCTCGAGTTAATTCTGGTGTTGAAACCATGCCAGATAACAAATATGCTTCATGGGAAAAGCACAATGTGACCGGAGGGCAACACAGTGAAATAAGTCATGTGTGGCTGCTCTGTTGACTAAAATATCCATTCTAGAAATCAGCATTTGACATCATGGTCACAGTAAGTAACAGTAGATGTGCTATTTTCAAAACCAACACGTAAATTAAAAAAGTGTTATTTACAATACCAATCGCTCAAACATTCCTAATGCGAAAAGTTAAAAGTATGGGCATTGTAAATCATAAAACAAAAAAAAATGTCATTTAGAAAACCAATAGCTCAAACTTTCCTACTGCGAGACCTATTGGCAACGCCATTGCTTGTTTTCTGTGTTGCCTTTCCCCTGCTTTCCTTCTTGTGTGTTTTTCTCTCTCTTGTTCTAGGTTAAATTCAAATGAGCAAAAATAAGTTACTGTCCCCTAACAGGAGTGCCAGTGTGCTCCACCTGCAACCACTGGCTCAAATTAAGTGCTGCAAGTAGATCTGTAAACAAAATACCAGATTGCAAGGGGGCTGCTTTAAAAAGAAAAAAAGTTTTTTTGTTTTGGAGAACTTTTGTGCGAGCTGGCCGTGGTCCCCCGGGACACCAGATATTCTGTCAGAAGTTGCAGCATTGTTTCCCAAAGTGGAAGGTGTTCATAGTGGACCCCTTACTGTTTGTGAATCAGCAACCACTCCAACTTGGGTTCAATCCAGAGGAATGGTTTCCAACACAATTTCAGTCGCAACCATTATTGATAAAATACCTTACCTACTCACAATTTGGAAAAAATTACTTTTAAACATGTCTCTTTCAAATTGCAACTCGTTATGGGTTTCTAAACCCATGTTCTGATTGTGAAAAAAATTACCAAATAGCATAATGGGGTTAGTTAATCAGAAAATGTGATTTAACAGTCGCAAAGCCTTTAACCACATCGCTGCTGTGGTTATTTTTGCCCTGTGCTGGATATTCCTATTTTCCTCTATTCATGACGAGCTCAGCTCGTCATCAGCACAGCTCAACTGTGCCTCATGACGAGCTGAGCTCGTCATGAGCATGGAAAGGGTTAATTCATGGTTTGCAACCGCTAAATCACTTTGAAAAGCAGGGTCATAGGGGCCAGAAGTACAAAGCATTTTAACGCTCGCAAGTGGCCCATAGGGCCGTTTGCAACCTGTAAAATGTTTTAGTTTGCGAGTCAGTAGCCTGTCACCAATTCGCAAAATAGTGTTTGCAAGTTACTATTAGGAAGGGGCGTGTTAAGGGCGTCCCTTCGTAATAGCGAGTCACGCTGGTATGAGGGAAAGTTTTGCGACTGAGAGTGCGGTCACAAGTCATTTGCAGTTACCACCAACTTCAAGTTGGTGGTAACCCATTTTCAAACAGGAAAGGGGTCCCCAAGCGACCCCTGCTCTTTTGTGAATGTGGGCGGCAAAATTGCCTACTCTTAAACATGAAAAGGCAGCTTTTCATTTTATTTTTGAAATGCATCCCATTTTCGTTTTAAGGAAAACGGACCACATTACAAAAAAATGTTTGCTTCATTTAAATAGCAATCACAGACATGGTGGCCTGCTGACCCCCGCGGACACAATCCCTGTGAGAGCAGGCCAGTTTCAATGCGTGGCAAATTGACGAGACCTACCTCACAAATATTAATGGGGTAGGTCTATTTGCGACGTACAGGGAATCGCAAAATGTGTCAAGACAAATTTGTGCATGGGTGTTTGGGGTTTCCTATTTGCTAATCGCATCAATTCGCAATTAGGAAATGGTAACGGACTTTTTTGAAAATCTGGCTCACATTCCCAGGTCCTCCTCAAGCGTAATCATTCCTCGTCGGTGAGTTTTTCGTTAAACAAAAGGTCAGCCTTTACGTCGTAATCGTGTGAAATATTTGCTTCCTTGCAATGCGATGCTGCCACCTAGTGGCCTTTCTTTACATTGCTTGTTTTTAGATCTGTGATCCTGCTGTATCGAGTAAGACCTACAATGTATATGTATTTATGTATTTGCATTAAGAGCATGGAAGAGCACTAAAGAACGGAAGACTTATACCTTACACTACGCTACCTGTGACTAAATTGTGTCACACAAAATCATCTCCTTTTACACAGCCACCTTTCGAGGAGCTGATATCAGAAGGTGGCAGGCAATGCGGGGTAGAAAACTCCTGTATGGAGCGTTTCCAGGGCACATTTTATATGGAGGCTGAGCTCAGCTGGTGTCCGTCGGGGTTTTGTAACCTCCCCAAGACAGCAGCGGCAGCCTTCGGAGCTTCAGTTTGTTTTTAGGCGGGTAAAATGGCTGAAGGAGAGTGGCCTGCACAAAGCTGAATGGGCACGCTCCTTCAGAAGCACTTTAATGGCTAGGGCCTAGGGAAGTATTAGGCTTATGGCCCTGTCCCTTCTCAGGCCCTTCCTCCCGGCTCCCTCCCGTCACACAGCAGGCTTTTTGAGGTTGTCAGGACCAGAACAGTTTGACAATAAGGTCTCCCTAGAAGTAGAGACACTAACTAGAAAACTAGTGCCCGATTAAAGCCTGGGCAGAGTTGTATGACTTGGATGGATACCGGTGTGCTTGATCGCAGCTGGCCCAGTGTTCCAGTACCAGAAATTACCAGGTGAGGAACACTGGCTCTGATCTTTATGGGTGCAGAAATGCAGTGGCGGCTCACTTGGAACAGTGGTGGTGGTGGGTGGGGAGGAATTACATTGCGTTTTTACAGAAATGAACTTAACTTGTCTGCCCCGCTGCTGGATGCCTCTTCCGCCACGCATGCCTCTCCTCGGTCTGCTCGAAGCACCATAAGCACTCAGGCCTTCGGACTCTCCCAGCCAATCACAATGCCGCAGGAGCAGCATCCTCATTGGTCTGAGCGTCCTGTTTGGACAATCGGGCAGTGCCTAGGGAGGCTGGGCTTGTTCTCCATGGGGCTGTGCAACACAACCCAATGGAGGACATGCCAAGTGCGCATGATAGGGCTGACCAAACTGTCATATGCTCTTACAGAAGTGCAAATCACTCCTCCCCTGCTCTGGTGTCACAGAGCCACCCTGCCCGACTCCCACATAGAAAAAGAAAATTATAATAATGTCATGTTATTATCATTTTCGTTTTCTGTTTTACAGTGCTGAAATAGCAGTGGGGCGATGCTCCTCCACCTTAGTGGAGGAGCCGCCGTGCAGAAACGTACTGGTAAAATCACATGCAGTTGTTGGTAACTGCTGTGGGAAGAGGTACAGCTCAGTCCACTGACCTGCACCAGCATCACCGGGGAGGACTGCTCCCCACAGCCAGGACACAGCCGACCATGAAAGTAATTTAGGGGTCAACAAAGCAAACACAAAGAGATGATGGACGGAGCGCTGAAACTTTTCAGACACTTACTCCCAGTCACAGATCTGGGTTGAATCCATCATTGTTCTTTAGCTCACTCCACCACCCCAGTTAAGACACAGCTTTATGCAAATCAGTCTTGACCCAGTGCCTTATGGGAACAGTCAAGCCCGAACTGCCAAGCCATGTCTTCCCTCGACTGGAAACAAGCATCCTCGGACTGCTTTTGGGCTAACCGCCCTCATCAGCCAGGCTAGCTTGAATCCAGTGGCAAAGTGAGCAAAGGGCCCACGTCTTGGCATACCCTGCCAACTTAGGGCGAACAAAGCAAACACAAAGAGATGATGTACGGGGAGCTGAAACTTTTTAGACACTCAACCCAAGTCACAGATCTGGGTTGAATCCATAATTGCTCTTTAGCTCACTTCGCCACTCCAATTTAGACACACCTCTATGCAAATCAATCTTGACCCTGTGCCTCATGGGAACAGTTCAGCCTGAAATACCAAGCCATGTCTTCCCCGGACCAGAAACAAGCATCCTGGAACCGGTTTCAAGCTAACAGCCCTAATCAGCCAGGCTAGCTTGAATCCAGTGGCAAAGTGAGCAAGGGACCCACTTCTTGGCATACCCTGCCAACTTAGGGCGAACAAAGCAAACACAACAAGATGATGGACGGAGTGCTGAAACTTTTCAGGCGCTCACCCCCAGTCACAGATCTGGGTTGAATCCATCATCGTTCTTTTGCTCCCTTCGCCAACCAAATTTCGACACAGGTATATACAAATCAGTCTTGACTCTGTGCCTCATGGGAACAGTCCAGCCTGAACTCCTCACTACATCATAGCTTAATGGTTGAAGACCGGATCCAGCACAGAATATTTTAGCTTGAAGCCTGACTTTAAAATGGTGCTCGCTCGAGCCATTTATAGCTTTGCCTCACCTCCACACTGATAATAAACAGTGAAACATGACTACACTCATCCTGGCTGTTTTTAAAATGGAGCCCGTTTGAAGCAATTTAATTGCAGTGTCTGAGTGAGGATGTGCTTTGATCGTGACAAGCAGCCATTCTTGAGCACTTTATGAATCTTTTAAGACACAATCCGCCCGATTCATCAAAGAAAATAGCGCTCGCAAAGGGCCAGATTCTGAGAATCTGGCCCTTTGCGAGAGCGATTTTTGCATTTGGGATTCAGCATCCCAAATGTAAAAATCACTAATTGCGATCTCGCAATTTTGCGAGGAATTACATTTAAGGAATCTCTATTTGAGATTCCTTAAATGCAATTCAACATCCAATTTCATTTTGCGAATTCGCAATTTCTTGCCGCAATTTACCGCGAGGTCAGACCTCGTGGTAAATTGTGAAAACTCATAAAAATGCATTTAAATGCATTTTTCTGAGTTGCATGTTACACACACACATGTCCTTTGGACATGTGTGTGTGCAACACCTGTGTAAAATTTCATATGAGGGGTGCTACAGGGTGTCCTTTGGACACCCCTGGCACCCTTCCAATCGCTATCTTATTTGCGATTAGCAAATTGCTAATCGCAAATAAGGAATACTCCCCATTCATTCCTATGGGCCTTTTGGCCCATAGGAAGGAATGGCGAGTTATTCCTTGTTTGCGATTAGCAATTTGCTAACCGCAAATAAGGAATATGTAGGAATCGCATTTCTTCATGCAATTTCTACATGAATCCCGTTTTGCGAGTCCTTAATAGCGATTCGCTATGATTTGCTATTAGGGCCTCGCAAAACGGGAGTATGATGAATCAGGCTGAATGTGTCTGTTTGTTTATTTTTATTGTATTATATTTTAAAATTGACTTTGCAATTGATGTTATGCTTTCTTTCGGTCCTCCCACTGAGGATAATGCACAAGCAGACATTCCTTAACACTATCTGAAACTTAAAAGACCCATAGTGTCTGTATATTTTATATTTTTATTTCTATTTTTATTTTATTCTTATTTATTTTATTGTATAATTTGATTTTGTTATTGATGATGTGCATTCGTTTTCCTAACTTAACTTGCGTGCTTTGCATTGACCCTCTACTTTGCATGCTTTTACTCTCTAGTCTGTGTAAATCTTATAATCTCTTGTAGGCCCTCCTCCACCCTACCTTCGTGGCTCCTCACAAGTGCATCCAGCCTACTGCTTGATTGCTATTTACGTCTCAACATTCTTACCATTCAATCATGCGCCCATCTAATCCCACCCGGAACTCTAATCTTGTGCGTTACGGACCCAACTCCTAGTACATTAATTACCCTAACAAATTGACCCGTAATGCAAAAAAGTACTTCAAGCACAGCATTCTAAAACAACACCCTGAAACACTTATTGTAGATAAATATCACTCAGCGACCAACGGCAGCACGAAAACAAACTTCATTTTCTACACTAATCGCCCGACTCAATGGAAAAACAGCTTCTCTCTTCACCTTCTAGTCGCCAAGTCAGTAACAATTCCCTATGGTGAAAAAATATCCACTACCATCTCCCCGACCTTCAAAGGGGATCTCACTATCTCCATTTACAGAACTGGAACCATTCTCATTCAAGCCACCGACCCTCACCTCACCACTTTTGACCGCCACTTCCCCACACTTCTCTCCTCGCTAACTCAACTGAGCTATCAAACCCTTTCCTCCTATCCCTCACTACTCTCACTAATATCGGGGAACCGATCCAATCTCCCTGCCCTGACGACCCTCTCCTCAACTCATGGACTTCCTCCATCACTCACTACATTCACACTACCCCTATTCTCACTCTCCGTTGCCAAACACCCACCATTCTCACATATACTGATCCCTCCAGGAGCAACAAACTCACAACTAACAATCCCCCCAAGGCCAATCTTAACAGCTTGGTCTCTAACCTCAGTCTGCCTGTGACTGTTATCCCCACAGACATTCCCCTCTCCACCCCTGAGAATCTGAACCCTCTCCTACAACCTTCCCCTACCACCTACACTGACCCAGTTCCCCGACCCTTACTTCCCCCCTGTCTAACTTCATTTCCAATCCTGTGGTCTCTCTCCCCCCTCCTACCACTGCATTCTCCCCCCTCCGATGTCGCACTCCCACATTCACAACCTGCCTCCACCGCCAATTTTGCTGACAATGCCCGGAACCCTGACGTCCGTCCCAGAATTTCTCTCCCTCCTCACTTGGACACCAGTCCCACCTCTCCTACACTGAACTCCTCGAATAGGAACATTACAATACCGACTCCCCGCATACAATCTCCCCCCTCTCCTAATCCCATGGACTCCATCCAACCCCGCACCCCTGCTCAACCTCCCTCCGTTGACCCCAGTCATCCCCGACCCCTACCTAAAACCTTAAACTTCCTCAGCTCTATAGCACAGCAACTGAACAGAATGGAGCAGAAAATTAACTCCCTTGCTGCTGATTTCCTTCACCTACAACAAGACCTTCTCAACAGGGCCAAGCCTCAGTGCTCCCTCCCCCTGAGGTGTTGTGTTCCTACTTCACTCAATACATCTCACATAGCCCCACAGAGCACCCCTCGTCCCCCCAGCCCTTCATCGAGCCAGGCCCTCAGTCCCAACAGGGTTAGCCAACCCTTTTCGGTACCAAAACCTATTGAACTCTACGACCCCCACCTCGCGTTGGATCAGAAGTCAGCCCCTGTCCACATCCCTTTTATTATCAGCACTAACAGAATCGCAAATACTATCCACCCGCCTAGACCCCCTGCTCAATACACCTCTATACGCCTAACTCCCCCCATCATCGAGGCTCCCCGTCCTCTCTCTTGCATGCTCCTAAACGGCAGATCAGCAGTACAACACGCTACGGACATTGCTGAAGCTCTTCTCGCTGAAAAAATTGACATCGCCTACCTCACAGAATCCTGGCTCAATGCCCACTCCACCCCCATTCTTAACATATCCTCACCCCTCCGGGATACAACCTCATCAGACAAGACAGGCCGATCAAAACTGGGGGGGGGGGGGGACTAGCCATCATTCACAGATATGGAATACAGATTACCAAACTCAAACCTGCAGAATACCTATCGTTTAAATACCTAGGCGTTGAACTCACCTCCAAGGGGAACCCCACACATCAAATTCCACACCATCTACCATCCTCCTGGAGAGAGTACCCTTTTCCCCGAAGCACTAGCAGACCTAATAACACGATTCTCCTTGACAGACACCAAAGACGTGTTCTTGGGTGACCTCAATATCCACTGGAACGACCCAGAAGACTCCACTGTAATGAACCTTTCCAACCTTCTGGAAATATATAACCTCAGCTGAATGATGAACGGCGCCAACTCAGACAAACGGGAAGGTCTTGGAGACAAAACCACTTGTCCCTGCACCTAACACATCTGAGATCTGCTTGACGGTCATACAAAAAACACATCTTCAGTGAAAAGGCATCTTTTTTCCACAGCCAACTAGATCTTGCGAAAAACAGACCGAGAGAACTCTTCAACATTGTTAAAAGCCAAACTAACTGTACTTCCTCTCAAGAAATCGAAGCCACCAATGAGCGATGTGAAGAAATTGCCACCTTCTTCACTAATAAAGTCTCTAAAATTGATCAATCCTTCCTACAAACTGCTATCCCCCGTCCCCCTTAACGCGCCCCCTTAAACCTCCCTGGACCACTCGGAAAGAGCTCCTAACATGGACAATCAGACCTACTTCCAGCTGAAAAACAATGCGCATTGGTCCGACTTTGAGCTAATGTCAATAAACGAGGTCTTCAATATAATTTCCAATCTAAAAACTTCCTCCCACACCATGGACACCCTCCCTTCCACAATCATAAAAAAACTCAACCACACCATTTCCCCTTTCTGGACAAAAATCAACGCCTCTCTCACCTCAGGCTGTGTCTCAGACTCCCTTCAACTAGGATAAAAGACACCCATTCTCAAGAAAACTGGGGCTGACCCTAATGATCTAAACAACCTCAGACCTATCTCTAACCTCCCATTCCTTGCAAAAACATTGGAGAAATGCGTTCTCCTCCAACTCAATAATCACATTGATGAGTTCAACCTCCTTGATGCCTTTCCATCTGGTTTCAGAAAAGGCTGTAGCGCGGAAACAACTGTGCTCAACTTCACCGCGACATTCACAAGGCCCTAGACGAAGGTGATGCCAGCCTACTCATCCTTATTGACCTATCTGCGGCATTCGACACAGTAAACCATCCAGCCCTTTTGGAGACCCTGTCTAAACGGTCCGGTATTAATGGCACAGTACTAAAATGGTTCACCTCCTTCCTTCAACACCGCTTGCAACAAATGAAAATTAACTCCTGTCTCTCAAAGCCGCAAGGCTCGATCCTCTCCCCGTCCCTCTTCAATCTCTTCATGGAGCCCCTCACAATCATATTGAAAAAAGCTGGAGTGAATTACCACCTCTACGCGGACGACACCCAAATCTATTTCAGGATCAAGTCTCCCAGTGACTCCAACTCCTCAATACCACCCTAACCGAGATCCAAACTTGGTTCTACGTTAACCACTTAAAACTCAACCCAGACAAAACGGAAATAATCCTATTCTCTCCAAAAAGTAACCATTGTCCAATCCAAGAGTGGCTCAAGAATCTGGTTGCTCTAAACAGCCCCTCACCCTATCTGGCTCAGTTAAGTCTCTAGGCATCAACCTTGACAAGAACTTATCAATGGAGGCTCACATCAAAAACTCTGCAAAAAGTGCTTTCTTCTCTCTAAAACACCTCAATAAACTGAAACCTTTTCTACCCCACGAGGACCTCAAGACAGTAGTCCAATCTCTAGTTACACTCATGTAGTTACTCACCAACCCATGCAGCCACTTATTAAAAAAATGTGTGAGACTGATACAGATATTTACTTATTTAAACATTACTCACTAACCCATGTATTCACTAAGATATAATTAATCAGTCAGTTATACAATCAATTTTACAAAAAAGTCATCCATTTAGACACTTACTTACCCATTTATTCTTCCATCGACCTTTAGATATACATATATAAAAAATATTTATTTTTCAGAAAGATACACATCCACTGGATGATGTCATCAGTAATGTCATCAGTGATGTCATTTGAGATGTCATCAGTGATGTCATGAGTGATGTCACTGACCATGTCATGAGTGATGTAATATGTGACGTCATCAGCAGTGCATTGCGGGCGCGCGAGTTATAGTTAGCTGAACTAACTATAACGGGGGAATTTCAATGGTTTTGTATGAGTAAAATGACCAGCTAACTATAACTGGTGTGAAACCTATGGTTTTTTCAGTGAATTTCAAAGGTTTTTAAAATGCTAATTCCTAACTATAACATGTGTGAAACCTATGTTTTTTTCAGTGAATATATATATATATATATATATATATATATATATATATATATATATATATATATAAGAAAAGAGTTGCCCCTCTGGAGGTAAATTACACGCAGGTAAGTCTCGTCCACACAGCAGGGGCAGCCTGTGCACGCACAATCCTCATCAACATGCAACGCTGCCTACGCGTTTCGGGCGTGGCACCCTTCTTCATGGACAGCTTGTATAGTCAATGACGGCAAACTGAACATTACCAGCAAATTCCCTCTTTTAATTTTAATTTCACAATGCACACTCAGGTGAGTTGTCCAAAGGCATTCTGGGACTGGTAGTGTGGATAACTCCCCTGTGGGTCGCTGACATCACTCCACCATTGCAGTTCAATTCAAGAGGCATTTTTGTGTTCTGCAAAGCCGCCCCGATTTCAAGGAACACTTCCTGCTCTGTTTTTGCTGGCAAGATAAGCCGCGACGGACGCGCCAGAGTCTCGCGGTGATGCTCTACCGTGACCTGGGCTGGCCACAATATTTGAAAGAAAAGAGTTGCCCCGCCAGAGGTAAAGCACACGCAGGTAAGTCTTGTCCACACAGCAGGGGCAGCCTGTGCACGCACAATCCTCATCAACATGCAACGCTGCCTACGCGTTTCGGGCGTGGCGCCCTTCCTTATGGACAGCTTGTATAGTGAATGACGTAAAACTGAACATTACCAGCAAATTCTCTCTTTTATTTTTAATTTCACAATGCACACTCAGGTGAGTAGTCCAAAGGCATTCTGGGACTGGTAGAGTGGATAACTCCCCTGTGGGTCGCCGCCGTCACTCCACCATTGCAGTTCAATTCAAGAGGCATTTTTGTGTTCTGCAAAGCCGCCCCCGATTTCAAGGAACACTTCCGGCTCCATTTTTGCTGGCAAGATAAGCCGTGAAGCATGCAACGCTGCCTACACGTTTCGGGCGTGGCGCCCTTCCTCATGGACAGCTTGTAAAGTGAATGACGGCAAACTGAACATTACCAGCAAATTCCCTGTTTTATTTTTAATTTCACAATGCACAAACTTTTCATAGTGTGATTAAAACCAGGGTTGCAGATCCCCCACTGTGGTTGAAACATTTTTTTAAATCATTGTTTATGTGCAGGAAGGCGCACCTCCCTGCACATAAACAAATAATGGCCTTTTGCTGTTTCGGTGTGGAAACAGCAAAAATGAGGAGAAATTAAACATTTCTCCTCGTTGCACCAGGGTAAGACTTGGTTTTCCCTGGTCTTAATTTTTAGCACTGCCCCATATTTACTCCACCCTAGTAAATATGGGGCAGCTTCAAAATTAATGGGTGTTGCGGTGGAACGCCCACCGCAACACACACTGCTATCCCCTTTCATGCTAAGTATAGCGCAAAAGGGTGCCTTGTTTACAAGGCAGAGTTAAGCCACGTTAAGGCAAATCCCCTATCGCCACTGCAATGTGGTGAAAGTGACATTGTAGTGGTGATAAGGGCTTGTAAATATGCCCCTGAAAGTCTAAGTTGTCCATCCTCTAGGTCATGATTGATCTATACTGAATTGGTCGCTGACATTTCATTGTGATTTTGTTGGTACCCCATAGCATGCAGACAATAGGTTAGCTGTTTCAGCAAAGCTCATTGCGCTGACAAGCACTATGACGTTTAACACCAAACACTTTATGATGAGCTAAATTCCAATCCTGGTGAAAGGTGTTTACACAAGGATCGGGGTTAGGAGTTGTGTGACAATTATCCCACCCTCACAGTTTTCCCCTGATAAATTCCGGCAGTTTGAGAAAAGACCTGGAAAAAAGGCAAAACAGGCACCATTTGGTGTGTACAAGCTGATTCTGTTTTCCTGTTGAAAACACGGAATTGGTGTTTACCATAGGTGGTATACCAAACCATTAGGTAATGCTGTTTACCATGTGTGGTACATTACCCGCCCTAGTCCAACAAACTTGTAGTGAGGACCCAAGAAGGATGATCCTGAATGGTGATCCTTTGGAAAGTCACATGCCACATGCCACAGGAGACAAGGGCTACGTTACAATTAGATGCAATATTAGCTTTAGACAATTATTCGGAATATTCAGTACAAGCACAGAAACCCCCAACAGGAAGACCTATGGAAAGGATTAGCAAACTGTGTTTCTAGAAACTACATTGTCTAGTCCAGCAGCTGCCTACCCCACCTGCTTCATCAATCATTTTATACAACAGACTGACAGGCTGTAAACTTGCTTCAAGAATTCCTTTTGAATGTCTGTATTCTACTCAGCACTACATAACACATCCGATGAGAAAAGGGTCCGAGGGATGTTTTAAGACCAGCCGTGGTTCGTATCCCCCAACAACGAAGTTATACAAACAACAGAGAACCAGGGGTCTAAACAGGAGAGTCAGGTCTAATAGATTCTGCTCTAATCACAACTGCTACTAGTTCAGTTGTTGGTGCCTAATCACCATACAGCTAATGAGTATCAAGGGTACATACTGATGTAACTAAGCCAAGAGCACACGTGTATGTCGGTGAGACCCACAAAAGAAATTGTAATGGATTCCCATCAAATGTCTTGCGATGATCTATATTCTCATCTGGTCATCCAGAAAACATGGGTTGGTGTGTCCCTTGATCATTGGGACCATTTCCACGCCCAGTTGTTGAAAAGTCTCAGTGAGTCAAACCCACGCACACAGTGGCGTAACGAAACTTGAGGGGGCCCCCCTGCAAACTACATGGAGGGGGCCCCCCTCCCATCGTCCGTGCCAGTCTAGAGCTCTCAGGCCAGCGACCCGCCATACTGCGGGGGATGCGGGGCTATTGTTACACCACTGTAACTAATCCAGCCGTTATAAGTAACACTGGATGGTGGAGTCAAAGGTTGGGCTTAGTCTGCCAGCAGGCTATCATAGGTGGTGGTTCATTCATTACAGGGTCTCTGCCATCAGTACGCCGGGGAAGTTTGCCCAATTCTAGGTGGGTTTCCTGATGCAGACTCCTGTCATGATATACAACATCAAGCCCACTCATCGTTCAGTTTTGACAAAAGTGCATCCACTACTCCTTTTCATTTCCGTTTTAAAACATTAGACAATGCGACAATGCAGTATTTCAAAAGCAGATGTAACTACAAAAAGCTAATTTTGATAATACATTTTTATTAGTAGACAATAGCAATCTTAAGAGGCATTGCATAGCTTCATACACACTTGACCCCAATTCCATCACAGTCTCTCTCTCAGTGAGTCAGTCTCTCTCTCTCAGTCAGTCAGTCTCTCTCTCTCTCTGTCATTCAGTCTCTCAGTCAGTCAGTCTCAGTCAGTCAGTCTGTCAGTCAGTCAGTCAGTCTGCCAGTCTCTCTCTCTTTCTGTCAGTCTGTCAGTCAGTCAGTCTCTCTCTCTCTCTCTCTCTCTCTCTCTCTCTCTCTCTCTCTCTCTCAGTTTCTCAGCCAGTCAGTCTCTCAGTCAGTCAGTCTTCAGTATCTGAGTCAGTCAGTCTCTACTCTCTCTCCACTCTCTCTCTCTCCATTCTCTCTCTCAATTTAGTCAACTCTATCTCTACTCTCTCTCTCTCTACTGTCTCTCCACTGTCTCCCTCTCCACTTTCTCTCTCTCTATTCTCTCTCCACCCTCTCACTCTCCCTCTCTCTCTCTCCACTCTCTCCCTCCACTCTCTCTCCACTCTATATTCTCTCTCTTCACTGTCTCCCTCCACTCTATCTCCACTCTATATTCACTCTCTCTCTCTCTCCCTCCACTCTCTCTCTCCACTGTCTCTCTCTACTCTCTCCACACTTTCTCCACTCTCTCCCTCCACTCTCTTTCTACTCTCTCACCACTCTCTCTCCACTGTCTCTTTCTCTACTCTCTCTCTCTAATCTCTCTCTTTTCACTCTCTCTCTTTCCACTCTCTCCCTCTCCACTCTCCCCACTCTGTCTCCACTGTCTCCCTACACTCTCTCTCTCCACTCTCTCTCCACTGTCTCTCTCTCCACTCTCTCTCTCCACCCTCTTTCTCTACTCTCTCTCTCTCTCCACTGTCTCTCTCAAGTTCAAGTTCAAGTTTAAAATTTGTATAGCGCACTACTCACCCAGAGGGTCCACTCTCTCTCTCCACTCTCTCTCAAATCTCTCTCACTCCACTCTCTCTCCCACTCTCTCTCACAAAGTAGTGTGTATTGCCATGGGCGTACGCAGAAATATTTCCGAGGGGGGGGCACATTTTTAACTTCATCACCATCCCCCTTGCACCCTTCTCCCCTCTGCCTTGCACCCTTCTCCCCCTTCCCCTTGAACCCTTCTCCCCCTCCGCCTTGAACCCTTTTCTACTTTGCACCATTCTCCCCTCTGCCTTGCACCATTCTCCCTTCTGCCATGCACCCTTCTCCCCTCTGCCTTGCACCCTTCTCCTCTCTACCTTGCACCCTTCTCCCATCTGCCTTGCATCCTTCTCCCATCTGCCTTGCACCCTTCTCCCCTCCCTCTTGCACTCTTCTCTCCTCTGCCTTGCACCCTTCTCTTCTCCGCCTTGCACCCTTCTCCTCTTTACCTTGCACCCTTCTCTCCTGTGCCTTGCACCCTTCTCCCCTCCACCTTGTGCCCTTATCCCCTCTGCCTTGCACCTTTCTCCCCTCTGCCTTGCACCCTGCTCCCCTCTGCCTTGTATCCTGCTCCCCTCTGCCTTGCACCCTGCTCCCCTTCTCCCCTCTGCTTGCACCCTTCTCCCCTCCGCTTTGCACCCTTCTCCTCTCTGCCTTACACCCTTTTCCCATCTGCCTTGCACCCTTCTCCCCTCTACCTTGCACCCTTCTCCTCTCTGCCTTGCACCCTTCTACCCTCTGCCTTGCACCCTTCTCCCTTCCCCCTTGCACCCTTCTCCCCTCCGATTTGCACCCTTCTCTCTGCCTTGCACCCTTCTCCCCTCTGCCTTGCACCCATCTCCCCTCTACCTTGCACCCATCTCCCCTCTACCTTGCACCCATCTCCCCTCTACCTTGCACCCATCTCCCCTCTGCCTTGCACCCTTCTCCCCTCTGCCTTGCACCCTTCTCCCCTCCACCTTGCACCCTTCTCCTCTCTGCCTTGCACCCTTCTCCTCTCTGCCTTGCACCCTTCTCCCCTCTGCCTTGCACCCTTCTCCCCTCTGCCTTGCACTCGTCTCCCCTCCGCCTTGCACCTTTCTCCTCTCTGCCTTGCACCCTTCTCCCCTCTGCCTTGAACCCTTCTCCCCTCCCCCTTGCACTCTTCGCCCCTCTGCCTTGTACCCTTCTCCTCTCTACCTTGCACCCTTCTCCCCTCTGCCTTGCACCATCTCCTCTCCACCTTGCACCCATCTCCTCTCCGCCTTGCACTCTTCTCCCCTCTGCCTTGCACCCTTCTCTCTACCTTGCATCCTTTTCCCCTTTGCCTTGCACCCATCTCCTGTCCGCCGTGCACCCTTCTCCCCTACGCCATGCACCCTTCTCCCCTCCACCTTGCACCCTTCTCCCCTCCACCTTGCACCCTTCTCCCCTCCGCCTTGCACCCTTCTCCTCTCTGCCTTGCACCCTTCTCCTCTCTACCTTGCACCCTTCTCCTCTCTACCTTGCACCCTTCTCCCCTCCCCCTTGCACCCTTCTCCCCTCCGCCTTGCATCCATCTCCTCTCTGCCTTGCACCCTTCTCCTCTCTACCTTGCACCCTTCTCTCCTCCCCCTTGCACCCTTCTCCCCTCCGCCTTGCACCCATCTCCTCTCTGCTTCGCACCCTTCTCCCCTCCACCTTGCACCCTTCTCCCCTCCGCCTTGCACCCTTCTCCCCTCCGCCTTGCACCCTTCTCCCCTCCGCCTTGCACCCATCTCCTCTCTGCCTTGCACCCTTCTCCCCTCCCCCTTGCACTCTTCTCCCCTCCGCCTTGCACTCTTCTCCCCTCCCCCTTGCACCCATCTCCTCTCTGCCTTGCACCCTTCTCCTCTCTACCTTGCACCCTTCTCCCCTCCCCCTTGCACCCTTCTCACAAGACCTGGAACCCTTCTCCCCTCCACCTTGCACCCTTCTCCCCCTCCGCCTTGCACCCTTCTCCCCTCCGCCTTGCACCCTTCTCCCCTCCGCCTTGCACCCTTCTCCCCTCTGCCTTGCACCCATCTCCTCTCTGCCTTGCACCCTTCTCCTCTCTACCTTGCACCCTTCTCCCCTCCCCCTTGCACCCTTCTCCCCTCCGCCTTGCACCCATCTCCTCTCTGTCTTGCACCCTTCTCCTCTCTACCTTGCACCCTTCTCCCCTCCTCCTTGCACCCTTCTCACAAGACCTGGAACCCATCTCCTCTCTGCCACATTTCTCCCCTCCGCCTTGCACCCATCTCCTCTCTGCCTTGCACCCTTCTCCTCTCTACCTTGCACCCTTCTCCCCTCCGCCTTGCACCCTTCTCTCCTCCGCCTTGCACCCATCTCTTCTCTGCCTTGCACCCTTCTCCTCTCTACCTTGCACGCTTCTCCCCTCCCCCTTGCACCCTTCTCACAAGACCTGGAACCCATCTCCTCTCTGCCTTGCACCCTTCTCCCCTCTGACTTGCACCCTTCTCTGCCCCCCTTTACGAACCCTCCTGCGGATGCCCACATGGTGCTTCTAACAAGAGTGCTTACCTGAAGGCACCATTTTGCTGCCTCATCCCTTCTCATATGAGCTTTACCCTTGAGAATGCTGACAGTCTGACTCTGAGGGCCCCTACTCCCAAAGGGTATACCGACTCAAGACATACTGAACCTTTCTCACAGTTTAAATTCAGAGAAACAATATACTGATGTTATAGAGGCAAATTCACTAAAGAATACAAACTTTCCACACCACCCTCACCAGAAAGCTGGAAAATATCCAACCCAAAGATTTCCTATAGGAATCAAGCTATTGTTTAAAATACTTCACAGTGGGGAGCTGCAGCTAAAGGTGCGGTGTTACATGACAACCAAACTTGTGAAATAGTACTACAATATTTGACAACATTGAGAAGATAGGATCTTGAAACCATTAATTCAAAACATAGTCTTGCAAGTGTGTGGGACAGTGTGTTACCCCTCTGCCCATTCTTCATTAGGAAATGGCAACCAGTTCATGAATAACATGCATATTTGCATCCATACTCTTGTCATGAGTGTGGTATGTGCCTTCAAAACCTGCCGGAAGAACACCATCTCCATTTCCCCTCTCACAACTAGGTAGACTTGACCTCATGACTTGTTCTGTGTCCTAATTGCTCTGTGCTGCCTCCTGCTGGGGCCCCCACCCACCCCATCCTCCTTCCGGGCCTTGCTAGCTCTGACTGAACAGAAACATTGCAACTTGTTACTTTGTTTCTCTTCAGTCAGAGGGAGGGGGCGAGGAGCTCGGAGCAGGCTGCAGACAGCCTGCACCTGCTTTAGAGGGAGAGAGGCTTGCTTCAGCGCAAGCCTCTCTCACAGCTCTCTGAAGTGCTGAGGGCCCCGGGCCCCCTTCATTTACTGAAGAGAGTGGGGCCCCTCCGCACTGCGGGGGCTGCGGGGGTGTTTGTTACGCCCCTGCACGCACACTGTACTGACCATGAGATAAATGACAGAGTATGGGAATATGTGCAGTGCAAAAAGTAGTGAATTGTGTAGAAGATAAAATAGAGTGATGAAAGCAATGGTAACTACATTTTATTTAGACTGTTGTTTCACCCTCTAATTAAAAACAAGAACAGTGCAAAAAAGGCAGACCTAAACAAATATCGACTGCCACAGAGAAAAGGCCAACATGTTTCAGCCACTAGGAAAAAGAGGTTCCACTGGCTTTCTTCAGGGCCTCTGTTCTTAAAAGATTTGCTACCGCTATAGTGAATATACAAATAATAAAGGTGAAAACAGAAAAAGGATTTGAGTGGACATATTAGTCCATCATTGGCTCAACCCATGTCGAAAACTGGAGTGGTCTCACATCCAGATTGGCCGGGGACTAAAACCTCACCTCTCCTGGACCCTGCTCGTTGTAGGCACCGAGGCCTCCCACCTGACTCGGTGCCTACAACGAGGCAACGACAGACAGAGCGGGGTCTCCGTCTTCCTGAGCAGGGTCCAGGAGAGGTGATGAACTGGAGGGTGGCAGTGGTGAACCAGAGGGTGCTGTGATGAACCAGAGGGTGGCAGTGATGAACCAGAGGGTGACAGTGATGAACCAGAGGGTGCGGTGATGAACCAGAGGGTGACCGTAATGATGAACCAGAGGGTGACAGTGGTGAACCAGAGGGTGGCAGTGGTGAACCAGAGGGTGGCAGTGATCAACCAGAGGGTGGCAGTGGTGAACCAGAGGGTGGCAGTGATGGACCAGAGGGTGGCAGTGATGAACCAGAGGTTGGCGCTGCTAATCTGCCCGGGAGCCCTGTGGGTGTGAGCCCCTGCGCTGCTGAGCTGCCATGGGGTTGTGAGCCCACGCGCTACTGAACTGCCCCGGGCCCAGTGGGTGTGAGCCCCCGTGCTGCTGAACTGCCCCAGAGTCCTCTCAGTGTGAAAATCATTTGTGCTCAATTGCCTGGGAGCCCTCTGGGTGTGAGCACACATTGTGCTAAGTGTCCCCCTGCCCCCAGTACATATATACCCGTACCGCACAGCACCCTTATGCTCTTGCACCATGAAGTCTGGTGCCTGGATGCTCCTGATCCGTGTAGGTGGTACCACTATCTGGTGCAGTCAAAATGTAAAGTCATAACTTAATACACAGCATCAATAAACACATGTCCCCCCTTGTACCGGTATGCACATTTACCAGGTGTGGAGCACCCGCATGCCACTGCACAAGCATATGCCTGTCCAGGGCAGTTTAGTATGAGATGGGACATTGTCCAGCAGCAGAAGCTGCTTGCGCCTGAACCCACTGAGCAGGATCAGAATGGCTTTGCACCAACACGAGCAGCAGAGCTAACTTGGACATCTGAAGGATTCTGGGGTCCTGTGCCAAACGTATTTTTGCATCCATGAGTTTCCCAAACGCCATCCCCGTGTAGGTCCTTTGACCAGGAAGCTGCTTTCTCCACATCTGCTTCTCTGCTCGGTCTCTGACCCTTTATAAACAAGATGCATGTAAACTCGCATAGAAGCCCCGCTCGTTTGGCCCCATCCACCACACACTAGCGGTATGAAACGTCTTCCCGCCCGTCCCCACTATAATGGCGTAGCTCACTCAAGGGACCTCGGCGCCTTTTGGCGCGCTGGCAAAGTTACAGGCACACGTGGTCACATATTTGTGCAAATGGCACAAAAATTTGCGAGATTGCGGATTTTTTTGTAATTTTGCACGAATTCGCGGACCGCGAATTCGCAAATTTCACCCATACTTACAATTATCACACCCTCACAGTTTTCCCCTGATAAATTCCGGCAGTTTGAGAAAAGACCTGGAAAAAGGGCAAAACAGGCACAATTTGGTGTGTAAAAATGGATTCTATTTTCCTGTTGAAAACTCGGAAGAGGTGTTTACCATAGGTGGTATAAAGAACCATTGGGTCATGCTGTTTACCATGTGTGGTATATCACCCGTCCTAGTCCAACAAACTTGTAGTGAGGACCCAAGAAGGATGATCCTGAATGGTGATCCTTTGGAAAGTCACATGCCACATGCCACAGGAGACAAGGGCTACATTACAATTAGATGCAATATTAGCTTTAGACAATTATTCGTAATATTCAGTAGAAGCACAGAAACCCCCAACAGGAAGACCTATGGAAAGGATTAGCAAACTGTGTTTCTAGAAACTACATTGTCTAGTCCAGCAGCTGCCTATCCCACCTGCTTCATCAATCATTTTATACAACAGACTGACAGGCTGTAAACTTGCTTCAAGAATTCCTTTTGAATGTCTGTATTCCAACCAGGCCATAATGTGGAGGGATACAGTGAAGACGTGAGAAGGAAATAAATCCACTGCAAATCCACTAGGACAATATTGATTGATTATTGGAGGAAATTCTAACACCTCATCTCACACAGGGGTTCGCTAGCGTGCTATTGCTGAGGAGAAATGGGACATTCCAGTACCAAATGTGCAATGGTACATGTATGTTTCCTGAAAGACCAGACTATTTTCAACAGCCCTGCCTCTTCACCTTTTAGGCCTGGGAGGAGGTCAAGCCTAATTGGTTACTTTGATTAACGCTGAGTGTTAGAAGTGTGTCCTATAAATGGAATTTATGGAATTTTTTGAGACAACCATGATCTACTGGTTGCCAGTCAGACAGTAACGGCCTGATTTTGATGTCGGTCGAAAGGGCTCCGATTTGGATTCGGGTTTGCCGAATCCGATCCGGAGCCTTTGTTTCTGACCGAATCGTTCCCAGTTTCGAACGACCAAGTATGATGCCTGGAAACCGTTAGGGCTGACCGAATTGGTTCCGTAAGGCATTCGGACAGACCAAGCCTTTCTGGAACCGATTTGCACAGCTCTGTGGACTCGGTTTCCGAGCGAGCGAGTACAATGACCGATTCAGACAGCCTTTTCAATTCGGTTTGCCTAGAACTAAACAACTGCTGAATCGGTCTTTGGGGGCCTGTAGCAGGTCTCCTTCACCCAGGCCCATGGGGGTACCTATGGGTCCCCTCTTCCCAACCATGCACAGGGTGGCAGGCACCATGGGGTGCCCGCCACAGGCTGCACAATTTTCCACAGCCACACCTTTCTTCAATGGGAGCCTGTGTTCTCGTTCGGAACACAGGCTCCCGTCGAAGTCAATGGGAGTCCGATTGAATAGTATCCGGATGCATACGGATGTATCGCACTCGTTCAGTCAGACTCTCCCGATCCGAGCCGTACGGAAAGCCTTCCAGAACTGATTAGGTTGGTATGCTTCCCGAACAAGATTGGAATCGGGCCCTAAATGTTTTGACTGCCTGCAGAATTTTACAAGTCCCTGCATCGACAAAGAATGTAACAAAAAGGAGCAAGGACTGTTAATTGCCTGAACTACACAACGTCTATCAATATATGATGAAAACTATTTTATGGAATTTAGGAAGAGCTGCAAGGCTGGAAGGAGCCTTACGGCTAGAGCGGTTGACCTCGAAGCTGGGGAACTGGATTCGAGTTTTGGCAATGACGCTCAACATCCTGTGATTCTGGGCAAATCACTTAATCTCCCTGTGCCTAACAAAATGGATGTGTCCATCTGTAACGAAACTGGTGCTCATGTAAAGCGCTCTGATACCTGATGTGTCGGGTCTAGTTTGCGCTATATATAACTCTAAAAAAAACTGTATTCTTTAAAAAAAGGCTCTATTAAAAAGAATACAGTTGAAGAACAAGAACTTCTCTGGAATTAATTAAGATCTGCTGCAGTTGAAAAAAATTCCAAAATGTTTTTCGGAACTTGTTTCCAATGGTTATTGTGATGGAGTAAATATGCAGAAGTGTCATATGAATGCCGATAGTGCACTTCAATAAGGTTTATGGAGGTATTAGCAATATAAATAAGTTTCCAAATAAAATACTACCTTACTGTGGCACGGCGAGACCAGTGTTCTGAACAGCAATTCTTGTAATTCTGCGCCCTAAGATGGAGAGAGCGTGGAGAAGTGTGGCTCAGGGGTTAGAGGCGGCAGACCCGGAAGCTAAGATCGGCCCTGGACCAGGGTTCAATTCCCCGCCTCGGCGGGTCTTGGGCTCAAAAATTCCACGGACTCGATAATTCTCGTTCCGGTGCCTTCTCGACTCACGGGTTCACACTCTGCGACTCTGGGCAATAGCTTGCTTAATCTCCACAACGGCCCCCCGCGGCGGGATGCCTGGCTTTCACCTTGTGGATACCCTGCAGGGGTTATCTCACAGGGGAATACCAGTACGGGTTCCCTAAGCAAGCGCCGGGAAACCCTATGTGGGTAGCTGTGCGCTATATAAGCTCAAATACATTTACATTTACATTTACTATGCCGGAAGGTTAATCAATGCCCTGCCCATGACTTTGTACCAGAGGACTTGTTCTGTGCTGACCCAAATTACTAGCAACTAATTCTAGACCATTGTCAATTGACAATTGCTGGCGCACAGTAATTTTAGTTTGTTTACGCAAACAAGAAGCAAAGGTTAACCAGCTAATTATATCTACATATTTACTAAACAAAGTTGGTAAGATATTTGGCCAAGTCTTGCTTAACCGGGTCAATATAGGAACCACCCTTACAGACCAAACCAAATGCCTGTGTTAGTTATGATGCATGTAGCATGTTGTTTTTACAATACTTTTTATGTCTCTTCAGGCATATGCCAAGGGTGTATTTTAGCTCTACTCTAATTTAGTCTATTTTTCAGTGGTGTTGAAAACTATCTAGGCAAATGTAATCTTGATGCACCTAAGCTATGAAATAAGAAGAAACCTATACTTCTCTTTGCAGACTATGCAGTTTGGCTTTCATTGATCAAAAATGCTAGGCACAGTCTGACTGATAAATGTGGAAACTGCAGCAAAGAGAAAGACCTGACGACCAATTTTGCCAAGACCACGTTAATGATAATGAAACTGGACGCAATTTGAAAAGACATCTTATAGTCAATTGTCATCAGCTCTGGTGTGTAACCAGTATTGATGATCTCAGTATACAGTGTAACCAAACACTAGATTGGCATGCCCATCTAGAAAAGGCTACATTTGTACATACATAAACAACTAATCCATTACTGTGCTTTATACCAGGATTCTCCAAAGTTGGTCCTGGAGGGCCGGATCCTTGCCAGATTTTTGGCATAAACCCATTTAGGTAAATGTAGTTATCTTAAAAATCTGGCATGGAAACGGGCCTCAAGGGCCGACTTTGGAGATCCCGGCATTATCCATAAGATAGGATCCAAACTCTTAGCATAGTTGTACAGGTGTATATACAAAACGCAGTAGCCACACCAATATATGGTGCCGAACTCTAGGGTTATACCAAGCCTGGGGATCTGCAAATAATGGATAATGGTTTCCGATTATCCTAACTTAAACAAGGCTATTGTGCCCTGGGTGCTTTTATACATAAAGATAGGCGTCAAACCTATTCTGCCATTGTTGCTATATGTCCAGTGTTGTACTGCCTACGACTGAATGGAAACCGTCATGGGACAGTGTATTTAAAATCTTTTGTGCACTGGATAGTTATCAACCATTGTTGGGGCAGCCCACATTAAAACTATTCTTTGGGCTTGGGCATTTTAGGAATGATCCTGCCCTATCGGTCCTAATGCAATCAAACTAGTTAAGGAAGTATACTGGTCGCAAAAGCTAAAAAGCATGATTGCCAACAATATGCCTGCCTTGCTGACATCCGGTTATCTCTAAATTAAGTTATTTATTAGGTTCTAGCAATACCTCAATTACATACACCCAGAGGCACGTGATACTTTATATGTCAAGTTTAGCCTTGGTACACTTCAAGCTGGAGCCTGCTTGACTAAATGGCCTCTGTGCAATGGCGACTTTGGGGGATGGGACACAACAATACACGGTGGGTCTTTATTTCGCAAAGGCGCTACATGCTTGTGGCAGATAGATCGTTCCTTTATTTAAATCTTTTCGTATCACATCTGCACTGAAGCATTAACTTTTTACTATAGATTGGGTGATCCTAAAATATACTCTTCTGTTACTGAGTACATCAGGTCTCGATGCATCCAGCATATGTTCCTTGGACGATGATTATTTGTACCGAAAGTCTCCTCTAACTAGTTCCTAGATCCTACTGTTGCTTATTTTAGATGCCAATGGTATCTATACTACTATTATAAAGAGAGAACACAAACCTTTGAGCAAGGTAAACTACAAAAGTAATGCACCAATCACTACACCCAATACACCATTTGAAAGGGGAAATGTGGCAGAAGGACATAGGCTATAGATATGTTCACCATATACATTAAAAAAGCAAAAACGCCAAAAGTGGTAAAGTAGTCCTTTGGGGGCGTGGTCGTGGGCGTCTCAAACAACAAATGTGGGCATTTACAGGGCCGTGCCAAGTGCAAATAACAAACATAGGCCAAGCGACTTCACAACACACTTACATATGCACACATAGAGCGGAAATGCGCTTTCACTGAATTTAGAACGCACAATATGCAGACATAAAGCGGAAATGCGCTTTCAATGAATTTCCAACAAACATTTGCAAATCCCAACACATACAGCGGAAATGCGCTTTCAATGAATTTAAATTCACACATACAGCGCGGTAACACCAATATACAAAAACAGCAGGGGTGTGCGCTATAAGAAATATACACACATTCGTTGCAGTTACCCAGACAACATTGACACCTTTGCATTAAAAACCGGGCGGGCCTTCCATCGATGAGGAGTGTCCAATGACGCCACACATGGGGCAGGATTAATCACATACTACACCAATCACAACGCACTAAAGAAAACACACACACGACTTCGGCTTACCAAAAAAAAAGTCTTTAACCCCTTCGGTGCTGATGACGAACCCCAGCCGTCATGCACTACGGTGCTCGTGTGCTCATGACGGCTGGGGATCGTCACGGTCCACCCCTGTTCGTGCTGTTTACAGCACACCAGGGGAATCGTGGCCGCATCAAAGGGGTTAACCATTGGTCATTGACCAACGACGTCACAGGGGGGTAAACACGAACAAAAAAAGCCGACATTTTTTAACGGAGAAACTCAATCGACTGCGCATTCACAAGACTTTCCTCACATCTTGCGGACAAGATAAAACGCTTACAATAAGACATACGAATAACGAAAATAACACAACTGCCCAAAATCACTCGAGCACTGCCTGACCTTCACCACACAATTGACAAAACGAAAGGGAAACTTCTTTGAAGGGATACAAAAACGAACACACGGAAAGAGCCTTCGAAAGAAAAAAAAACATTAAACAGGTGACACAACACTTTCCTCACATCTTGCGGACAACATAAAACGCGAAAAACAATACATACGAATTAAAAAAATAACACAAGTGGGCCAAATCAGTTGAACAGGGCCAGGACTTGCACAGACAACTCTTCTGCGGGGCGGGTGGGGGCCCTGAAGCAGCCTTTTGCTCCCGGACAACGTCGGGACGGGCTGCTAGTTCGATATAAAATTGAAGGTTTTTATGTTTTGTAAGTAATTAAGCAGTTTCTAATTAATGTTTTTATAGCTATGTTGATTGTATATGTTATTGCAATCGTCTACTGTTGTGGCTTATGCTGAAAACAAAGTATTCAACGCTGCTTGTTTTCTGTTAATGTCTTGTATTAAGGAAACCGAGGAAAAGAGGACATTATTAACTTATATAGGCTTTCTTTGAACAGCCAATTGTTTACAAGTGATAATGCAACGTTCCCTTCATGTTTTATGTTGGCAGCGTCTGGGAATATTCCACTTTATTATTCACTCCCCTTTGAGCCTTTCCCCCCTTTTAGACGTTAAATACTACTTATTGAGTACATGTTTTCAAAATGTTGAACTCACTATATCTAGGTTAGAGCTACGTTAGGTCGAGCAACTTTTTCTATTGCCACATAGAATTCCCCTACTGACTCTGCCGCTGTCTATCTAGCAAATTTCACAATACTTTCAGCCTAGCAAACACAAATACTTCCTTGTGACATTTTGTCATTTGGTTCAATAAGAGACAGATTTTCTCCATCAGTTTTAGCAACTAAAAATTGAATGTTTGCATGCAGCTTGACTCTGGGAAAGGGAGTTTACGTTTTATTGGAGCAATGTAAGTCCTTTACATACTTTACAAGTAGCCCTCAGAGGGAAGACGATTGACCCGGGGTCTAATCTCAAATGGAGCCCAAGGGCATCACTTCACCCAAATGCCAGAGGTAGTGCAATTGACATTACATGGCATTTGAGCTCATGACATCCTAGTGTTGACACCTTGTCCCAACATTAGTCCATCAGCTACCTCTAATTTGCTGTTGAGCGTTTAGGGTGTAGGTAAACTGTGGGTCAAAGACTTGACGGCCGACAAGGAGTGCATTGGTTAACTAAGGCTAAGCCAGAGGCAGCAGCTTCTACTGTTGACTACCTTTAGGTGAGTTATGCCAACTAAGTGATCCATGCCTCCCTGGACTTCATGTAGAGCTTCATTCCAATTATTGCCTCAATTCGATTGGAGCAGAGCGGAATATCGGTGTGGAATTCCATTCCACTAAATAATAAGTGGGCCAGTGTCACCATATTTGAATTCCCGAAGTGTGGGAACACTGGACCCTATTTTATCAGCTGACTAGCTTACCCGTCACGCGTTGCCGCTATCTCAGAAGAAAGGAAATTTAAGGAAACTTGTTATGCTAACATTCAATTTACATTGTGTCATTTTTATTGAAACTTATTCATTTTAATATGGAAAACATTTTAAAGTGTTGTTTTAATTTTGTTTATGTGAGTGCTTGTGAATACACTGTATTTTTGTTTTTCCATCTGGTGCGTACACAAATAAATCAGAAGCTTTTCTGACGCGTGAGCTGGCCACATACTGTTGTCCATGTGAGAAGCACGAATTCTCCAAATGTAGTCCACACACTTGCAGCAATTGTCCTTGTGCTTTGTTGATGGTCATTGCAAAAGTGAGTCGCACCGTAAACTGTAAACTTTCAGTAATGGAAAGATTATGAGGGCCCTGGGGGGCCGGGGGGGCCGATACTTAACACATTTTTAATTTTTGGTTTTCCAGAAACCTTCGCGGGAGTGTACTCAACAACTTTTAACATTTTTTTTTTTACATTTTTTACTTATTTATTTATTTATTGCCAGAAATCTTCGCGGGAGTGTACTCAACAACTTCCCAAAGTTTCATGGCGATCGGATGAATGGTGTAGTAATGCATAAATGACAAACAGACATACTTTTGTTTTTATATATGTAGACTAGCAGCCCGACCCGACGCTGTCCAGGTATGAATTGCTGCCGGCCAGTAGTATATTGTTTTGTAGGATTTCGTTTTGATAGCATTTCTTATCTGTGACAGGCCTGTGAAACGCTCCGATTCACAGTGCACTGCTGATGCATTTAAGAGTGCGCGTTCAGTAGTGTGTGAACTCGAGTTTCCCTACTTTATTTTTCCTTGCAATATTATATAGCGCGAACTCGACAACATGGCATGAGCACAATATACATTACAGAAGAACACATTCATTTGTGGTAGGCACGGGGAGACAAAGCGATTTGCCTGGAATCACAGGATGTTGAGCTGATGCCGAGATTCGAACATAGCTCCTCAGCTCTAAAGTTCGTAATTCTAGAACTTGTGTCTTAAAGTGTATGTCGGTGCAGGCCATCAATGAGAGAGACCTGTGCATTTTTCAAATGGGTGGTGAAAAAATATGAGTATGTTGCTGGAGATGTGGGCCGCCGTGCCACCAATGTAGTTACCGGGGGAGGGTAAAAAACCATTATTCCGCAACTTTCTTTCCGCATACCGTCACTCCTCATACTTTCATTACGAAAGTACCATGACTCCGCAATGCCATTATAACGCATGGCATTACATTTTATATGCTTTTACCACGCATACATTTTCAACGAAATTCGTTGTAAATGCATAATTGGTAAAAGCATGGTTTCTTTTTTATGTTTGGATAAGGTAAGAATGGGTATAGGGGTATATGTTTTGGGGTACTGAGGTATATGTTTTGGGGGTTTTGGGTATTCTAAGGGTTCAGGTTTTGGGGTACAGGGGCATTTTTATGGTTCAGGGCTAGGTTTGGGTTTTGGGGTGCAGGGGTATTTTAGGGTTCAGGGGTAGGTTTGGTTTTCGTGGTACATGGTTATTTTTAGGATTCAGGGCTAGGTTTGGGTTTTGGGGTACAGGGGTATTTTTAGGGTTCAGGGGTAGGTTTGGGTTTTGGGTTACAGGGGTATTTTAAGGGTTCAGGGCTAGGTTTGGGTTTTGGGGTACAGGGGTATTTTAGGGTTCAGGGGTAGGTTTGGGTTTTGTGGTACAGTGGTATTTTTAGGGATCAGGGCTAGGTTTGGGTTTTGGGGTACAGGGGTATTTTTAGGGTTCAGGGGTAGGTTTGGGTTTTGAGGTACAGGGGTATTTATAGGGTTCAGGCCTAGGTTTGTGTTTTGGGCTACAGGGGTATTTTTAGGGTTTAGGGATAGGTTTGGGTTTTGGGGTACAGGGGTATTTTAGGGTTCAGGGGTAGGTTTGGGTTTTGGGGTACAGGGTTATTTTTAGGATTCAGGGCTAGGTTTGGGTTTTGGGGTACAGTGGTATTTTTAAGGTTCAGGGGTAGGTTTGGGTTTTGAGGTACAGGGGTATTTTAAGGGTTCAGGGCTAGGTTTGGGTTTTGGGGTACAGGGGTATTGTTAGGGTTCAGGGGTGGGTTTGGGTTTTGAGGTACAGGGGTATTCATAGGGTTCAGGGCTAGGTTTGGGTTTTGGGGTACAGGGGTATTTTTGGGGTTTAGGGATAGGTTTGGGTTTTGGGGTACAAGGTATATTTATAGGGTTAAGATGGGTTAGTGTTTAAGGGTGTTGGGGTATTTTAAGGAGTAAGGGTGGGTTATGATTATGGGGTGCAGGGGTATTTAAAGGGAGAAGGGTGGGATTAGCACACGATATGAGACATGGCATGAAGGGCGGAACGTACCACACGCCCCCAGCGTTTGTCACGCCCCCAGCACAAGTCCACAGCACAACGAAGACACGCCCACAAGGGACTACTTTGCTGGCACGGTTCTTTTACCTTTTCATTGTATATGGTGGGCGTCTGCATAGCCTATGTCCTTCTGCTGCAACTGCCCTTTCCAACGCTGTATTGGTGTTGTTATTGGTGCTGTGGTTCCTGAAATTACCTGCCTCAAAGGTTTGGGCTCTCTCTTTATTATATTAGTATGGATAAAATTGTCTTGAGGGAGGGTTGCAGTGCATTCGTGGCTCCAGTACCTGAACACCACCCAGGCCTCTACTAACGCATGGGGCTCTGAAAGTCTACATTAGGCCTGGGCTGTGAACTCCGCTCCGTTCACTGAGTCTGCGGAGTTTTCCGCCTTCCGCGCTCCACAGAGCACACAGAGACCGAAAACTCCGCCTCACGTCCTCATCAATACTCACCTACCTAATGTTGGTGAGTGTGGAAAATTGAATGCTAGACTAACTCCCAGCGATATTTCTCAACGCATGAGGTCGCAGATGGTCGTGACTGCTTGCATTGAGAAACCATCTATTCGCGTTGAGGAAGCTGCCGCTCAAGAAGAAAATCTACTTGAGCGGCAGAAAGAAGCAGTTCCCTCTTGAGCTGTGCTGATTTTCTAGTGCGGGACAGGCACCCGGCGCTAAAAATCAGCTAGAACAGCACGACCTAACGCACTCTGCCACTTAAGGTGTTTTTGGGTCACTTCGCTCCGCACAGGCCAAGTCTACATCCTCCCTGGCAATCATCCAACCTCCCAGTCTCAAGGACATAGCTTTCATTGGTGAAGCAGGGGCACTGAGGCCCAAAGGTCTGAGGGGTCCTGATTAGTGTTGTATTTCACAGCTCAAACAGCACCAGAGGGCCCATTTCCTTCCTTGCACGAGGGCCCTTGACACACTCGCTACCTGACTGCCCAATCCCACTCTGTGCCGACCTCCTCCGAGACATTTACCACCTGTTCAGAGAAAGTTCTAAGGGTCTACGTAAAACCCTTCGAAATTGGGAATTCTGTGAGGATTCTACCTGCTATTTCCCGTTCTGTGGGCTTTAATTCGTAGGAGGAGTCACTTTTAGATATTTTGTACTATCATGGAAATTCCAGCCACCCAGAATCCCTGCTTATAGGGCCTGATGTACAAAAATCGCATCATAAAAAAGTGATCACAAATTGCTCACAAACTTTTTGCAAATGCAATCTGATTTTATGAACAGACCTATATAAAAATAAGCAGTGCTAGCTTTGCAAAAGAATAGGCTGGGGCCATAGTTTTGCTCAAAAGCTCACAGCAGGCTATTAAATGTAACTGTGGGAAATGCCAATGCTGAGTCCTCTTGATTCCATCCCATGCCTCTTTATTCTACCACAAGACACCGCTTACCCCATTATCTCACGCTTGAGGGTTCTTTCTTATCCCTCCTTTCTCTCTTTGCCACTTTTTTAGGTCTCGCGACCTATCAATGCGCACAAGCGCATTGAGCGGAGCGAGAATTCAAGTGCTCAAAATGCTCGTGAAACCAAGGGTTTCGTTTGTGCGGTTTTCTTTAAGTTCACGTGAATCACGTGACCAAACAAGCACGCGCATCAGCCTCCCTCCCTCCCTCCTAATTGCATTTTTTCACGGCCGCACAGCACATCAAAGGGCTTCTCCCAGTGTGTGCTGTGCGGCTTCTCCTCCCCTAATTATTCATGGCTGGCCGGCCGTACTTTCAGGCCACCATGTGTCATGAGGCTTGTTTTTAATATGTTCACTTTCAGCTGCATCTGCAGCAATGTACCACAAGGGGGTGCTATGTTTCCATTTACAGTACAGAACTAGCCATTGTTAAATTAACCTTAGTTACTATCGTCAATGAAAGCGCGCAACTCAGAAATACCAATGCTGTGAAACATATTCCTTATCAATGTGTCAGTTAGCTGAGCATCTGCTGCTCTTTAAGAGCCCGGGTTATTATTAAAAAAAAAAAAGTTGCTCTCGCTCTTCAATATATTATCCTGAGCCCTTGGTGAAGGATTTGATTATTTTGTTTGGTGCGGCTGCTGTGTTCGGGAGATGTAGCCAAGTTGGAGAGGTGCCAAAATATGCAATTTATGTGGCTACGCCTGATTAAATGTTAAGAGTTACTCGAGTGACCTCCTTTTAATCACTTCCGTGCCAAGAACAAGGTCTGGCGGGGTGCACAAGCCCGAGCAACTCGTCTCTGCTTGCGAGCAGGGTGTTGGGGTCTTGTGTACAGCCGGGGTGCCTCACTCCAGGTTCTCATTCGATTTTATTTTAATAGAACGCGGCTCTGATTGCAAAAATACTCACCAATTATTGTGTATGCTGACAAGCCCAGCCAGCTTCATCCGCAGGGAGGACTCTCTCCTCTCTCCGGTCAGAAGCGAGGCTGCAATGTCAAGAAGTGACGCACACCAATGATTTACAAAATAAAGGCGATACTGACAGTTTGTACTGCACAGAATATGGAGTTATCTCTTTCTATGTAGATGATGGCTTCAAGTTTCTGTAGTTGTTTATTTTATCAGCAGTATTGCCAATATCACATAAAGAGATGTGAATACCCTGTATCTGAATTTGTCAAAAGTTGTGGTTGGCAGTTTGATTTCCATCACTAAATTACACAGTGCTTGCTCCTGGCATGGGTCTTGTTGTAGGTAAGTGTATGCCTAGAACCATGGAGTGTACACTTCAGGACCGCTGCACTCGTGCACACGAGTGAACCTGTCTTCCTGATAGTGGCACAAGATTTTTACGAGCATGTACATTCTGTTCTGAACTAAGGGTCCATTTGGCTAGTATTTTGGTACAGAAAAAGAGCCATTTGCAAATCTAAATTAACCAACCTGGTTCGCAGAAAGAAGTGGAATTTTAGAATCGTAAAGTATGATTGTGTACTACCCCACAAGTATAATGAATTTCCCCCCAACGTAAATTCACGGTTATTGTGAGGTAATGGCATTCCCATGTAGAGGCAGAAGGGTGTCTGGCCTCACAGCATGTAATACTCACCAGCTAAGCAGTGCTTAATTTAAGCCAGCGTTTCCAGGGCAGGAATGGAGAGGGCACATCACGGTGTTTAATGAGGGTACAGGGGAAGGCGGAAGGAAGCATATTTTCACTATGGGAAACCAAAAAAGAAAAAAAATCTATTTTAGGAGGGCATTATATTGCTATAAATGATATTGTACAACTAGCTACAATTCTCCACGAGAGTTTAATTAAATCTGTGATCGTCACAACTTTCAGGGGCTACAGGATTACATCTGGGATTCTTCGGGAATCTAAAGCAAGTTGAAAACGTGCCCATATCTTAGAAGTCACTCTATAACTCAAGATCTGGTGTGCTCAGGGGCCAATTTAGGCCTGGATTTCTCCACACCCTGTCAGGAACTAGGGCAGTCCTAACTGTGGCTCACACTTCTTCAGGCATCTCGAGTTAATTCTGGTGTTGAAACCATGCCAGATAACAAATATGCTTTATGGGAAAAGCACAATGTGACCGGAGGGCAACACAGTGAAATAAGTCATGTGTGGCTGCTCTGTTGACTAAAATATCCATTCTAGAAATCAGCATTTGACATCATGGTCACAGTAAGTAACAGTAGATGTGCTATTTTCAAAACCAACACGTAAATTAAAAAAGTGTTATTTACAATACCAATCGCTCAAACATTCCTAATGCGAAAAGTTAAAAGTATGGGCATTGTAAATCATAAAACAAAAAAAATATGTCATTTAGAAAACCAATAGCTCAAACTTTCCTACTGCGAGACCTATTGGCAACGCCAGTGCTTGTTTTCTGTGTTGCCTTTCCCCTGCTTTCCTTCTTGTGTGTTTTTCTCTCTCTTGTTCTAGGTTAAATTCAAATGAGCAAAAATAAGTTACTGTCCCCTAACAGGAGTGCCAGTGTGCTCCACCTGCAACCACTGGCTCAAATTAAGTGCTGCAAGTAGATCTGTAAACAAAATACCAGATTGCAAGGGGGCTGCTTTAAAAAGAAAAAAAGGTTTTTTGTTTTGGAGAACTTTTGTGCGAGCTGGCCGTGGTCCCCCGGGACACCGGATATTCTGTCAGAAGTTGCAGCATTGTTTCCCAAAGTGGAAGGTGTTCATAGTGGACCCCTTACTGTTTGTGAATCAGCAACCACTCCAACTTGGGTTCAATCCAGAGGAATGGTTTCCAACAGAATTTCAGTCGCAACCATTATTGATAACATACCTTACCTACTCACAATTTGGAAAAAATTACTCTTAAACATGTCTCTTCCAAATTGCAACTCGTTATGGGTTTCTAAACCCATGTTCTGATTGTGAAAAAATTTACCAAATAGCATAATGGGGTTAGTTAATCAGAAAATGTGATTTAACAGTTGCAAAGCCTTTAATGCATGGTTTGCAACCGCTAAATCACTTTGAAAAGCAGGGTCATAGGGGCCAGAAGTACAAAGCATTTTAACGCTCGCAAGTGGCCCATAGGGCCGTTTGCAACCTGTAAAATGTTTTAGTTTGCGAGTCAGTAGCCTGTCACCAATTCGCAAAATAGTGTTTGCAAGTTACTATTAGGAAGGGGCGTGTTAAGGGCGTCCCTTCGTAATAGCGAGTCACGCTGGTATGAGGGAAAGTTTTGCGACTGGGAGTGCGGTCACAAGTCATTTGCAGTTACCACCAACTTCAAGTTGGTGGTAACCCATTTTCAAACAGGAAAGGGGTCCCCAAGCGACCCCAGCTCTTTTGTGAATGTGGGCGGCAAAATTGCCTACTCTTAAAAATTAAAAGGCAGCTTTTCATTTTATTTTTGAAATGCATCCCATTTTCGTTTTAAGGAAAACGGACCACATTACAAAAAAATGTTTGCTTCATTTAAATAGCAATCACAGACATGGTGGCCTGCTGACCCCCGCGGACACAGTCCCTGTGAGAGCAGGCCAGTTTCAATGCGTGGCAAATTGACGAGACCTACCTCACAAATATTAATGGGGTAGGTCTATTTGCGACGTACAGGGAATCGCAAAATGTGTCAAGACAAATTTGTGCATGGGTGTTTGGGGTTTCCTATTTGCTAATCGCATCAATTCGCAATTAGGAAATGGTAACGGACTTTTTTGAAAATCTGGCTCACATTCCCAGGTCCTCCTCAAGCGTAATCATTCCTCGTCGGTGAGTTTTTCGTTAAACAAAAGGCCAGCCTTTACGTCGGAATCGTGTGAAATATTTGCTTCCTTGCAATGCGATGCTGCCACCTAGTGGCCTTTCTTTACATTGCTTGTTTTTAGATCTGTGATCCTGCTGTATCGAGTAAGACCTACAATGTATATGTATTTATGTATTTGCATTAAGAGCATGGAAGAGCACTAAAGAACGGAAGACCTGTACCTTACACTACGCTACCTGTGACTAAATTGTGTCACACAAAATCATCTCCTTTTACACAGCCACCTGTCAAGGAGCTGATATCAGAAGGTGGCAGGCAATGCGGGGTAGAAAACTCCTGTATGGAGCGTTTCCAGCGCACATTTTGTATGGAGGCTGAGCTCAGCTGGTGTCCGTCGGGGTTTTGTAACCTCCCCAAGACAGCAGCGGCAGCCTTCGGAGCTTCAGTTTGTTTTTAGGCGGGTAAAATGGCTAAAGGAGAGTGGCCTGCACAAAGCTGAATGGGCACGCTCCTTCAGAAGCACTTTAATGGCTAGGGCCTAGGGAAGTATTAGGCTTATGGCCCTGTCCCTTCTCAGGCCCTTCCTCCCGGTTCCCTCCCGTCACACAGCAGGCTTTTTGAGGTTGTCAGGACCAGAACAGTATGACAATAAGGTCTCCCTAGAAGTAGAGACACTAACTAGAAAACTAGTGCCCGATTAAAGCCTGATTCAGAAAAGGGGGTGGTGATGATTAAAGCCTGAGCAGAGTTGTATGACTTGGATGGATAACGGTGTGCTTGATCGCAGCTCGCCCAGTGTTCCAGTACCAGAAATTACCAGGTGAGGGACACTGGCTCTGATCTTTATGGGTGCAGAAATGCAGTGGCGGCTCGGTTGGAACAGTGGTGGGTGGGGAGGAATTACATTTCGTTTTTACAGAAATGAACTTAACTTGTCTGCCGCGCTGCTGGATGCCTCTTCCGCCACGCATGCCTCTCCTCGGTCTGCTGGAACTGGAAGCACCATAAGCTCCCAGGCTTTCGGACTCTCCCAGCCAATCACAATGCCGCAGCAGCAGCATCCTCATTGGTCTGAGCGTCCTGTTTGGACACTCGGGCAGTGCCTAGGGAGGCTGGGCTTGTTCTCCATGGGGCTGTGCAACACAACGCAATGGAGAACATTCCAAGTGCGCTTGATAGGGCCGGCCAAACTGTCACTTACAGAAGTGCAAACCACTCCTCCCCTGCTCTGGTGTCACAGAGCCACCCCGCCCGACTCCAAAATAGAAAAAGAAAATTATAATAACGTCATGTTATTATCATTTTCTTTTTCTATTTTACAGTGCTGAAATAGCAGTGGGGCGATGCTCCTCCACCTTAGCGGAGGAGCCGCCGTGCAGAAACGTACCGGTAAAATCACATGCAGTTGTTGGTAACTGCTGTGGGAAGAGGTACAGCTCAGTCCACTGACCTGCACCAGCATCAGTGGGGAGGACTGCTCCCCACAGCCAGGACACAGCCGACCATGAAAGTAATTTAGGGGTCATCAAAGCAAACACAAAGAGATGATGGACGGAGCGCTGAAACTTTTCAGACACTCACTCCCAGCCACAGATCTGGGTTGAATCCATCATTGTTCTTTAGCTCACTCCACCACCCCAGTCCAGACACAGCTATATGCAAATCAGTCTTGACCCAGTGCCTTATGGGAACAGTCAAGCCCGAACTGCCAAGCCATGTCTTCCTTGGACCGGAAACAAGCATCCTCGGACTGGTTTCGGGCTAACCGTCCTCATCAGCCAGGCTAGCTTAAATTCAGTCGCAAAGTGAGCAAGGGACCACGTCTTGGCATACCCTGCCAACTTAGGGCGAACAAAGCTAACACAAGGAGATGATGGACGGGGAGCTCAAACTTTTCAGACACCAACCCAAGTCACAGATCTGGGTTGAATCCACCATTGCTCTTTAGCTCACTTCGCCACCCCAATTCAGACACACCTCTATGCAAATCAATCTTGACCCTGTGCCTCATGGGAACAGTCCAGCCTGAACTGCCAAGCCATGTCTTCCCTGGACTAGAAACAAGCATCCTGGAACCGGTTTCAGGCTAACAGCCCTAATCAGCCATGCTAGCTTGAATCCAGTGGCAAAGTGAGCAAGGGACCCACTTCTGGGCATACCCTGCCAACTTAGTGTGAACAAAGCAAACACAAGGAGATGATGGACAGAGCACTGAAACTTTTCAGACACTCACCCCCAAGTCACAGATCTGGGTTGAATCCATCACCGTTCTCTAGCTCACTTCACCATCCCAGTTCAGACACAGCTATATGCAAATCATTCTTGACCCTGCCTCATGAGAACAGACCGGCCTGCACTGCCAAGCCATGTCTACCCTGGACTGGAAACAAGCATCCTGGGACCGGTTTCGAGCTAATAGCCCTCATCAGACAGGCTAGCTTGAATTCAGTGGCAAAGTGTGCAAGGGACCAACGTCTGGGCATACCCTGCCAACTTAGGGCAAACAAAGCAAACACAAGGAGATGATGGACGGAGTGCTGAAACTTTTCAGACACTCATCCTCAATCAAAGATCTGGGTTGAATCAATCATCATTCTTTTGCTCTCTTCGCCACCCCAGTTCAGACACAGCTATATGCAAATCAGTCTTCACCCTGGGCCTCATGGAACGGTCCAGCCCGAACTTTCAAGCCATGTCTTCCATGGACCGGAAACAAGCATCCTGGGACCTGTTTCGGGCTAACAGCCCTCATCAGCTGGGCTAGCTGGAATCCAGTGGCAAAGCGAGCAAGGGACCCACGTCTTGGCGTACCCTGCCAACTTGGGGCGAACAAAGCAAACACAAGGAGATGATCGACGGAGCGCTGAAACTTTTCAGACACTCACCCCCAGTCACAGATCTGGGTTGAATCCATCATCATTCTTTAGCTTACTTCGCCACCCCAATTCAGACACAGCTATATGTAAATCAGTCTTGACCCTGTGCCTCATGGGAACAGTCCAGCCTGAACCCCTCACTACATCATAGCTTAATGGTTGAAGACTGGATCCAGCACAGAATATTTTAGCTTGAAGCCTCACTTTAAAATGGCGCTCGCTCGAGCCATTTATAGCTTTGCCTCCCCTCCACACTGTTAATAAACAGTGAAACATGACTACACTCATCCTGGCTGCTTTTAAAATGGAGCCTGTTTGAAGCAATTTCATTGCAGTGTCTGAGTGAGGATGTGCTTTGATCGTGACAAGCAGTCATTCTTGAACACTTTCTGAAACTTTCAAGACACAATGTGTCTGTTTATTTATTTTTATTATATTATATTTTAAAATTGACTTTGCAATTGATGTTATGCTTTCTTTCGGTCCTCCCACTGAGGATAATGCACAAGCAGACATTCCTTAACACTATCTGAAACCCATAGTGTCTGTATATTTTATATTTCTATTTTTATTTTATTCTTATTTATTTTATTGTATAATTTGATTTTGTTATTGATGATGTGCATTCGCTTTCCTGACTTAACTTGCGTGCTTTGCGTTGACCCTCTACTTTGTATGCTGTTACTCTCTAGTCTGTGTAAATCTTATAATCTCTTGTACGCCCTCCTCCACCCTACCTTCGTGGCTCCTCACGAGTGCGTCCAGCCTACTGCTTGATTGCTATTTACGTCTCAACATTCTTACCATTCAATCATGCGCCCATCTAATCCCACCCGGAACTCTTATCTCGTGCGTTACGGACCTAACTCCTGGTACATTAATTACCCTAACAAATTGACCAGCAATGCAAAAAAGTACTTCAAGCACAGCATTCTAAAACAATACCCTGAAACACTCATTGTAGATACATATCACTTAGCGACCAACGGCAGCACGAAAACAAACTTCATTTTCTACACTAATCGCCCGGCTCAATGGAAAAACAGCTTCTCTCTTCACCTTCAAGTCGCCAAGTCAGTAACAATTCCCTATGGTGAAAAAATATCACCTACCATCTCCCCGACCTTCAAAGGGGATCTCACCATCTCCATTTACAGAATTGGAACCATTCTCATACAAGCCACTGACCCTCACCTCACCACTTTTGACCGCCACTTCCGCACACTTCTCTCCTCGCTAACTCAACTGAGCTATCAAACCCTTTCCACCTATCCCCCACTACCCTCACTAATATCGGGGAACCGATCCAATCTCCCTGCCCTGACGACCCTCTCCTCAACTCATGGACTTCCTCCATCACTCACTACAATCACACTACCCCTATTCTCACTCTCCATCGCCAAACACCCACCATTCTCACATCTACTGATCGCTCCAGGAGCAACAAACACACAACTAACAATCCCCCCAAGGCCAATCTTAACAGCTTGGTCTCTAACCACAGTCTGCCTGCGATTGTTATCCCCACAGACACTCCCCTCTCCACCCCTGAGAATCTGAACCGTCTCCCACAACCTTCCCCTACCACCTACACTGACCCTGTTCCCCGACCCTTACTTCCCCCCTGTCTAATGTAATTTCCAATCCTGTGGTCTCTCTCCCCCTCCTACCACTGCATTCCCCCCCTCCGATGTTGCACTCCCACATTCACAACCTGCCTCCACCGCCAATCTTGCTGACAATGCCCGGAACCCTGACGTCCGTCCCAGAATTTCTCTCCCTCCTCACTTGGACACCAGTCCCACCTCTCCTCCACTGAACTCCTCGAATAGGAACATTACAATACCGACTCCCCGCATACAACCTCCCCCTCTCCTAATCCCATGGACTCCATCCAACCCCGCATCCCTGCTCAACCTCCCTCCATTTAACCCAGTCATCCCGACCCCTACCTAAAACCTTAAACTTCCTCAGCTCCATAGCACAGCAACTGAACCGAATGGAGCAGAAAATTAACTCCCTTGCTGCTGATTTCCTTCACTTACAACAAGACCTTCTCAACAGGGCCAAGCCTCCTTGCTCCCTCCCCCTGAGGTGTTGTGCTCCTACTTCACTCAATACATCTCACATAGCCCCACAGAGCACCCCTCGTCCCTCCAGCCCATCATGGAGCCAGGCCCTCAGTCCCAACAGGGATAGCCAACCCTTTTCGGTACCAAAACCTATTGAACTCTACGACCCCCACCTCGCGTTGGACCAGAAGTCAGCCCCTGTCCACATCCCTGTTAATATCAGCACTAACAGAATTGCGAATCCTATCCACTCGCCTAGATCCCCTGCTCAATACACCTCTATACGCCTAACTCCCCCCATCATCAAGGCTCCCCATCCTCTCTCTTGCATGCTCCTAAACTGCAGATCAGCAGTACAACATGCTACGGACATTGCTGAAGCTCTTCTCGCTGAAGAAATTGACATCGCCTTCCTCACAGAATCCTGGCTCGATGCCCACTCCATCCCCATTCTTGACATCCTCACCCCTCCGGGGTACAACCTCATCAGACAAGACAGGGCGATCAAAACTGGGGGGGGGGGACTAGCCATCATTCATAGATATGGAATACAGATGACCAAACTCAAACCTGCAGAATACCTATTGTTTGAATACCTAGGTGTTGAGCTCACCTCCAAGGGCTCCCCACACATCAAATTCCACACCATCTACCATCCTCCTGGAGAGTGTACCCTTTTCCCCGAAGAACTAACAGACCTAATAAAACGATTCTCCTTAACAGACACCAAAGACGTGTTCTTGGGTGACCTCAATGTCCACTGGAACGACCAAGAAGACTCCACTGTCCTGAACCTTTCCAACCTTCTGGAAATATATAACCTCAAGCAACTCTGCAATAAACCAACTCACATCAAAGGTGCAACACTGGATGCAATCATAACAAACAACGATCTGATCTTCTTGAGAGACATTACTCCCATTGACTGGTCCGACCACCACCTCATTCTGTTCAAGATTGACACACTTGCTAGCCTCCAACCTATTTGTGTTGTCAAACCTAAACTCTTAACCAGAAACATCAAAGAAATAACTTTTTCCGAACTTGAAGCCAAGCTTCATCCCCATCTTCAACTGGATCCCTCATCATGGACGGCTGATGACCTCACTTCTAACTTCAACTCAAGAATGACAGAGGTCTTAGACCAAGTAGCTCCTCTCAAACTCAAACAACTGAGGAGAACCAAATCGAAACCCTGGTTTAACGTGGAGCTGAATGATGAACGGTGCCAACTCAGACAAATGGGAAGGTCTTGGAGACAAAACCCCTTGTCCCTGCACCTAACACATCTGAGATCTGCTCGACGGTCATACAAAAAACACATCTTCAGTGAAAAGACATCTTTTTTCCGCAGCCTACTAGATCTTGCGAAAAACAGACCGAGAGAACTCTTCAACATTGTTAAAAGCCAAACTAACTGCACTCCCTCTCAAGAAATCGAAGCCACCAATGAGCAATGTGAAGAAATTGCCACCTTCTTCACCAATAAAGTCTCTAAAATTGATCAATCCTTCCTACAAACTGTTATCCCCCTTCCCCCTTAACCTGCCCCCCTTCAACCTCCCTGGACCACTCAGAAAGGGCTCCTAACAAGGACAATCAGACCTTCTTCCAGCTAAAAAACAATGCGCATTGGTCCGACTTTGAGCTAATGTCAGTAAACAAGGTCATCAATAGATTTTTCCAATCTAAAAAACTTCCTCCCACACCATGGACCCCCTCCCTTCCACAATCATAAAAAAACTCAACCACACCATTTCCCCTTTCTGGACAAAAATCATCAACACCTCTCTCACCTCAGGCTGTGTCCCAGACTCCCTTTAACTAGGACAAAAGAAACCCATTCTCAAGAAAACTGGGGCTGACCCTAATGATCTAAACAACCTCAGACCTATCTCTAACCTCCCATTCCTTGCAAAAACATTGGAGAAATGCGTTCTCCTCCAACTTAATAATCACATTGATGAGTTCAACCTCCTTGATGCCTTTCAATCTGGTTTCAGAAAAGGCTGCAGCACGGAAACAGCTATGCTCAACTTCGCTGCGACATTCACAAAGCCCTAAACGAAGGTGATGCCAGCCTAGTCATCCTTATTGAATTTCACAAATGCACAGTGTGCATTGTGAAATTAAAAACTTTCCATAGTGTGATTAAAACTAGGGTTGCAGATCCCCCACTGTGGTTGACATTTTTTTTTTATTATTGTTTATGTGCAGGAAGGTGCACCTTCCTGCACATAAACAATTAATGGCCTTTTGCTGTTTCGGTGTGGAAACAGCAAAAATGAGGAGAAATCAAACATTTCTCCTCATTGCACCAGGGTAAGACTAGGTTTTCCCTGGTCTTAATTTTGGCGTTGCCCCATATTTACTTCACCCTTGTAAATATGGGGCAGCTTCAAAATTAATGGGTGTTGCAGTGGAACACCCACCGCAACACACACTGCTATCCCCTTTCATGCTAAGTATAGCGTAAAAGGGTGCCTTGTTTACAAGACAGCGTTTAGCCACGTTAAGGCAAAACCCCCATCACCACTGCAATGTGGTGAAAGTGACATTGTGGTGGTGATAAGGGCTTGTAAATATGCCCCTGAAAGTTTAAGTTGTCCATCCTTTAGGTCATGATTGAGCTGTACTGAATTGGTCGCTGACATTTCATTGTGATTTTGCTGGTACCCCATAGCATGCAGACAATAGGTTAGCTGTTTCAGCAAAGCTCATTGCGCTGACAAACACTATGACGTTTAACACCAAACACTTTATGATCAGCTAAATTCCAATCCTGGTGAAAGGTGTTTACACAAGGATCCTGTTGAAAACTCGGAATTGGTGTTTACCATAGGTGGTATACCGAACCATTAGGTAATGCTGTTTACCATGTGTGGTACATTACCCGCCCTAGTCCAACAAACTTGTAGTGAGGACCCAAGAAGGATGATCCTGAATGGTGATCCTTTGGAAAGTCACATGCCATATGCTGTTTTCAGGAGACAAGGGCTACATTACAATTAGATGCAATATTAGCTTTAGACAATTATTTGGAATATTCCGGAGAAGCAGAGAAACCCCCAAAAGGAAGACCTATGGAAAGGATTAGCAAACTGTGTTTCTAGAAACTACATTGTCTAGTCCAGCAGCTGTCTATCCCACCTGCTTCATCAATCATTTTATACAACAGACTGACAGGCTGTAAACTTGGTTCAAGAATTCCTTTTGAATGTCTGTATTCCAACCAGGCCATAGTGTGGACGAATACAGTGAAGACGTGAGAAGGAAATAAATCCACTGCAAATCCACTAGGACAATATTCATTGATTATTTGAGGGCATTCTAACACCTCATCTCACACAGGGTTCACTAGTGTGTTATTACTGAGGAGAAATGGGACATTCCAGTACCAAATGTGCAATGGAACATGTATGTTTCCTGAAAGACCAGACTATTTTCAACAGCCCTGCCTCTTCACCTTTTAGGCCTGGAAGGAGGTCAAGCCTAATTGGTTACTTTGATTAACGCTGAGTGTTAGAAGTGTGTCCTAGAAGTGAAAGTTATGGAATGTTTTGAGACAACCATGATCCACTGGTTGCCAGTCAGATAGTAACGGCCTGATTTCGATGTTGGTCGAAAGGGCTCCGATTTGGATTTGGGTTTGCTGAATCCGATCCACAGCCTTTGTTTCTGACCGAATTGTTCCCAGTTTCGAACGACAAAGTATGATGCATGGAAACCGTTAGGGCTGACCGAATTGGTTTCGTAAGGCATTCGGACAGACCAAGCCTTCCGGAACCGTGTTGTACAGCTCTGTGGACTCGGTTTCTGAGCGAGCGAGTACGATGACCGATTCAGACGGTTTTTCCGATTCAGTTTACCTAGAACTAAACGGCTGCTGAATCGGTCTTTGGGGACCCGTAGCAGGTCCCCTTCACCCAGGCCCATGGGGATACCTATGGGTCCCCTCTTCCCAACCATGCACAGGGTGGCAGGCACCATGGTGTGCCCGCCACAGGGTGCACGATTTTCCCCAGCCACACCTTTCTTCAATGGGAGCCTGTGTTCTCGTTCGGAACACATGCTCCCGTTGAAGTCAATGGGAGTCCGATCGAATAGTATCCAGATGCATACGGATGTATTGTACTCGTTCAGTCAGAGTCTCTCGATCCGAGCCGTACGGAAAGCCTTACAGAACCGATTAGGTTGGTATGCTTCCCGAACAAGATTGGAATCGGGCCCTAAATGTTTTGACTGCCTGCGGTATTTTATAAGTCCCTGCATCGACAAAGAATGTAACAAAAAGGAGCAAGGACTGTTAATTGCCTGAACTACACAACATCTATCAATATATGATGAAAACTATTTTATCGAATTTAGGAAGAGCTACAAGGCTGGAAGTAGAGTTAAGGCTCTAGCGGTTGACCTCGAAGCTGGGGAACCGGTTTTGAGTTTTGGCAATGACGCTCAACCTCCGGTAATTCTGGGCAAATCACTTAATCGCCCTGCGCCTAACAAAATGGATGTGTGCATCTGTAACAAAACTGGTGCTCATGGAAAGCGCTCTGATACCCGATGTCTCGGGTCTAGTTTGCGTTATATAAAACTCTAAAAAAAACGGTATTCTTTTAAAAAAGGCTCTATTAAAAATAATACAGTTGAAGGACAAGAACTTCTCTGTAATTAATTAAGATCTGCTGCAGATGAAAAAATTCCAAAACATTTTTGGGAACTTGTTTCCAATGGTTATTGTGATGGAGTAAATATGTAGGAGTGCCATATTAATGCCGATAGTGCACTTCAATAAGGTTTATGTAGGTATTAGCAATATAAATAAGTTTCCAAATAAAATACTACCTTACTGTGGCACGTCGAGACCAGCGTTCTGAAGAGCAATTCTTGTAATTCTGCGCCTTAAGATGGAGAGAGCCATACTATGCTGGAAGGTTAATCAGAGCCCTGCCCATGACTTTGTACCAGCTGACTTGTTCTGTGCTGACCCAAATTACTAGCAACTAATTCTAGACCATTGTCACTTGACAATTGCTGGCGCACAGTGATTTTAGTTTATTTATGCAAACAAGAAGCAAAGGTTATCCAGCTAATTATATATCTACATATTTACTAAACAGAGTTGGTAAGATATTTGGCCAAGTCTTGCTTAACCGGGTCAATATAGGAACCACCCTTACAGACCAAACGAAATGCCTGTGTTAGTTATGATGCATGTAGCGTGTTTTTACAATAGCTTTTATGTCTCTTCAGGCATATGCCAAGGGTGTATTTTAGCTCTACTCTAATTTAGTCTATTTTTCAGTGGTGTTGAAAACTATCTAGGCAAATGTAATCTTGATGCACCTAAGCTATGCAATAAGAAGAAACGTATACTTCTCTTTGCAGACTAGGCAGTTTGGCTTTCATTTATCAAAAATGCTAGGCACAGTCTGACTGATAAATGTGGAAACTGTAGCAAAGAGAAAGACCTGACGACCAATTTTTCCAAGACCACGTTAATGATAATGAAACTGGACCCAATTTGAAAATACATCCTATAGTCAATGGTCAACAGCTCTGGTGTGTAACCAGTATTGATGATCTCAGTATACAGTGTAACCAAACACTAGATTGGCATGCCCATCTAGAAAAGGCTGCATTTGGACATACATAAACAACTAATCCATTACTGTGCTTTATACCAGGATTCTCCACAGTTGGTCCTGGAGGGCCGGATCCTTGCCAGATTTTTGGCATAAACCCATTAGGTAAATGTAGTTATCTTAAAAATCTGGCATGGAAACCGGCCTCAAGAACCGACTTTGGAGATCCCGGCATTATCCATAAGATAGGATCCAAACTCTCAGCATAGTTGTACAGGTGTATATACAAAACGCAGTAGCCACACCAATATATGGTGCCGAACTCTAGGGTTATACCAAGACCGGGGATCTGAAAATAATGGATAATGGTTTCCTATAATCCTAACTTAAACAAGGCTACTGTGCCCTGGTTGCTTTTATACATAAAGATAGGCGTCAAACCTATTCTGCCATTATTGCTGTATGTCCAGTGTTGTACTGCCTACGACTGAATGGAAACCGTCATGGGACAGTGTATTTAAAATCTTTTGTGCATGGGATAGGTATCAGCCATTGTTGGGGCAGCCCACATTAAAACTATCCTTTGGGCTTGGGCATTTTAGGAAGGATCCTGCCCTATCGGTCCTAATGCAATCAAACTAGTTAAGGAAGTATACTGGTCGCAAAAGCTAAAAAGCATGATTGCCAACCATAGGACTGCCTTGCTGACATCCGGTTATCTCTAAATTAAGCTATTTATTGGGTTCTAGCAATACCTCAATTACATAAACCAGGAGACACGTGATACTTTCTATGTCAAGTTTAGCCTTGGTACACTTCAAACTGGAGCCTGCTTGACTAAATGGCCTTTGTGCAATGGCGACTTTGAGGGATGGGACACAACAATACATGGTGGGTCTTTATTTCGCAAAGGCGCTACATGCTTGTGGTAGATAGATCGTTCCTTTATTTAAATCTTTTCGTAACACATCTGCACTGAAGCATTAACTTTTTACTATAGATTGGGTTATCCTAAAATATACTCTTCTGTTACTGAGTACATCAGGTCTCGATGCATCCAGCATATGTTCCTTGGGCGATGAATATTTGTACCGAAAGTGTCCTCTAACTAGTTCCTAGATCCTACTGTTGCTTATTTTAGATGCCAATGGTACTTGATATAAAATTGAAGGTTTTTATGTTTTGTAAGTAATTAAGTTGTTTCTAATTAATGTTTTTACAGCTATATTGATTGTAAATGTTATTTGCAATCGTCTACTGTTATGGCTTTTGCTGAAAACAATGTATTCAACGCTGCTTGTTTTCTGTTAATGTGTTGTATTAAAGAAACCGATGAAAAGAAGACATTATTAACTTATATAGGCTTTCTTTAAACAGCCAATTGTTTACAAGTGATAATGCAACGTTCCCTTCATATTTTATGTTGGCAGCGTATGGGAATACTCCACTTTATTACCCACTCCCCTTTGAGCCTTTCCCCCCTTTTAGACGATAAATACTATTTATTGAGTACATGTTTTCAAAATGTTAAACTCACTATATCTAGGTTAGAACTACGTTAGGTCGAGCAACTTTTTCTATTGCCACATAGAATTTCCCTACTGACTCTGCCGCTGTCTATCTAGCAAATTCCACAATACTTTCAGCCTAGCAAACACAAATACTTCCTGTGTTCGCCCTTGGGACATTTTGTCATTTGGTTCAATAAGAGACAGATTTTCTCCATCAGTTTTAGCAAATAGAAATTGAATGTTTGCATGCAGCTTGAATCTGGGAAAGGGAGTTTATGTTTTATTGGAGCAATGTAAGTCCTTTACATACTTTACAAGTAGCCCTCAGAGAGAAGACGATTGACCCGGGGTCCAATCTCAAATGGAGCCCAAGGGCATCACTTCACCAAAATGCCAGAGGTAGTGCAATTGACATTACATGGCATTTGAGCCCATGACATCTTAGTGTTGACACCTTGTTCCAACATTAGCCCACCAGCTTACCTCTAATTTGCTGTTGAGCGTTTAGGGTGCAGGTAAACTGTGGGTCAAAGACTTGACGGCCCTTGAGATTAGGGCCGGCAAGGAGTGCATTGGTTAACTAAGGCTACGCCAGGGGCAGCAGCTTCTACTGTTGACTACCTTTAGGTGAGTTATGCCAACTAAGTGATCCATGCCTCCCTGGACTTCATGTAGAGCTTCATTCCAATTATTGCCTCAATTTGATTGGAGCAGAGCGGAATATCGGTGTGGAATTCCATTCCACTAAATAATAAGTGGGCCAGTGTCACCATATTTGAATTCCCTGAGTGTGGGAACACTGGACCCTGTTTTATCAGCTGACTAGCTTACCCGTCGCGCGTTGCTGCGATTTCAGAAGAAAGGAAATTTAAGGAAACTTGTTATGCTAACCTTCAATTTACATTGTGTCATTTTTATTGAAACTTATTAATTTTAATATGGAAAACATTTTAAAGTGTTGTTTTAATTCTGTTTATTTATTTGAGTGCTTGCGGATACACAGTATTTTTTGTTTTTCCATCTGGTGCATACACGAATAAATCAGAAGGTTTTTGATGCGTGAGCTGGCTACATACCGTTTTCCATGTGAGAAGCACGGATTCTCCAAATGTAGTCCACACACTTGCAGCGATTATCCTAGTGCTTTGTTGATGGTCATTGCAAAAGCGAGTCCCACCGTAAACTGTAATCATTCAGTATTAGAAAGATTATGAGGGCCCCGGGGGGGCCGATATTTAACAAATTTTTCACGTTTTTTTCCAGAAACCTTCGCGGGAGTGTACTCAACAACTTTTAACAATTGTTTTTTTTTTTTACATTTTTTATTTATTTATTTATTTATTGCCAGAAACCTTCACGGGAGTGCACTCAACAACTACCCAAAGTTACATGGCGATCGGATGAATAGTGTAGTAATGCATAAAGGACAAACAGACATACTTTCGTTTTTATATATATAGATAAAATTATCTTGAGGAAGGGTTGCAGTGCATTCATGGCTCCAGTACCCGAACACCACCCAGGCCTCTACTAACGCATGGGGCTCTGAAAGTCTACATTAGGCCTGGGCTGTGAACTCTGCTCCGTTCACTGAGTCTGCAGAGTTTTCTGCCTTCCGCGCTCCACAGAGCACACAGAGACCGAAAACTCCGCCTCACGTCCTCGCCAACACTCACCTACCTAATGTTGATGAGTGAGGAAAATTGAATGCTAGACCAACTCCCAGCGATATTTCTCAACGCAGGAGGTTGCAGATGGTCGTGATTGCTTGCATTGAGAAACCATCCATTCGCGTTGAGGAAGCAGCCGCTCAAGAAGAAAATCTACTTGAGCGGCAGAAAGAAGCAGTCCCCTCTAGAGCTGTGCTGATTTTCCAGTGCGGGACAAGCACCCGGGGCTAAAAATCAGCTAGAACAGCACGACCTAACGCACTCTGCCGCTTAAGAAGTTTTTGGGTCACTTTGCTCCGCACAGGCCAAGTCTACATCCTCCCTGGCAATCATCCAACCTCACTATATTTAGGTTAGAGATACGTTAGGTCGAGCAACTTTTTCTATTGCCACATAGAATTTCCCTACTGACTCTGCCGCTGTCTATCTAGCAAATTCCACATTATTTTCAGCCTAGCAAACACAAATACTCCCTGTGTTAGCCCTTGTGACATTTTGTCATTTGGTTCAATAAGAGACAGATTTTCTCCATCAGTTTTAGCAACTAGAAATTGAATGTTTACATGCAGCTTGACTCTGGGAAAGGGAGTTTATGTTTTATTGGAGCAATGTAAGTCCTTTACATACTTTACAAGTAGCCCTCAGAGAGAAGACGATTGACCCGGGGTCCAATCTCAAATGGAACCCAAGGGCATCACTTCACCAAAATGCCAGAGGTAGTGCAATTGACATTACATGGCATTTGAGCCCATGACATCTTAGTGTTGACACCTTGTCCCAACATTAGTCCATCAGCTTACCTCTAATTTGCTGTTGAGCGTTTAGGGTGCAGGTAAACTGTGGGTCAAAGACTTGACGGCCCTTGAGATTAGGGCCGGCAAGGAGTGCATTGATTAACTAAGGCTACGCCAGGGGCAGCAGCTTCTACTGTTGACTACCTTTAGGTGAGTTATGCCAACTAAGTGATCCATGCCTCCCTGGACTTCATGTAGAGCTTCATTCCAATTATTGCCTCAATTCGATTGGAGCAGAGCGGAATATCGGTGTGGAATTCCATTCCACGAAATAATAAGTGGGCCAGTGTCACCATATTTGAATTCCCTGAGTGTGGGAACACTGGACCCTGTTTTATCAGCTGACTAGCTTACCCGTCGCACGTTGCTGCGATTTCAGAAGAAAGGAAACTTAAGGAAACTTGTTATGCTAACCTTCAATTTACATTGTGTCATTTTTATTGAAACTTATTAATTTTAATATGGAAAACATTTTAAAGTGTTGTTTTAATTCTGTTTATTTATTTGAGTGCTTGCGGATACACAGTATTTTTTGTTTTTCCATCTGGTGCATACACGAATAAATCAGAAGGTTTTTGATGCGTGAGCTGGCTACATACCGTTTTCCATGTGAGAAGCACGGATTCTCCAAATGTAGTCCACACACTTGCAGCGATTATCCTAGTGCTTTGTTGATGGTCATTGCAAAGGCGAGTCCCACCGTAAACTGTAATCATTCAGTATTAGAAAGATTATGAGGGCCCCGGGGGGGCCGATATTTAACAAATTTTTCACGTTTTTTTCCAGAAACCTTCGCGGGAGTGTACTCAACAACTTTTAACAATTGTTTTTTTTTTTACATTTTTTATTTATTTATTTATTTATTGCCAGAAACCTTCACGGGAGTGCACTCAACAACTACCCAAAGTTACATGGCGATCGGATGAATAGTGTAGTAATGCATAAAGGACAAACAGACATACTTTCGTTTTTATATATATAGATAAAATTATCTTGAGGAAGGGTTGCAGTGCATTCATGGCTCCAGTACCCGAACACCACCCAGGCCTCTACTAACGCATGGGGCTCTGAAAGTCTACATTAGGCCTGGGCTGTGAACTCTGCTCCGTTCACTGAGTCTGCAGAGTTTTCTGCCTTCCGCGCTCCACAGAGCACACAGAGACCGAAAACTCCGCCTCACGTCCTCGCCAACACTCACCTACCTAATGATGAGTGAGGAAAATTGAATGCTAGACCAACTCCCAGCGATATTTCTCAACGCAGGAGGTTGCAGATGGTCGTGATTGCTTGCATTGAGAAACCATCCATTCGCGTTGAGGAAGCAGCCGCTCAAGAAGAAAATCTACTTGAGCGGCAGAAAGAAGCAGTCCCCTCTTGAGCTGTGCTGATTTTCCAGTGCGGGACAAGCACCCGGGGCTAAAAATCAGCTAGAACAGCACGACCTAACGCACTCTGCCGCTTAAGAAGTTTTTGGGTCACTTTGCTCCGCACAGGCCAAGTCTACATCCTCCCTGGCAATCATCCAACCTCACTATATTTAGGTTAGAGATACGTTAGGTCGAGCAACTTTTTCTATTGCCACATAGAATTTCCCTACTGACTCTGCCGCTGTCTATCTAGCAAATTCCACATTATTTTCAGCCTAGCAAACACAAATACTCCCTGTGTTAGCCCTTGTGACATTTTGTCATTTGGTTCAATAAGAGACAGATTTTCTCCATCAGTTTTAGCAACTAGAAATTGAATGTTTACATGCAGCTTGACTCTGGGAAAGGGAGTTTATGTTTTATTGGAGCAATGTAAGTCCTTTACATACTTTACAAGTAGCCCTCAGAGAGAAGACGATTGACCCGGGGTCCAATCTCAAATGGAACCCAAGGGCATCACTTCACCAAAATGCCAGAGGTAGTGCAATTGACATTACATGGCATTTGAGCCCATGACATCTTAGTGTTGACACCTTGTCCCAACATTAGTCCATCAGCTTACCTCTAATTTGCTGTTGAGCGTTTAGGGTGCAGGTAAACTGTGGGTCAAAGACTTGACGGCCCTTGAGATTAGGGCCGGCAAGGAGTGCATTGATTAACTAAGGCTACGCCAGGGGCAGCAGCTTCTACTGTTGACTACCTTTAGGTGAGTTATGCCAACTAAGTGATCCATGCCTCCCTGGACTTCATGTAGAGCTTCATTCCAATTATTGCCTCAATTCGATTGGAGCAGAGCGGAATATCGGTGTGGAATTCCATTCCACGAAATAATAAGTGGGCCAGTGTCACCATATTTGAATTCCCTGAGTGTGGGAACACTGGACCCTGTTTTATCAGCTGACTAGCTTACCCGTCGCACGTTGCTGCGATTTCAGAAGAAAGGAAACTTAAGGAAACTTGTTATGCTAACCTTCAATTTACATTGTGTCATTTTTATTGAAACTTATTAATTTTAATATGGAAAACATTTTAAAGTGTTGTTTTAATTCTGTTTATTTATTTGAGTGCTTGCGGATACACAGTATTTTTTGTTTTTCCGTCTGGTGCATACACGAATAAATCAGAAGGTTTTTGATGCGTGAGCTGGCTACAAACCGTTTTCCATGTGAGAAGCACGGATTCTCCAAATGTAGTCCACACACTTGCAGCGATTGTCCTAGTGCTTTGTTGATGGTCATTGCAAAAGCGAGTCCCACCGTAAACTGTAATCATTCAGTATTAGAAAGATTATGAGGGCCCTGGGGGGCCGATATTTAACAAATTTTTCACGTTTTTTTTCCAGAAACCTTCGCGGGAGTGTACTCAACAACTTTTAACAATTATTTTTTTTTTACATTTTTTATTTATTTATTTATTTATTGCCAGAAACCTTCACGGGAGTGCACTCAACAACTACCCAAAGTTACATGGCGATCGGATGAATAGTGTAGTAATGCATAAAGGACAAACAGTCATACTTTCGTTTTTATATATATAGATAAAATTACCTTGAGGAAGGGTTGCAGTGCATTCATGGCTCCAGTACCTAAACACCACCCAGGCCTCTACTAACGGATGGGGCTCTGAAAGTCTACATTAGGCCTGGGCTGTGAACTCTGCTCCGTTCACTGAGTCTGCAGAGTTTTCTGCCTTCCGCTCTCCACAGAGCACACAGAGACCGAAAACTCCGCCTCACGTCCTCGCCAACACTCACCTACCTAATGTTGATGAGTGAGGAAAATTGAATGCTAGACCAACTCCCAGCGATATTTCTCAACGCAGTAGGTTGCAGATGGTCGTGATTGCTTGCATTGAGAAACCATCCATTCGCGTTGAAGAAGCAGCCGCTCAAGAAGAAAATCTACTTGAGCGGCAGAAAGAAGCAGTCCCCTCTTGAGCTGTGCTGATTTTCCAGTGCGGAACAAGCACCCGGAGCTAAAAATCCGCTAGAACAGCATGACCTAACGCACTCTGCCGCTTAAGAAGTTTTTGGGTCACTTCGCTCCGCACAGGCCAAGTCTACATCCTCCCTGGCAATCATCCAACCTCACTATATTTAGGTTAGAGATACGTTAGGTCGAGCAACTTTTTCTATTGCCACATGGAATTTCCCTACTGACTCTGCCGCTGTCTATCTAGCAAATTCCACATTATTTTCAGCCTAGCAAACACAAATACTCCCTGTGTTAGCCCTTGTGACATTTTGTCATTTGGTTCAATAAGAGACAGATTTTCTCCATCAGTTTTAGCAACTAGAAATTGAATGTTTGCATGCAGCTTGACTCTGGGAAAGGGAGTTTATGTTTTTTTGGAGCAATGTAAGTCCTTTACATACTTTACAAGTAGCCCTCAGAGAGAAGACGATTGACCCGGGGTCCAATCTCAAATGGAGCCCAAGGGCATCACTTCACCAAAATGCCAGAGGTAGTGCAATTGACATTACATGGCATTTGAGCCCATGACATCTTAGTGTTGACACCTTGTCCCAACATTAGTCCATCAGCTTACCTCTAATTTGCTGTTGAGCGTTTAGGGTGCAGGTAAACTGTGGGTCAAAGACTTGACGGCCCTTGAGATTAGGGCCGGCAAGGAGTGCAATGGTTAACTAAGGCTACGCCAGGGGCAGCAGCTTCTACTGTTGACTACCTTTAGGTGAGTTATGCCAACTAAGTGATCCATGCCTCCCTGGACTTCATGTAGAGCTTCATTCCAATTATTGTCTCAATTCGATTGGAGCAGAGCGGAATATCGGTGTGGAATTCCATTCCACTAAATATTAAGTGGGCCAGTGTCACCATATTTGAATTCCCTGAGTGTGGGAACACTGGACCCTGTTTTATCAGCTGACTAGCTTACCCGTCGCACGTTGATGCGATTTCAGAAGAAAGGAAACTTAAGGAAACTTGTTATGCTAACCTTCAATTTACATTGTGTCATTTTTATTGAAACTTATTAATTTTAACCCCTTCCGTGCGGGCGGTTTTCCCCGCCCATGCTGACTCCGCCTTGCGCGGGCGGAGTCATGACGGAACGGTTCCGTCATCCGCACAGCTCACCCGTAGTGCATGACGGAACCGTTCCGTCAGCAGCATGGAAGGGGTTAATATGGAAAACATTTTAAAGTGTTGTTTTAATTCTGTTTATTTATTTGAGTGCTTGTGGATACACAGTATTTTTTGTTTTTCCGTCTGGTGCATACACGAATAAATCAGAAGGTTTTTGATGCGTGAGCTGGCTACATACCGTTTTCCATGTGAGAAGCACGGATTCTCCAAATGTAGTCCACACACTTGCAGCGATTGTCCTAGTGCTTTGTTGATGGTCATTGCAAAAGCGAGTCCCACCGTAAACTGTAATCATTCAGTATTAGAAAGATTATGAGGGCCCTGGGGGGCCGATATTTAACAAATTTTTCACGTTTTTTTCCAGAAACCTTCGCGGGAGTGTACTCAACAACTTTTAACAATTGTTTTTTTTTTTTTTACATTTTTTATTTATTTATTTATTTATTGCCAGAAACCTTCACGGGAGTGCACTCAACAACTACCCAAAGTTACATGGCGATCGGATGAATAGTGTAGTAATGCATAAAGGACAAACAGACATACTTTCGTTTTTATATATATAGATAAAATTATCTTGAGGAAGGGTTGCAGTGCATTCATGGCTCCAGTACCTGAACACCACCCAGGCCTCTACTAACGCATGGGGCTCTGAAAGTCTACATTAGGCCTGGGCTGTGAACTCTGCTCTGTTCACTGAGTCTGCAGAGTTTTCTGCCTTCCGCGCTCCACAGAGCACACAGAGACCGAAAACTCCGCCTCACGTCCTCGCCAACACTCACCTACCTAATGTTGATGAGTGAGGAAAATTGAATGCTAGACCAACTCCCAGCGATATTTCTCAACGCAGGAGGTTGCAGATGGTCGTGATTGCTTGCATTGAGAAACCATCCATTCGCGTTGAGGAAGCAGCCGCTCAAGAAGAAAATCTACTTGAGCGGCAGAAAGAAGCAGTCCCCTCTTGAGCTGTGCTGATTTTCCAGTGCGGAACAAGCACCCGGGGCTAAAAATCCGCTAGAACAGCACGACCTAACGCACTCTGCCGCTTAAGAAGTTTTTGGGTCACTTCGCTCCGCACAGGCCAAGTCTACATCCTCCCTGGCAATCATCCAACCTCCCCAGTCTCAATGACATAGCTTTCATTGGTGAAGCAGGGGCACTGAGGCCCAAAGGTCTGAGGGGTGCTGATTAGTGTTGTATTTCACAGCTCAAACGGCACCAGAGGGCCCATTTCCTATCCTTGCACGAGGGCCATTGACACACTCGCTACCTCACTGCCCAATCCCACTCTGTGCTGACCTCCTCCGAGACATTACCACCTGTTCAGAGAAGGTTCTAAAGGTCTACGTAAAACCCTTCGAAATTGGGAATTCTGTGAGGATTCTACCTGGTAGAACCGGGCCTCCACAGATATTTCCCGTTCTGTCGGCTTTAATTCGTAGGAGGAGTCACATTTAGATATTTTGTTGTATCGTGGACATTCCAGCTACCCAGAATCTCTCCTTATAGGGCCTGATGTACAAAAATCGCATCATAAAAAAGTGATCACAAATTGCTCACCAACTATTTGCAAATGCAATCTGATTTTACGAACAGACCTATATACAAATAAGCAGTGCTAGCTTTTCAAAAGAATAGGCTGGGGCCATTGTTTTGCTCAAAAGCTCACAGCAGGCTATTAAAGGTCACTGTGGGAAATACCAATGCCGAGTTCTTGATTCCACCCATTCCTCTTTATTCTACCACAAGACACCGCTTACCCCATTATCTCACTCTTGAGGGTTCTTTCTCATCCCTCCTTTCTCTCTTTGCCACTCTTTTTTTCTGTCTTGCCTTTCCCCTGCTTTCCTTCTTGTGTGTTTTTCTCTCTCTTGTTCTAGGTTAAATTCAAATGAGCAAAACTAAGTTACTGTCCCCTGACAGGAGTGCCAGTGTGCTCCACCTGCAACCACTGGCTCAAATTAAGTGCTGCAAGTAGATCTGTAAACAAAATACCAGATTGCAAGGGGGCTGCTTTAAAAATAAAAAAAGGTTTTTTGTTTTGGAGATCTTTTGTGCGAGCTGGCCGTGGTCCCCCGGGACACCGGATATTCTGTCAGACGTTGCAGCATTGTTTCACTAAGTGGAAGGTGTTCATAGTAGATCCCCTTACAGTTTCTGAATCAGCTACCACTCCAACTTGGGTTCAATCCAGAGGAATGGTTTCCAACAGAATTTCAGTCGCAACCATTATTGATAACATACCTTACCTACTCACAATTTGGAAAAAAATACTTTTAAACATGTCTCTTCCAAATTGCAACTTGTTATGGGTTTCTAAACCCATGTTCTGATTGGGAAAAAGTTTACCAAATAGCATAATGGGGTTAGTTAATCAGAAAATGTGATTTAACAGTCGCAAAGCCTTTAATTCATGTTTTGCAACCGCTAACTCACTTGGAACAGCAGGGCCAGAGGGGCCAGAAGTACAAAGCATTTTAACGCTCGCAAGTGGCCCATAGGGCCGTTTGCAACCTGTAAAAAGCTTTTTGTTTGCGAGTCAGTAGCCTGTCACCAACTCGCAAGATAGTGTTTGCAAGTTACTATTAGGAAGGGGCGTGTTAAGGGCGTCCCTTCGTAATAGCGAGTCACGCTGGTATGAGGGAATGTTTTGCGACCGGGAGTGCAATCACAAGACATTTGGAGTTACCACCAACTTCAAGTTGGTGGTAAACCATTCTCAAACGGGAAAGGGGTCCCCAAGCGACCCCTGCTCCTTTGTGAATGTGGGCGGCAAAATTGCCTACTCTTAAAAATGAAAAGGCAGCTTTTCATTTTATTTTTGAAATGCATCCCATTTTCGATGTAAGGAAAACGAGCCACATTACAAAAAAATGTTTGCTTCATTTAAATAACAATCACAGACATGGTGGTCTGCTGACCCCTGCGGGCACCATCCCTGTGAGTGCCGGCCAATTTCAATGGGTGGCAAAGCAAGACTTACTTCACAAATATTAATGGGGTAGGTCTATTTGCGACGTGCATGGGTGTTTGGGGTTTCCTATTTGCTAATCAACAGACAACTCAGCGCCGTATCCTCATCCTGCTTCAACATTCTTCGCATGCTCAAAAAAACATTTCGCTGGATCCCCACCGAAACCAGGAAAACAGTCACCCATGCTCTGGTAACGAGCCGACTGGACTACGGAAACACCCTCTACGCAGGTACTACCGCTAAACTCCAGAAGAAACTCCAACGAATCCAAAACGCCTCAGCCAGGATCATATTAGACATCCCGCGCAACGAACACATCTCTGGTCACCTAAAAGACCTCCACTGGCTACCCGTCAATAAGAGAATCACTTTCCGACTGCTAACCCACGCACACAAATCACTCTACGACATCGGACCAGAATGCCTCAACTCACGACTGTCCTTCTACACCCCATCCCGCCAACTACGTTCTTCCAGCCAAGCCCTCGCCACTGTACCTCGCATCAACAAGACCACCATGGGAGGCAGATCCTTCTCATACCTGGCTGCTAAAACATGGAACTCACTCCCTACTTACCTTCGCCTTACCCAGAACCACCTAGCATTCAGAAAGCAACTTAAAACGTGGATATTTGACAAATAATCCTCCTCCCCTCCCTAAGCGCCTTGAGACCCTCTGGGTATGTAGTGCGCTATATAAATTCTTTGACTTGACTTGACTTGTCGGTGAGTTTTTCGTTAAACAAAAGGCCAGCCTTTACGTCGGAATCGTGTGAAATATTTGCTTCCTTCCAATGCGATACTGTCACCTAGTGGCCTTTCTTTATATTACTTGGTTTTACTTCTGAGATGTCCTGCTGTATCGAGTAAGACCTACAATGTATTTATTTATGTATTTGCATTAAGAGCTTTGTAGAGCGCGAAAGAACGGAAGACCTGTACCTTACACTACGCTACCTGTGACTAAATGGTGTCACACAATATCATCTCCTTTTACACAGCCACCTGTCGAGGAGCTGATATCAGAATGTGCCAGGCAATGCGGGGTAGAAAACTCCTGTATGGAGCGTTTCCAGCGCACATTTTGTATGGAGGCTGAGCTCAGCTGGTGCCCGTCGGGGTTTTGTAACCTCCCCAAGACAGCAGCGGCATCTTTCGGAGCTTCAGTTTGTTTTTTAGGCGGCTAATGGCAGAAGGAGAGTGGCCTGCACAACTCTGAATGGGCACGCTCCTTCAGAAGCAATTTAATGGCGAGGGAAGGCTTATGGCCCTGTCCCCTTCTCAGGCCCTTCCGCCCGGTTCCCTCCCTTCACACTGCAGGCTGTTTGAGGTTGTCAGGACCAGAACAGTATGACAATAAAGTCTCCCTAGAAGTAGACACACTAACTAGAATACTAGTGCCCGATTAAAGCCTGGGCAGAGTTGTATGATTTGGATGGATACCGGTGTGCTTGATCGCAGCTGGCCCAGTGTTCCAGTACCAGAAATTACCAGGTGAGGAACACTGGCTCTGATCTTTATGGATGCAGAAATGCAGTGGCGGCTCGGTTGGAACAGTGGTGGGTGGGGAGGAATTACATTTCGTTTTTACAGAAATGAACTTAACTTGTCTGCCGCGCTGCTGGATGCCTCTTCCGCCACCGCATGCCTCTCCTCGGTCTGCTGGAACTGGAAGCACCATAAGCTCCCAGGCTTTCGGACTCTCCCAGCCAATCACAATGCCGCAGGAGCAGCATCCTCATTGGTCTAAGCGTCCTGTTTGGACACTCGGGCAGTGCCTAGGGAGGCTGGGCTTGTTCTCCATGGGGCTGTGCAACACAACCCAATGGAGAACATGCCAAGTGCGCTTGATAGGGCCGGCCAAACTGTCATATGCACTTACAGAAGTGCAAACCACTCTTCCCCTGCTCTGGTGTCACAGAGCCACCCCGCCCGACTCCCACATAGAAAAAGAAAATTATAATAACGTTGTGTTATTATCATTTTCTTTTTCTATTTTACAGTGCTGAAAAAGCAGTGGGGCGATGCTCCTCCACCTTAGTGGAGGAGCCGCCGTGCAGAAACGTACTGGTAAAATCACATGCAGTTGTTGGTAACTGCTGTGGGAAGAGGTACAGCTCAGTCCACTGACCTGCACCAGCATCACCGGGGAGGACTGCTCCCCACAGCCAGGACACAGCCGACCATGAAAGTAATTTAGGGGTCAACAAAGCAAACACAAAGAGATGATGGACGGAGCGCTGAAACTTTTCAGACACTCACTCCCAGTCACAGATCTGGGTTGAAGCCATCATTGTTCTTTAGCTCACTCCACCACCCCGGTTCAGACACAGCTATATGCAAATCAGTCTTGACCCATTGCCTTATGGGAACAGTCAAGCCCGAACTGCCAAGCCATGTCTTCCCGGGACCGGAAACAAGCATTCTCAGACTGGTTTCGGGCTAACCGTCCTCATCAGCCAGGCTAGCTTGAATCCAGTGGCAAAGTGAGCAAGGGACCCACGTCTTAGCATACCCTGCCAACTTAGGGCGAACAAAGCAAACACAAGGAGATGATGGACGGGGAGCTAAAACTTTGCAAACACGTAACCCAAGTCACAGATCTGGGTTGAATCCATCATTGCTCTTTAGCTCACTTCGCCACCCCAATTCAGACACACCTCTATGCAAATCAATCTTGACCCTGTGCCTCATGGGAACAGTCCAGCCTGAACTGCCAAGCCATGTCTTCCCTTGACCAGAAAAAAGCATCCTGGAACCGGTTTCAGGCTAACAGCCCTAATCAGCCAGGCTAGCTTGAATCCAGTGGCAAAGGGCCAGATGTAGGTAGGCCAATACCGGTCGGTAACGGCCGAAAATCAGTATTTTCGGCCGTTACCGACCGGTATTGAGCAAATGGGATGTAGCAGTCTGAAAATCGTCCGAATCGGTAAATTTACCGAGTCTGTAAAGTTTCCGAATCGGTAAATTACCGAATCGGAAAATCTACCGAATCAGTAAAATTACCGAATCGGAAAAATACCGAATCGGACATATTACCAAATCGGTAAATTTACCGAATCGGTAAAGTTACAGAATCGGTAAAATACCGAATCGGTAAATAAGAAGTGGTAAAAATGAAGAATGAGATGTAGGTAAGCACTGAAATACCGAATTTGCCTCAAATTCGGTATTTAAGAGTCGGTATTTACCATGGATTGGAATCAGGTGGTAACCAGGTGCAACCCATAAAAATGGACCCAAAATGCAATTCTGCTTGCACAATGGCGGCATTTTAGGTCATTGCAAGACGGCTACGGCTACAGGAGGAAGGAGAGAGGGAATGGCAGAGAGAGGGGCAGGTGTACAGACAGAGGATCACCCTGTTCATGCTCACAGAGGCAGAGATACTCCAGAGGTACAGGTTGGACTCAGACACCATCTTGGACCTCCAACCACTGTTGGAGCACACTAACCCAAGGGCACACGCTATTCCTCCCCACATCCAGGTGCTGTGCAGCCTACACCTGCTTGCGTCTGGTAGCTACCAGAGTGTGATTGCTGCGGTAGGTGGTGTAACTCAGAGCAGCCTGTCAAGGTTTTTCCACAAATTCCTTGACGCCATGTTACAGAGGATGGACCATTACATATCATTTCCTTCAACCCATGCTGAAGTTGTCCAAACAAAATATGACTTATACCAGATGGCACGATTACCCAATATAATTGGCTGCATTGATGGCACGCACATTCCCATTTGTCCCCCTGCTGCCACCGAATATATATACACAGGAATAGGAAGTCAACGCACACCATCAATGTGCAGGTGATCTGCAATGGAAAGTACCACATCACTGATCTAGTGGCAAAATTCCCTGGGAGTACCCACGACTCCTACATATTTCAAAACAGCGGCATCTATGCACGGCTGACTGCAGGGGAATTTGGTGAAGGATACCTGCTAGGTAAGACACAGTGTGCGACACCCATAACGCCTATAGCTGCAAGAAGTGCATGCAAGCATGTGAGGGATGTATTCCCATTTAATTTCAGGAGACAGTGCATATGCCCTCCGGTCCTTCATACTCACCCCCTACCTCAACCCCTCAACACCCAGCCAAAGGAGATATAACCAGAGCCACAAGAGCACAAGAAATGTGGTTGAGCGTACGTTTGGTATCTGGAAAAGCAGGTTCAGGTGCTTGCACAAGAGTGGAGGTGCAAGGCAGTATACCCCCATCACCTGCTGTAAGATCATTGCTGCCTGTACTATGTTGCACAAGCTTGCTGTGAAGAAGGGTACTGAGGTGGAGTTGTCAGACTATGAGGATCACGACGACGACATTGCTGTGCCTGAAACACAACCTGCTGGAGTGTCAACACCAAGTGATGGAAGATACAGACGTGAGGAGATTACACGCAACTATTTCTGAGTAAGTAATGAGACTGAGACCTATGCTGAAAGCACAAAAGTTAGCTTAATCTAGTAAATATCTTGTTACGTTAAAGCACAAAAGTGCACCAGTGAGCATTTAACTGCAATGCTCACAGTGAGTAAACACACTACGCAGGTTCAAATGGCACAAATGTGCAACACAAACTTTCAATATTGCATTGTCTGTCCAATGGCAGTAGCCCATGCTAATTACTGTTCATTTGCGGCCACGCTTTGCACTGGCAGGTGTATGTGGCTCACTCTGTTCACTGGGCGTTTGGCCTGTAGCCTCACCCAGTCGCCTGCTGCTCCTCCTAGCCTCTACAACAGGGTGGGATGTCGTGCTGCTCCTACTGGTGCTACATTCACTCTCCGGCACGTCAATAGCAGCAGTTTGTGCTGTTTGAGCATTGAGTAGAGCCTCTAGCACACCGGCCATTCCGGCTATGCCCCTCGTCAGCTCATTACTGTTTTGAGTCAGGACTTCCTGACTGGTCATGCTGCCCCTGCATAGCAGGGATGTGGCTGTTGCCAGGCGGTGAATGGCTTTCTCGGTTCTCTCTGCACGCTGCTTCTCCCTGCGCCTTGATGTGATTTCAGAGTCCAGTTTTGTGCACAGCTGCTGCATGGATTGTGTCATGTCGTGTATCCCCGTGGCCATGCTCTTGTTTACTTCCACCAGTTCCCTGATGCCCTTACCAATGTCCTGCATGTTTGTATTGAGGTTACGCATTTGTCTTTGACAGGCCATGATGCCCTTCCCCTGCATCCTCTGAATCCTGACCATGGATCCCTCCAGGCCTTGGAAGACATTGGACCCCTCCCCACGTGCACCTACACTCCTTCCTTGTACTGTGCGGCGTCTAGTGGCAGTAGGTACAGGCTCTGCGCTGGGCTGCAGTGTGGCAGAGATGTCAGCTCCAGGCAAGTTGTGTGATTCTTCACCCACCATTTCACCAGCAGCTGTCTCCATTTCCATCAGTGGGGAAACTACATGCCTCCTGCTACGTTGTGCTGCAGGTGTTTGGCTATCCAGTGATGCTGGCATTTCTGGTGAGGAGACCAATAGTGGGGACTGTGATGGTCTTGGGGATGCCTGCATTTCTTCAGTGTTGTCAGGTTCTGGGGAAGGTGGCTGCCGACTCGGTATACCTGTGCCCTGTGATGCACATCGACCTGGCTCATGACTTCATCCCTCTCGGGTGCCGTGTCCTCTGCCCCTGTGACTGCTTTCTTGAAGTGTGACCTGTGGACATATGTGCACATATCAGCTAGGTGCAAATGTGTCACTGCCACTACAATAAAACTTTCAAAATTGCACTTATTACATGCTGCCTGCCCTTCATTATGTCTGCAATCATTTGCCTGACTTGGTGGTGACTGTGCTGTATGACATGGTCTTTCATTAACTGACTACATGTACCATGATGCATTGCTACTGCTTTGCACAAACGCACTGGGACTGGGGTAACTTAGCTTCAAGGGGTGAGGGATGGATGAGGGTGTGAGGGGGATTGCTGTGCATGCATCTTACCTTTTCTACTTGCAGCTTTCGCCGAGCTGTCCACTTCTCCCAGTCCATGGACGCTTTCTGGTTCCAAGGTTGTGGCCACCATCTCCTCCAGTTCAGTGAGGGGGGTGCTGTGTTCTTTCCTCCACCTGTTTGCTAGGCCTGTTTGTGGTGGTCAGCAATTTTCTTTTTGGTGAGGCTCCTTAGATCATAAAACCTCTTTTTTAAATCTTCGATGACTCTGGGGGTCACTCCCACTGCATTGACTTTCTCAAGGATTTGAAGCCAAATCTTCCTCTTTGCAGATTCAGGCACAGAGAGGGACTGCCTTACAAAAAGTCTGTGGTGCACCTTTACCACCTCCTCCACAAGAACCTGGAGCTCCATGCTGCTGAATTTGAGCTTTCTTTTTCTTTCTGTCTGCTCTGTGTCCTTGCTGCTTGCCATGTTTGAGTTTTAAAAGTGCACAAACTCTGTCTGCTGCTGCTCCCAGTCTCTCTGCTCCAACTGCCTCTCCAGAACCTTCTAATTAGTTGCAGCTGCCTGTGTAGTCACTTCCTGGTAGGAAGGGGGAGGATGGTTGCACCTGATTGGCTGTTGTCTTAAGTTTCACTTTTGCTTGCTTTCCGATTCGGTATTTACTGAAACGGTATTTACCAAATCGGTATTTACCGATTCGGTATTTCCAATGCATTCCTATGGGCCTTTTGGCCCATAGGAATGAATAGGAAATACCGATTCGGTAAATACCGATTCGGTAAATACCGAAAGTCCGATACCGAATTTTACCGATTCGGTAAAAAATACAGAATTTTTCCCTACATCTCATTTACCGATTTTTGAATACCGAATTGGTAAAATTCGGTATTTAAGAATCGGTAAATGACATTTACCTACATCTGGCCCAAAGTGAGCAAGGGACCCACTTCTGAGCATACCCTGCCAACTTAGGGGCTATTAGGATGGCGGACGGACCTGCGTTCGTCCGCCACCCCAGGAGAGGAGGGACCGTCCGCAGGGGCAGCAGCGGTCCCTCCCTGCTAATTAGGATGTGACCGCCACCCTGGCGGTCACATCCTGTATTTTTAACATTGCGGCGGGTGCTGCTTGAAGCAGCACATGCCGCAATGTTAAAAAAAACATGGTTTCCTTTGCGTGCAAGAAGCTGCAGGCACCGCGTGGTGCATGCCGCTTCGTGCACGCAAAGGCAGGGGGTACCATAGGTACCCTCCATGTGCACCCCCAACCCCCCTTCACCCCTGGGGGCCCGCAACGGGCCCCAAAAGACAACACCGTATGCCTTTCCACTGCAGAAATGCCGCCGTGGAAAGGCATATGACCGCAGCTATCGTAATATGGCTGGTGGTGTCTGATAGACACCGACAGTCATGTTAGAGCTTTTCCGCCGCGGTGGAAAAGCGTCGGACGGAAAATAGATCCCCCAGCCATCCTAATCTGGTGGGGGGTCTTTTTCCAGTCCGCAGCGGATAATCCGCATCCTCCGGGCCGGTGGTGGCTTCCGCCGGCCCGGAGGATGCGGATTATCCGCAATCCTAATGAGCCCCTTAGTGTGAACAAAGCAAACACAAGGAGATGATGGACAGAGCACTGAAACTTTTCAGACACTCACCCCCAAGTCACAGATCTGGGTTGAATCCATCACTGTTCTCTAGCTCACTTCGCCATCCCATTTCAGACACAGCTATATGCAAATCATTCTTGACCCTGCCTCATGGGAACAGTCTGGCCTGCACTGCCAAGCCATGTATTCCCTGGACTGGAAACAAGCATCCTGGGACCGGTTTCGAGCTAATAGCCCTCCTCATCCAGGCTAGCTTGAATTCAGTGGCAAAGTGTGCAAGGGACCAACGTCTGGGCATACCCTGCCAACTTAGGCACACAAAGCAAACACAAGAAGATTATGGACGGAGTGCTGAAACTTTTCAGACACTCATCCTCAGTCACAGATCTGGGTTGAATCAATCATCGTTCTTTTGCTCTTTTCGCCACTTCAGTTCAGACACGGCTATATGCAAATCAGTCTTCACCCTGGGCCTCATGGAACGGTCCAGCCCGAACTTCCAAGCCATGTCTTCCCTGGACCGGAAACAAGCATCCTGGGACCTGTTTCGGGTTAACAGCCCTCATCAACCGGGCTAGCTTGAATCCAGTGGCAAAGCGAGCAGGGGACCCACGTCTTGGTATACCCTGCCAATTTAGGGCGAAGAAAGCAAACACAAGGAGATGATCGACGGAGCGCTGAAACTTTTCACACTCACCCCCAGTCACAGATCTGGGTTGAATCCATCATCGTTCTTTAGCTTACTTCGCCACCCAAATTCAGACACAGGTATATGCAAATCAGTCTTGACCCTGTGCCTCATGGGAACAGTCTAGCCTGAACTCCTCACTACATCATAGCTTAATGGTTGAAGACTGGATCCAGCACAGAATATTTTAGCTTGAAGCCTGACTTTAAAATGGTGCTCGCTCGAGCCATTTATAGCTTTGCCTCTCCTCCACACTGTTAATAAACAGTGAAACATGACTGCACTCATCCTGGCTGCTTTTAAAATGAAGCCTGTTTGAAGCAATTTCATTGCAGTGTCTGAGTGAGGATGTGCTTCGATCGTGACAAGCAGTCATTCTTGAACACTTTCTGAAACTTTTAAGACACAATGTGTCTGTTTGTTTACTTTTATTGTATTATATTTTAAAATTGACTTTGCAATTGATGTTATGCTTTTTTTTCGGTCCTCCCACTTAGGATAATGCACAAGCAGACATTCCTTAACACTACCTGAAACTTAAAAGACCCATAGTGTCTGTATATTTTATATTTTTATTTCTATTTTTATTTTATTCTTATTTATTTTATTGTATAATTTGATTTTGTTATTGATGATGTGCATTTGTTTTCCTAACTTAACTTGCGCGCTTTGCGTTGACCCTCTACTTTGCATGCTGTTACTCTCTAGTCTGTGTAAATCTTATAATCTCTTGTACGCCCTGCTCCACCCTACCTTCGTGGCTCCTCACGAGTGCGTCCAGCCTACTGCTTGATTGCTATTTACGTCTCAACATTCTTACCATTCAATCATGCGCCCATCTAATCCCACCCGGAACTCTAATCTCGTGCGTTAAGGACCCAACTCCTGGTACATTAATTACCCTAACAAATTGACCAGCAATGCAAAAAAGTGCTTCAAGCACAGCATTCTAAAACAACACCCTGAAACAGTCATTGTAGATAAATATCACTCAGCGACCAGCGGCAGCACGAAAGCAAACTTCATTTTCTACACTAATTGCCCGGCTCAATGGAAAAACAGCTTCTCTCCACCTTCAAGTCGCTAAGTCAGTAACAATTCCCTATGGTGAAAAAATATCCACTACCATCTCCCCGACCTTCAAAGTGGATCTCTCTTTACAGAACTGGAACCATTCTCATACAAGCCACCGACCTTCACTTCACCACTTTTGACCGCCACTTCCCCACACTTCTCTCCTCGCTAACTCAACTGAGCTATCAAACCCTTTCCCCCTATCTCCCACTACCCTCACTAATATCTGGGAACCGATCCAATCGCCCTGCCCTGATGACCCTCGCTTCAACTCATGGACTTCCTCCATCACTCACTACAATCACACTACCCCTATTCTCACTCTCCGTCACCAAATACCCACCATTCTCACATCTACTGATCCCCCCAGGAGCAACAAACTCACAACTAACAATCCCCCCAAGGCCAATCTTAACAGCTTTGTCCCTAACCTCAGTCTGCCTGCGACTGTTATCCCCACAGACACTCCCCTCTCCACCCCTGAGAATCTGAACCCTCTCCCACAACCTTCCCCTACCACCTACACTGACCCTGTTCCCCCGACCCTTACTTGCCCCCTGTCTAACTTCATTTCCAATCCTGTGGTCTCTCTCCCCGCTCCTACCACTGCATTCTCCCCCCCTCCGATGTCGCACTCCCACATTCACAACCTACCTCCACCGCCAATCTTGCTGACAATGCCCGGAACCCTGATGTCCGTCCCAGAATTTCTCTCTCTCCTCACTAGGACACTAGTCCCACCTCTCCTACACTGAACTCCTCGAATAGGAACAGTAGTGGATGCTGTACACGTGCGGATTCGAATTGCCACATGTCTGTTTGCCCGTCCTGTGGTTTTGCCCTTCAACCCTCTCCCCCCCCAAGATCTGACATTGGTGCTCCCTCCATGAACATACGGGCAGGACTGATCAATGCCAGATCTGCAGTTAGGCATGCCGCCGAGATCTTTGATCTATTGGTGGATGACCAACTGGAGGTGCTGTTCCTTACGGAGACATGGCTGACCAGCACCTCCGCACCTAGCGTAGAACTTGCCATCCCTAGAGGGTTTAAGATCGCTAGAGTGGACCGACCCCTAGGCAGAGGGGGTGGACTAGCGGTTGTGTTCAAGGAAGAGTGGTGCTTTGCATCGGAGCCGCCGCTTGCGGATATAGGGGGTGAGGTTCTCCACTTTTCCATTACAACGTCCCCCCACTTTACTTTAGGAGGTTCTCTGATATATAGACCCCCGGGCCTGGCTACCCGCTTTCTGGACGCCCTAGAAGAATATCTGGTCCCTCGAGCCCTAGGTTTTCCTAGGTTCCTACTAGTTGGGGACCTGAATATTCACATGGATGTCCCAGATCTGTCTGATGCCCACAGACTAGGTGAAATTTTGGAGCTTGCCCAACTTAGGCAATGGGTGACTGCCCCGACGCACATGGGGGGCCACTTGCTCGATTTGGTCTGTTCTAACTTCCCTATTCAATCTGTGGTGGTTGAAAAAACGACCTGGTCCGATCATGATTTGGTCAGATTTAACTGGGAGATTGCGGAGCCTTGTCCTCCATCCCCCATTCCTCACTCCCAAAAAATCAACCTACCTGCATTTAGACAGGCTCTGAGTAATACTCGCCCCAATTTGAACTTGCTCCTGGGTGATGCGATTTGCAAATTTAATGAGTGGCTTCAGCAGGCGGCTACCGCCTCCATTAGGCAGACCATACTGACCAGATCTAGACGTACCCCCTCCCAACCCTGGTTTTCCCCTGAATTGAGGGAACTAAAACTGGGGTGTAAGAAGCTGGAACGAGCATGGAGACGTGATTATAGCCCTGAGGCTAAATCCGCTCTTCGGCTGGCGCAAAAGGAATACCATTCAGCCATTAAGGATGCGAAGGGGAAATATTATGCTGGGCGTATCGCCAAGGCAGATAACAGTAGCAAAGAGATCTTTGCCATTGTGAAAAGCTTCGTGGCACCCGTCGCTGAGGCCGTCTCCCATCCACCCTCGCAGCAATGGTGTGAGGAACTGTCCTCCTTTTTTATTAATAAAATAAAGAGGATTCAGCAAGACCTTACAGCTGCCCTTCCCACCGACCTGGAAATAGCAGGTCTGTGTCCCTCTCTCGGCCCTAGTTCGGAACAGCAGTTCACGATCTTCGAGCAGATTGCGGAGGACACCATTTCTCCCTTAATTCAGTCCCTGAAATCTGGTTCACCCGCCGATCCGTGCCCGGCTCGGGTGCTTTCGGAGGTGGCGGAATTAGTCTGTATGGAGATCACGCAGATTGTTAACCTTTCTTTGAGGACGGGCGTGGTCCCTACTGCTTGGAAACAGGCTAAGCTTTTACCTCTCCTAAAGAAACCAGGCCTAGACTGGTCGGCCCCCGGGAATTATAGACCTATTTCCCTTTTACCGGCACTCACTAAAATCTGCGAGAAGGTGGCATTTCGACAACTAGAGAGGTTTGTTGAAACTTCCAATGCCCTCCATCCGGCCCAATCGGGCTTCAGGGCTACTTACAGCACCGAGACAGCCCTCTTGGAGATGAGCGAGGCCATCCGGGACTGTTTAGACGGGGGCGGCAGAGCAGTCCTAATTCTATTGGACCTCTCTGCCGCGTTCGACACCGTCCCCCATGAGCTCCTCCTTAGCCGGTTAGCGGATATAGGTATCGGAGGGGTGGTGTTAGACTGGCTGTCCTCCTTCCTGTCGGATAGGACCCAGCAGGTCTGGTTGCCTCCCTATGCCTCTGAGCCTGAACCTCTGCTTACAGGTGTCCCGCAGGGCTCCACTCTTAGCCCCCTTCTGTTCAATGTCTACATTACACCTTTGATCTATTTAGCTGAACAGTTCGGGGCCAAGATTATTGGGTATGCAGACGATACCCAACTGTTGTTCACCTGGCCTGATGATAATCTGGATACCTCTATAGTTCATTTGTGTTTGTCCTCGGTATTTCGCTGGTTGACGAAGGCCCAGCTGAAATGCAACGAGGACAAATCTGAGGTTCTTTTTTATGGCTCCTTTCCCTCCTCGTTTATGAGCACTCTTTGGCCCTCTGACATTCCAGGCCCGAAAGAGATGGGGAGACCCGCCAAAAACTTGGGCATCTGGTTTGACGAGGACTTAAGATTTAAACATCACATTAAAAAACTGACTGGCACCTGTTTTGCGACTCTAAAAATGCTTCGCAAATTCTTTCCCTTGCTCCCTAGAGAAGCAAAGGAGTCTGTTGCGCGAGCACTTATATTGTCCAGGCTGGACTATGCTAATGCATTATTCAGTGGAATTCCTTCCTACCTGGTCAAGCGCCTGCAAATCATCCAGAACGCGACAGTCCGTCTTCTATTTAACATACCTAGATGGAAGAGCGTTCGTGCGGAGATGCGTACACTTCACTGGCTGCCGGTTGCACAGCGCATCAGGTTTAAGTCACTGGTTCTGGCATTTCGTGCTATTCATGATCAAGGCCCCCAGTACCTGAGAAAAAGATTCATTAGTTACATTCCCGCACGGACTTTGAGATCCTCCACCATGTTTCAACTGTCCCTTCCCCGTTTCAAGCGTGCCAGACTTGGTGGTCAGTCGATTGCGGTGGTTGTGGCTCGCGCTTGGAATGCTCTTCCTTTTCACCTGCGCTCCACACCCACTGTAGCCGCATTTAAAAAACTTCTGAAAACATATTTGTTTAACAGTGCTATTTAAGAGTTCATCTACCTCTGTGAGGGTCTGCTCTCTGCCTCTTTTATTTCCTCCGCGCCAGGATACTCCCCAGTAGCAGAGCGCGCTATAAAATGGTTTATATATTATAACAAATAACAGTACAATACCGACTCCCCGCATACAACCTCCCCCCTCTCCTAATCCCATGGACTACATCCAACCACGCACCCCTGCTCAACCTCCCTCCATTGACCCAAGTCATCCCTGACCCTCCCTAAAACCTTAAACTTCCTCAGCTCTATAGCACAGCAACTAAACAGAATGGAGCAGAAAATGAACTCACTTGCTGCTGATTTCCTTCACCTACAACAAGACCTTCTCAACAGGGCCAAGCCTCCTTGCTCCCTCCCCCTGAGGTGTTGTGCTCCTACTTCACTCAATACATCTCACATAGCCCCACAGAGCACACCTCGTCCCTCCAGCCCATCATCGAGCCTGGTCCTCAGTCCCAACAGGGATAGCCAACCCTTTTCAGTACCAAAACCAATTGAACTCTTCGACCCCCACCTCGTGTTGGACCAGAAGTCAGCCCCTGTCCACATCCCTGTTATTATCAGCACTAACAGAATCGCGAATACTATCCACTCGCCTAGACCCCCCTGCTCAATACACCTCCATATGCCTAACTCCCCCCATCATCGAGGCTCCCCGTCCTCTCTCTTGCATGCTCCTAAACTGCAGATCAGCAGTACAACACACTATGGACATTGCTGAAGCTCTTCTCGCTGAAGAAATTGACATCGCCTTCCTCACAGAATCCTGGCTCAATGCCCACTCCGCCCCCATTCTTGACATCCTCACCCCTCCGGGGTACAACCTCATCAGACAAGACAGGCCGATCAAAACTGGGGGGGGGGGGACTAGCCATCATTCATAGATATGGAATACATATTACCAAACTCAAACCTGCAGAATACCTATTGTTTGAATACCTAGGCATTGAACTCACCTCCAAGGGCACCCCACACATCAAATTCCACACAATCTACCATCCTCCTGGAGAGTGTACCCTTTTCCCCGAAGAACTAACAGACCTAATAACACGATTCTCCTTGACAGACACCAAAGACGTGTTCTTGGGTGACCTCAATATCCACTGGAACGACCCAGAAGACTCCACTGTTCTGAACCTTTCCAACCTTCTGGAAATATATAACCTCAAGCAACTCTGCAATAAACCAACTCACATCAAAGGTGCAACACTAGATGCGATCATAACAAACAACGATCTGATCTCCTTGAGAGACATTACTCCCATTGACTGGTCTGAACACCACCTAATTCTGTTCAAGATTGACACACTTGCTAGCCTCTAACCTATTTGTGTTGTCAAACCTAAACTCTTAACCAGAAACATCAAAGAAATAACTTTATCCAAACTTGAAGCCAAGCTTCATCCCCATCTTCAACTCCATCCCTCATCATGGATGGCTGATGACCTCACTTCTCACTTTAACTCAAGAATGACAGAGGTCTTAGACCAAGCAGCTCCTCTCAAACTCAAACAACTGAGGAGAACCAAATCAAAACCCTGGTTTAACGTGGAGCTGAATGATGAACGGCGCCAACTCAGACAAACGGGAAGGTCTTGGAGACAAAACCCCTTGTCCCTGCACCTAACACATCTGAGATCTGCTCGACGGTCATACAAAAAACACATCTTCAGTGAAAAGGCATCTTTTTTCCGAAGCCAACTAGATCTTGCGTAAAATAGACCGAGAGAACTCTTCAACATTGTTAAAAGCCAAACTAACTGCACTCCCTCTCAAGAAATCGAAGACACCAATGAGCGATGTGAAGAAATTGCCACCTTCTTCACCATTAAAGTCTCTAAAATTGATCAATCCTTCCTACAAACTGCTATCCCCCTTCCCCCTTAACCTGCCCCCCTTCAACCTCCCTGGACCACTCGGAAAGAGCTCCTAACAAGGACAATCAGACCTACTTCCAGCTAAAAAACAATGCGCATTGGTCCGAATTTGAGCTAATGTCAGTAAACGAGGTCTTCAATATAATTTCCAATCTAAAAACTTCCTCACACACCATGGACCCCTCCCTTCCACAATCATAAAAAAAACTCGACCACACCATTTCCCCTTTCTGGACAAAAATCATCAACGCCTCTCTCACCTCAGGCTGTGTCCCAGACTCCCTTCAACTAGGACAAAAGACACCCATTCTCAGAAAAACTGGGGCTGACCCTAATGATCTAAACAACCTCAGACCTATCTCTAACCTCCCATTCCTTGCAAAAACATTGGAGAAATGCGTTCTCCTCCAACTCAATAATCGCATTGATTAGTTCAACCTCCTTGATGCCTTTCAATCTGGTTTCAGAAAAGGCTGTAGCACGGAAACAGCTATGCTCAAATTCGCCGCGACATTCACAAGACCCTAGACGAAGGTGATGCCAGCCTACTCATCCTTATTGACCTATCTGCGGCATTCGACACAGTAAACCATCCAGCCCTTTTGGAGACCCAGTCAAAACGGTCCGGCATTAATGGCACAGTACTAAAATGGTTCACCTCCTTCCTTCAACACAGCTCGCAACAAATTAAAATTAACTCCTGTCTCTCAAAGCCAACTAAAGTCACACTTGGGGTCCCGCAAGGCTCGATCCTCTCCCCGTCTCTCTTCAATCTCTTCATGGAGTCCCTCACAATCATATTGAAAAAAGCTGAAGTGAATGACCACATCTACATTGACGACACCCAAATCTATTTCAGGATCAAGTCTCCCAGTGACGTCCAACTCCTCAATACCACCCTAACCGAGATCCAAACTTGGTTCTACGTTAACCACTTAAAACTCAACCCAGACAAAACGGAACTATTCCTATTCTCTCCAAAAAGTAACCATTGTCCAATCCAAGAGTGGCTCAAGAATCTGGTTGCTCTAAACTGCCCCCTCACCCTATCTGACTCAGTTAAGTCTCTAGACATCACCATTGACAAGAAATTATCAATGAAGGCTCACATCAAAAACTCTGCAAAAAGTGCTTTCTTCTCTCTAAAACACCTCAAGAAACTGAAACCTTTTCTTCCCCACGATGACCTCAAGACAGTAGTCCAATCCCTAGTTCTCTCTAAAATCGACTACGGGAACGCCATCCTTACAGGGACTCCTAAAGCTCACCTGGCCCCTCTAAGAACAGTGCTGAACATGTCCGCTCGACTCGTATCTGGAGTTAAAAGATTTGAACACATCACTCCTGCTCTCAACTGCCTCAATTGGCTTCCCATGGAAGGGAGATGTATCTATAAATTGGCCTGCATCACAAACACAAAACCCTTCACTCTCCTGACCCCAACTATTTAAATAACAAACTGAGTAGAGCAGGTCAATCCAGAACACTTAGAAGCTCCAACTCACTCCTTCTTATTCCTCCGAAATTGAAAAAGAAAACCACCCAGTACCGATTGTTTTCTGGCAACACTCCCAGGATATGGAACGCTCTCCCTGGAGTCCTCAGATGCAGCCCCTCCTTCTCCTGTTTTAAAAGTGACCTGAAACTCCATCTCCTAAGCAAATACTTTCATGGCCAACGTCAACTAACCTAGTCTTCTTTATCCAGGTTTTCCTCTCTCTCTGGACATTCAAGGATATTGGATGACTGGACTATGTCACTCTCGCCTTCTCTTTTTATTGCTCTTCTCCCCCTCCGCTGCACTGCATATTTATCTCCCATGCCGTATTTTTTTCTTCTGTGTTTTGCTTCCTTACTGCCGGCCTACTATGTAATGTAATGTCCTTCTGCTGCTTACTGTGTGTATGTAAAACACTCTGATACTTAAGGGTCAAGCTAGCGCTATATAAAACCTTCAAAATAAATAAAAAGAAAATAAATAAATAAATAAATGTCTTCCCTGGACCAGAAACAAGCATCCTGGGACCGGTTTCAGGCTAACAGCCCTCATCAGCCAGGCTAGCTTGAATTGAGTGGCAAAATGAGCAAGGGACCCATGTCTGGGCATACCCTGACAGCTTAGTGTGAACAAAGCAAACACAAGGAGATGATGGAAGGAGTGCTGAAACTTTTCAGACACTCACCCCCAAGTCACAGATCTGGGTTGAATCCATAACCGTTCTTTAGCTCACTTTGCCACCCCAATTTAGACACAGCTATATGCAAATCATTCTTGACCCTGCCTCATGGTAACAGTCCAGCCTGCCCTGCCAAGTCATGTCTTCTCTAGACTGGAAACAAGCATCCTGGGACCGGTTTCGAGATAACAGCCCTCATCAGCCAGGCTAGCTTGAATCCAGTGGCAAAGTGTGCAAGGGACAAACATCTGGGCATACCCTGCCAACTTAGGGTGAACAAAGCAAACACAAGGAGATGATGGACGAGGAGCTGAAACTTTTCAGACACGCAACCCAAGTCACAGATCTGGGTTGAATCCATCATTGCTCTTTAGCTCACTTCGCCACTCCAAATCAGACTCACCTCTATGCAAATCAGTCTTGGCCCTGTGTCTCATGGGAACAGTCCAGCCTGAACTGCTAAGCCATGTCTTCCTTGGACCTGAAACAAGCATCCTGGAACCGGTTTCAGGCTAACAGCCCTCATCAGCCAGGCTAGCTTGAATCCAGTGGCAAAGTGAGCAAGGGACCCATGTCTGGGCATACCCTGCCAACTTAGTGTGAACAAAGCAAACACAAGGAGATGATGGACGATCGCTGAAACTTTTCAGACACTCACCTCCAAGTCACAGATCTGGGTTGAATCCATCACCGTTCTCTAGCTCACTTCGCCATCCCCGTTCAGACACAGCTATATGCAAATCATTCTTGACCCTCTCTCATGGGAACAGTCCAGCCTGCAGTTCCTAGCCATGTCTTCCCTGGACTGGAAACAAGCATCCTGGGACCGGTTTCGAGCTAATAGCCCTCATCAGCCAGGCTAGCTTGAATCCAGTGGCAAAGTGCGTAAGGGACCAACGTCTGGGCATATCCTGCCAACTTAGGGCAAACAAAGCAAACACAAGGAGATGATGGACGGAGTGCTGAAACTTTTCAGACACTCATCCTCAGTCACAGATCTGGGTTGAATCAATCATCGTTCTTTTGCTTTCTTTGCCACCCCAGTTCAGACACAGCTATATGCAAATCAGTCTTCACCCTGGGTCTCATGTAACAGTCCAGCCCGAACTGCCAAGCCATGTCTTCCCTGGACCGGAAACAAGCATCCTGGGACCTGTTTTGGGCTAACAGCCCTCATCAGCCTGGCTACCTTGAATCCAGTGGCAAAGCGAGCAAGGGACCCTTGTGTTGGCATACCCTGCCAACTTAGGGCAAACAAAGCAAACACAACGAGATGATGGACGGAGCGCTGAAACTTTTCAGACGCTCACCCCAGTCACAGATGTGGGTTGAATTCATCACCGTTCTTTAGCTCACTTTGCCACCCCAATTCGGACAGAGCTATAAGCAAATCATTCTTGACCCTGCCTCATGGGAACAGTCCAGCCTGCACTGCCAAGACATGTCTTCCCTGGACTCGAAACAAGCATCATGGGACCTGTTTCGAGCTAACAGCCCTCATCAGCCAGGCTAGCTTGAATCCAGTGGCAAAGTGTGCAAGGGACCAACGTCTGGGCATACCCTGCCAACTTAGGGCAAACAAAGCAAACACAAGGAGATGATGGATGGAGCGCTGAAACTTTTCAGACATTCACCCCCAGTCACCGATCTGGGTTGAATCCATCATCGTTCTTCAGCTCACTTCGCCACCCCAATTCAGACACAGCTATATGCAAATCAGTCTTGACCCTGCCTCATGGGAACAGTCCAGCACAAACTGCCAAGCCATGTCTTCCCTGGACTGGTAACAAACATCCTGGGACCGGTTTCGGGCTAACAACCCTCATCAGCCAGACTAGCTTGAATCAAGTGGCAAAGTGAGCAAGGGTCCCGCGTCTGTGCATACCCTGCCAACTTAGGGCAAACAAAGCAAACACAAGGAGATGATCGATGGAGCGCTGAAACTTTTCAGACACTCACCCCCAGTCACAGATCTGGGTTGAATCCATCGTCGTTCTTTAGCACCCTTCGCCACCCCAGTTCAAACACAACTATATGCAAATCAGTCTAGACCCTTTGCCCCATGGGATCAGTCCAGCCCGAAATGCCAAGCCATGTCTACCCTGAACAGGAAACAAACATCCAGGGACCAGTTTCGGGCTACCAGCCCTCATCAGCTAGGTCAGCTTGAATCCAGTGGCAAAGTGAGCAACAAACCCACTTGTCTTGATTGCCGATCCCGGGGGGACGGGCGAAGTACAAATATGGCTGATGCATGGGGGCAAGAATGTGCGGTGCCGGCCAGGCAGGTTCAAGTTCAGGAATTTGTATAGCGCACTACTCACCCAAAGGGTCTCAAGGCGCCCTGAGCAATAACGCTTTGCATTCCTGTTTTGGTATAGTGTTGCTTACCTTCCGGGTCACTGACACTGCACTTCGGTGGCGTCAGGACCTTTGTCCGCGTCCTACTTTATTGCGACGTTGTTCCTTCCCGGATCTCCTCTTCTCGATGTCCCTGCTCCCTGCTCCTCCTCCTTGTGTGGACTCCATTGTCTCAGACCACCCGCATTACTGAACCAGACGGTAACAGCGCTTTGCGCTGACATTTATTTCACTGTTCCTTGCCCCTGTCTATACTTATCTGATCCTGCGTTCCTGACGCTGTGGTTATCTGATTATCTGTCTTGGAGTTAGACGCCTGTTACAAGGAAAAAGAAGGACATAAGTTAGTTATACCTGACTATTAAGGTGACACCTTTTTGTTTGGTCATTAGGAAACATTTGCTTTGGTGATTACATTACGCACACAGAAGGCTTGTTATTAGGTGGGTTCATTAGCATAGGACTTTTTCTATATTTTCATTCCTTTTAATTAAGTCTCCCTCTACTTAAGCAGTTCCTTGTTTTGATCTCAAGACCCAGATGCATGCCTGACAACCCCAGTTACTTGAATGACTTGGAGGAAGGGAAATCCTAAGGTATGGAGTAGCACATTAGAGAGAATAAGGTGTAGAAGGTGAACCCTTCCACATACTTCCCAGTTCTCTGTCCTTCTCTCTTGTCTACAGCTTTTGTGCCTTGTCTTGACGGGTCCTGTTGCAGCCTGGGGTTCGATGTGGAACCCCTTATCCCTTATCTTTCTCTCCTTGTTTTGTTTCCCTTCTTCCCCGGGTTACCATTGTCAGTTTGACCTAGTTGGGTGGAATAGGTGATTCAGAAAAGTTGCGGATCTTTCTTCATGTCCATGACGTTCCAGAGGAAACATTTTTGAAACCTGACAACCTGCCAACTTAGGGTGAACAAAGCAAAGACAAGGAGATGATGGACGGTGCGCTGAAACTTTTCAGACATCCACCCCCAGTCACAGATCTGGGTTGTATCCATCATCGTTCTTTAGCTCACTTCGCAACCCCAGTTCAGACACAGCTGAATGCAAATCAGTCTTGACCCTGTGCCTCATGGGAACAGTCTAGCCCGAACTGCTAAGCCATGTCTTCCCTGGACCAGAAACAAGCATCCTGGGACCGGTTTCAAGTTAACAGCCCTCCTCAGCCACACTAGCTTGAATCCAGTGGCAAAGTGAGCAAGGGACCCATGTCATTTAGGGGTCCTCAGGGGTCTCAGCTGTGAACCTCAGCTTGCCCCTTGTGAACCCTGGCACTGCCTTTGTGACCCCTGAGGTAGCAAAATGTGCCAGGAGCACAGGGGCAGCTCATTATTATAGAAGTCGGTTTGGAGCTCACCTTGTTTTGTTTTCTCTCAATTTTTTATTACACTAATAGGTCATTATTAAACTTATTTTACTACTAGTGAAAAAAAGGGAGTTAAATTAGCTGGCAGTTGAGGTAAGCAAAAATAAAATGCTTGAAATGTATGTTGTGTGCGAGCTTGTGGGTGAGTGTGAGTTTACATAAGAGAGTGTATGTGTGAATATGTGTCTATGTGTAAGCGTGTATGTGTGAATGAAACTGAAGGTTAAAGGGCATGTGATGTCACTTCTGCTACCCCTGGCATTTTGGTGAATTGACGTCCATGCAACCGATCTGGATTCCCCAGGGCCCAGACACCATCCAGACCCTCTCAGCTCACACTGGGAGTCACTTCCATTAATAATGAATTCAGTTAATAACCTACTCAGAGCAGCTGGTAAATGGGAGTGGATTCATAATCGGAATTGTGCATTTCATAGTGGTCACGCTAGGAATTGTAGATTCACTCTTATGGTTAGATTTGGCCTTAGATGCTGGTTTCCCAATTGTATATTTCAGGGACAGCTAGCAACTGTTAAAATTGGTGGGGCACAGCACACAGTAAACTCACAGATACCTTGCCTTTCTCCACTCCCTCTCCCGATGAGGAAAACGAGCAAGAAGGAAGGCCGTTTATTACCTTCTTACAAATCCTACCAATCCTGGAGCTGCGATTGATTGGAGCAGGCTAATCCAGTGCCCATTTTGAGACTGGAGGCCTGTGCCTGCACTCTCTCAGCTGTTTTTCAGCAATGGAATTGCAGGCTTTGAATTGCTTATGACAGATTGGCCGGGTGGGGGAGGGAGAAGTTGACAACAAGGACCAGGAGACAATCAAAGGAGGATTGCCACCTTTCCCAGAGAAAAATACTGGTCACTCAGGTTGCATCCTAATCCATCAATATTTGTACACCATGCCACCTCAGTTTGGCTCCAGCTATGTGCAAATCAGTCTCGACCCTGCTCCAACAGCAGTGGACCCCTCTGCCTCCCCTGCCCCACTGTGGTTACCTGCAGGAGCCGCGACTGCCCAATAGGAACAGTCCGGCCCAAACTGCCAAGCCTGGCCCTCCCTGAACCAAACGCAAGCAGCCCAGAACATGTTTGGTCCTAGTTATGAGCTCATCAGCCAGGTCCAGCTTGGTTCCAGGGACACTGTGTGCACTTGACCCATGTCTGGCTATACCTGCCCCACTTAGGGTGACACAATAAGTATGCAAAACAGTGATGGCTAGAATGCTTAAATTAACCTCAGCCACTGGTAATCACTCTGGCCACATCCCAATCCATCGTTATTTTGCTCACCATGCACCCAAAAGGGACAGGGTCAAAACTGATTTGCATATGGCTGGGTCCAAATTAAGGTGGCATTGTGGGCAAATAGTGATGGATTGGGATGCTGTGCAAGTGATTGCCAGTGACTAAGATTAATTAAAGCATTCTATCCATCACGTTTTTTGCATTTATCGTTCTGAAAAAGCACAGGCATTTTACTTATATAGGACTTTATACAAAACTGTCCATATCCATTTTAACGTGGCTTTACTGTCTTTGTTTATTTTACTTGTCAGTTATGGATCATTAAGGCAGCTTCAGAACACGTTTAAAAGTGCTTCTTCTTATATTTGCTTTTGTCGAGTATGTACTGGCCAGAGGAAAAAATACTGATTTTAGGTGATGTCACAAATTTTTGAACTAACTGTGCATTAAGATACCAAGAATGCCTGTAAAAAAAAAACCTTCCAGCTGGCAATCCTAGTGAGTGAAGATGGAGCCTAAAGGATAGAGCAGCATTCCTCAAAATGGTACTATCTGGCACTTCATTGGTATGTGGGGTAAGATGGTGGAAAAAAGAGAAGGCAAGAGGAAAAAGAGGAAAATAGAGTTCAAGGAAGTTGAAGTCAGATGGGGTGGGGAGGGCATGGGCTGAAAGTGAGAGGAATTAGGACATGATAGAGGGTTAGAAGTCCTACTTGAGAAATCTTCCAGCTGTGGGATGCACACCCCTAACCACTTCATGCACTCTAGCAGCTCTACGGCTTCTCTACCATGGCTTTTCCTTGCTTATACTGCTATATCTATACCCATACTCCTCCTAATACATTCAGTAGCGTAGCAAGGGGGGGCGGTCCGCCTTGTGCAGCATGAGTTTTGGGGGCGACGCCTCCGTTCTTACTTGCAGCCGTCGCGGGTGGCAAACAAAGGGACCGCCAACACACACCCCGCCCCTGCACATACATTCGGCTGCGGGCGGCATACGAAGGGACCACCCCGGGGGCAAAAGGGCTAGCTACACCACTGAATATAGTTACCGCGAGCCTCTGCCCCTACATATATCCTAGTACCTTTACACCAATTTCAACATTACTACCACTAAGTTTACCTAAGATCTTGTACATTCACTCCGACTCATATCCTTATCACAAACTTTACCCTACATATACGCTATTACCTCTTCCTATACCCTAGTATTTCTATCCATGTCTACACCTAGGAAATCTATTCCTACTTGTACTCAAGTAACTTTGCTTTTGTGGACTTAATCTGCCATCTGTGGCTTCTGAAGATAAACCGAACATGAGGTATTGAGAACTGGACACAGCATTCAGATGGAGATACTGACACAACAATAATGTTTATGATCCTTCTGGAACTGGACACAAAACAACAAAGGTGGCCTCTGCAACGTGACACAGCACTTTAGGTGAGGCATGTGGCATATAGATAAGACCTCTAAAACCTAATAAATCATGCCAGAATAGACCTCTAGAACTGGTCATATCACATAAGAAGTGGTGCCTAGAATTGGACACAACTGTGTCTTGAACCAGATGCAATGTTCCAGATGTGCTTCCAGAAAAGCAGGCAGTACTCTGGACAAGGCCTTGAATGTGATGTACTCTGTTCAGTGGTCACACAACTCCCATTCTCTGCTGGTGGTTTTGTTTCTGCCTCTGCCCCCTAAGTTTTGTAGTCCTTTCCCATGGGAACTCCTATTAAGTTGTCCGATATGAGAACTTGAATATGTTCAAGGACAAGTGAAACTGTAACGGGTGCTGTTCTGCTCTAAATATTCTATGTACGTTAGGGAAACATACACTCCTGATGTGCTTATTTGTAAGGGAAGCTTGCACTACTGCTGCTTTGCTCAAATTGGTCTGTGTACGCTAGGGAGGATTAAACTGCTGCTGTGCATCCTTGTATGTGAGGAGAACTCGGATTCCTGCTGCCCATATTGTACCTGCTATTTGTGTGTGAGGGAAGCATGCACTGCTGCAGCTTTGCTCAAACTGGTCTGTGTATGGTAGGGAGGATGAAACTGCTCAGGACCGGACTAGTCATAGCAAGCACAGGGCATTTTCCTGGTAGGCTGGAAGGGCGGGGGCTGGTTTTAGATCGGTGGGGGTTGTTTTTGTGACTGGGGGGGCTGGTTTTGCAGCAGTGCTGCAATATCGTCCCCCTGTAACAAAAGCACAGCAGCAGTGTTTCCCAACCTTGCCCCTCCAGGCCGGGGGAGGGGTTTTGCAGCTCTGGCAATCTTTACCTGACCATCTGCCATACTTACATGTTGCTAGTGTGAGCAAGTGCAGCATTTTCCCAATGGGCTGTCAGAGTGGGGGTCAGTTTTGTTGCTTGGATTCGGCCAGCCATATTCTTGCCTGCCGGGTCCTGCCTGCAGAAGACTTTAAAACCATTTGTTTTGCATTTGTTTATTTATAAGCGCTGCAGGCAGGAGTGTGGCCAGCCGGTCACCAGCAATAAAACTGGCCCCCACCAGCAGTGAAACCAGCCCATGCCCTGCCAGTCCATCGGTAAAACGCCAGGCGCCCTCTAGTGGTAGTCTGGGCTTGCTTACTGCCCATAATGTATCTGTTCTTTGTGTGTGAGGGAAGCTTGAACTGATGCTGCATTGTTCTAATTCCCATTGCACATTAAAGAAGCCTACACGTCTGCTGCACATCTTTGTGCGCGAGCGAACCTTGACTCCGGATGTACTGACCTGTTCTTTGTGTGTGAGGGAATCTGGCTCTGCCGCTGTCTGTGTGGTACCTGCTGTGTGTGAAGGAATCATGCACTCCCAGCATTTTGCCAGTCACTGTGTATAAGTGAAGGTTGGTATTGCCGTTTCAATGTGTAAATAATATATTTTTTGACTTTTCCCTCCATGTTTTTCTTTTGGGGGCGTGGCTAGGATGCTCAGCCCTTTGCCCAGCTTTATCATGCATCAGCAAGATTCTTGGATGTGGGGGTCGATGAATCACTAGCAGGTTGCAAACAGCATGTTTTGTGGTATCACTGAGCTCTGTGCCTTGATTTTATATTACACCCATACACAGGCACACACCCATCGAATTGCACAGTAACACACACGTTCTATTAAATAGACCAACATTAACACACAAAGACACGCGCATACAAATAAAGGAACACATGCACACTACTAAACTCTCACACACACACAAACACACGCACACACTCACACCAGCACATTACCACGGAGTCATACAGAGGCACATACCATACTAACATTCACACAAAGATATAAAAACACGTATACACCACATTGAGGCACATACGCACAGTAACAAACATACTAACACAAAACAGACACACGAACAGACATAAGCAATCACAAAACACATGTGCTTATGTATTAAAGTACCCAGGGGTACAGTAACACACTCAAACATTCTAACACTTGCACGCACACCAGCACATTACCTTACAAACAGAGAGACATACACCCATACGAATACACACACACAGAGGCATCTACGCACTCACATAAACATAGTAGAACCAACACAGAAACACCCCACCCCACCACTAGGGGAGGATGTGTCCTAACTGCCAGAGCTGCCGACTTAGGAGCTAGGTTGAAGCCGCGGCGTCGGCTCAACATCCTGTGATTCTGGGCAAATCACTTAGGGCCATATGTATCAAGGCCAAATGGGTTTGCAAACGCCGAAATTCGCAGAATTTCGGCGTTTGCGAACTCATTTTCGCAAAATGGTATGTATGAAAGAATTTGGGTGCAAAATAAGGAATTGCAAAATTTGCGATTCCTTACTTCGCGATTGCATTTAAGGAATCGCAAATTTTGCAATTCCTTAAATGCAATGTATTAAGCAAAAAAAAAAATCCAAAATGCCCTCAAGGAATCGCAAATTACCACCAACTTCTAGTTGGTGGTAAGTTGCGATTTCCTTGAAAAATGCACATTTCAGCATTTTTCAAAGTGCCACGTGACGCACATACATGCCCTTAGGGCATGTATGTGCACCAAGTGCGCACCAATACTTATTTCAGGGGTGCAACAGGGTGTCCTTTGGACACCCCTGCACCCTTGAAATTATTCTCAATTTGCGATTAGCAAATTGCGAATCGCAAATTGAGAATAAATTCCCATTCCTTCCTATGGGGCAGGAGGCCCATAGAAGTGAATGGGAAAGTATTCCTTAATTGCGAATTCGCAATTTACAAATTCGCAATGAAGGAATATCAAGAAATCGCTAAAAAATTGCGATTTTCTTGATACATATCAATTACCGATTCTGAAATAACGATTTCTTAAAAATTGCTATTACAGAATCGCTAATTGGTATCTTGATACATATGGCCCTTAATCTCCCCGTGCCTACCTGGGTAAAATAAAATAAAGAATATGGCCTAGTGTAACAAAACTGGTGTTCAAGTAAAGCCTCCAACACCTTCGAGTCCAGCTCCAGCTATATAAATCCGCAACAAAAAACATGCACACCTGTGCACGTTTGCACATTTATAATGGTAGCCCTGATGTGGGCATTAAACCATTATGCCTGCTCCAGTGAACCTTAGCCACACAGCTCCTCCAGGGTGTATTATTAGCATTGGCGTTTCCTAGCACTAATTGTTCTCCAATATCACCATGGGGCCTGCCCATTCAGGCTTCCCAGGCTCGCCTACATAATAACGTTGCCTCAGTTATACACAACAAACAGACTTGTGAGGAAAGGCGCGCCTGGCACCTGCACTGCCGACGCTTTCATTTGAATTTTCTCGTACCCAGCATTTGCAGACCAAAAGGAAACAGGTAATATAGAATGTGTTATTTTTCAAGTGTTCTAGTGGCGTTTCAATGTATTAATGTAAAAGCACAATTTGCTTTGAACTGCATTTTGTTAATATGTATATTTTGTATCACACGTTGGATTCAGATATCTCATGCTATTTATAGTTAGGGGGGCACGTGAGTTATATTGCGCATGTTGTCAACAGATATACAAAAATGTGTGGCCCAATAAGTGAAGAAACGTTTGTGTACATTTTCATTAGTTCAGTGTTGCTTTCGGCTTTGAACGCATCATATGGCCGAAATAGCTTATATTTTCTACTTTTTTAGATTTTACCATGTTTGGAGATGGAGTATGGGCTTCTTTATCTGGCTACTAATACGCAGAAAAATGTGTTTAATTGTGAAAACATATTTTAGATTAACATCTACGTAACATTGCACAAAGAAGTGTTCCTAAAGACGTATGGACATTTACCCAACTCTCTTCAGTGGTGTTATTTTTTATGTTGTTTAATTTTATAAAGCGGCACTGTTACCCGAAAAGGTGTCTTTGCGCTGGTAACTGAACCAGAAGCAAGTGATGACGAGAACAAGGTATTGACTTACATATTTAAGAGACGATTGATGGCGGAATACAGAACAAATCAAAATATTCACCCCCAGTCAAGAGATCTGGCTTAAATCCATCAATCTTTTGCTCACCATGTCACCCCAGTTTAGACCTGGCCATATGCAAATCAGTCTTGACCCGGTGCTTCATGGGAACAGGCCTGCCCAAACTGCCAAGTCAGGTCCTCCCTGGACCGGAAACAAGCATCCTAGGACCGGTTTCGGGGTTTCAACCCTCATCAGCCAGGATAGCTTGAATCCAGTGTCACAGTGAGCCTGGAACACACATCTGGGCATACCCAGCGCACTTAGGGCAAAGAAGCAAAAGACATACAGTTGATGAACGGAATGCAGAACAAATCAAAACATTAACCCCCAGTCAAGAGATCTGGGTTAAATCCATAATTTGTTTGCTCACCATGCCACCCCAGTTTAGCCCTGGCCATATGCAAATCAGTCTTGACCCGGTGCTTCATGGGAACAGGCCTGCCCAAACTGCCAAGTCAGGTCCTCCCTGGACCGGAAACAAGCATCCTAGGACCGGTTTCGGGGTTTCAACCCTCATCAGCCAGGATAGCTTGAATCCAGTGTCACAGTGAGCCTGGAACACACATCTGGGCATACCCAGCGCACTTAGGGCGAGGAAGCAAAAGACACACAATTGATGAACGGATTGCAGAACAAATCAAAACATTCACCCTCAGTCATGAAATCTGGGTTAAATCCATTATTCTTTTGCTCATCATGCCACCCCAGTTTAGACCTGGCCATATGCAAAACAGTCTTGACCCTGTGCCTCATGGGAGCAGTCCAGCCCGAACTGTCAAGCCAACTCCTCCCTGGACCGGAAACAAACATCCTAGGACCGGTTTCAGGGTTTCACCCCTCATCAGCCACGATAGCTTGAATCCAGTGGCACAGTGAACCCGGGACCCACATCTGGGCATACCTGGCACACTTAGGGTTAGGAAGCAAATGACACACAATTGATGGACGGAATGCAGGACATATCAAAACATTCACCCCCAGTTAAGAGATCTGGGTTAAATCCATCATTTTTTGCTCACCATGCCTTCAAAGGTTTCCGAGACTGTTTTGAGTAGGGATGTGTGAATTTTTACTGGAGCCGTAGTAGTCGGGCAAAGTTGGATAATTTGGCATTGTTAAATCGTCCGTCTTCACCTGAGGTGAAGTTTTGCATCACCCTTTGGGGCACATTTACAAAGAATTGCCGTACCAGAGCACAGCAAGCAAAGTTGCTGTGCTGTGGCACCTGGAGCGAGCAGATCTGCACCATATCTTCAAAGAAATTGTGCAGTTGTGCTCTCTCTGTGCACTGATGTACTTGGGGCTGAATGGCACCTACATGGGGAGTCTTGTGCTGTAATGCAAGGGTGTCTGTGTTGTGGTCAGTATAGTTTTTCCACAGGAAGGAGTACCTTCCTGCACAAAAACTATCCTTTGAGGCTATTTAATCTTTGTATGTGTGCCTCAGAATGCGGGACACATGCAAAGTAAAATTAAGAGAAGAAATAGACAAATAGACAAACATAGGTTTGTGTCAAAATTAGGGGGGGTGGTAAACTCCACTCCATTGGCGGAGTTCGTGGAGTTTGGCAAAACCTCTGCTAACCACCGCGTGGCAGGGTTTATCAGCGCTCACCCCCTTACAACTAGCAGGCATTGATTGGCTCCTTCAAAAATAGAATGCAACTTCATTATTCTATATAATGATGCACCTTACTCATCACATATCCGCCTGTGCAAAGTACTTAGCATGTTCCATTATTTTTATATGTATATGGCATATATAGCCTCTGTAGCTTGTAGTACCCTTATATGCTACCTTTAGGTGTTCATTTTCCTGTATATATGGTTCTCGCACCACTTCCGGAAGCTTCTAACGTCGTTATTCTACTCTCATATTTGGTCCCAGTATTGTGACCCCACCCCTTAACGCTGCACTCACTAATGGGAGGTAGAGGATAGCAAAACACCAGTCATTTCGGAAAGCTTAGAGTGGCAAAGAGAGGTGCCTAGACTTACAGTAAAGTGCACTGGTGCTATTTCCGATCAAACTTGCCCGTCACGCGACATGCAAAGCTTTGTCAGCATGTTTCCTATAGTGGAGACTTGTCGCAACCAGGCTTCTGTTCCCATTCCAAGATGGCGGTGCAGGAATCAGCAGGGGCTTAGCTTGGTCAGTAAGATGGCGGGGTGTGAGGTTAAAATTTTCCAACCACCACGCTGGCATATAATGTTAAAGTACATTATACGACAAGCAGGGCGCATGAGAGAGGCTAAAGGGGCGGTGTTCAGGGAGATGAATGCATATTGGCAGGGGTAATAAGTACAAGAAAGCACCATATTTTGTAAAATAACCTACATTTTTGAAGACTTTCAAAGCAGAGAGGGATATCGTGTGGGTGCGTTTCTGTCTGTGTTTATGTAAATATTTCTGGTGAAATCTATACCATACCAGATTGAAAGTAACTGTACCCACCTATTTGTCAGAAAATAGATTTATTAGGGGCTGTAACCCACCAAACATCCCCCTGAAGCTACGCCCCTTGCCGGGAATCATCTGCTCAGCTTTCAATGGCTGGGAAGGTGCAGGAGTACACTACTCTCAACTGAGAGTGTGTCAAGTGCTCTTCCCTGCCTGGCCCCATTCTGCATAGTCCTCCCCACAGTATTGGACCTTAGCGCACCCCCTACAAAAGCTGGTAAACAACACCATTACATAATGAAACCATTTCCAAATGAGGGGATCATTGTTGGCATCCAAAAGCCTTCACTTGATTCTATACCTTTCGTCCATGTGGGATCCAGAAATGGAATCTGATGAGATTACACCTTTCATAGGTGATAAGGAGTGCATTCTGGCTTAATATGGAAATCTTAATTCCATCACATTCTTCGGTGTCGCACATGAAGTATGTTGAGTTAGATTGGTACAGGACAGGTTACTGGGCAAAGTGATTACGTTAGGAAATATCTACGTACCGGATCTGGATCAGATGCAATATCTAAGGCAACTGTTTTCATCCCTCTCCTTATTTGATGCAAACATAATCCTGGTAGGGGGAGACTTCAATTGCATGGCGGGTTTTGAACTAGACATGTCGACCCCCCTGTTGAATGGTACGCTGGTATTTAAGGTGACAAAGGGGTTAGGAGAACGGATGGAACGGTGGGACCTGGTCGATATCTGTAAAATGCAGCATGGCAACGGTACAGGTTTATTCCTATTACTCACATCTTTATAGGCTACATACTAGATTGGACATGTATGTTTGTTCTGCCTGCCTGGGATCCGCTATAACCCACACTGAATATCTGAGATGCACCTTATGCGATCGTAATCCATTATTAATTCATGTGCGAGCCTTGGGAGAGCCCACCGTAACACCCCACTTGACGGCTAGACCCTGCCTTCCTGTAAGATGCATGCTTCCAGGATACTCTACAGACAGTAATCTCGAAGTATTTCCAGTATCACCGGGGTACGGCTGGCCCTTTAAGGTGTTGATGAGGGGGCACTGCTTGGGACGAACAGTGTGGATGAGGAAGGAAATATTAGAGGAGCTCACCAGACTAGAGACTAAACTCCATGACTGGCGGGCCAGATTGACAGCCAATACAGATACGTATAAAAGACTAGAGGACATGAGGGGGGAACACAAGGTGTTGGACGGCTGAGATGCCTGGACTTGTGTGAGCACCAGACACGATTACATGGTGAGGGGTGCAGAGAGGGGTTGATTGCTTTCATGGCTGGTGCGCCCTGAATCTAGAGGTTCCCCCATTACCAAGATTATGATCATGGAAGGGATGGTGCTGTACACCCCTAAGGCAGTAAACTGAACATTTCGTGACTACTACAAGGGGTTATATGGTTCTCCAAGGACGCAGCTGTGCGACGGCCTAGTTGGCTTTTTGTCGCCCGTGCAAATAAAGACATTGGGACCTACTCTGAGGGAGGGCCTGGGAGGGCAGGTGGCAGCACAGGAGATACGCGAGGCACTCAAAGAGATGGCCAGAGGGAAGACTCCAGGCCAGGGTGTTGTGCCCGTGTTCTACTCCACATATGCACAGATATTGACCCCAAAACTGGAGGAACTATTTGCAGAGGCATGGGACAAGGGTGAATTGCCACCCTCTACCAGGGATGCCCTGGTTGTGCCCCACCCGAAGACAAAGGCGTTGAAGGTGCGTGCATCAGACTTCCACCCGCTCTCTATGCTCTATATTGGCTTCAAAGTTCTAAGCAAAATCCTAGCTCATATGACACAGCTTATACATGAGGATCAGAATGGATTCATACCGAGTTTGTCCACTTCTGGCAACATTCTGCGACTCTTTCATGTCATGCACCACCTTAATCGGAGCCGCTATCTGGAGGCTCTAATCATGTCAATAGACCTAGAAAAGGCATTTGACTCAGTGAGATGGAATTTTTATGCCACGATGGAACGCTTGGGCCTAGGCTGGAGGATGGATCAGGTGGGTGAAACTACTATACATGCACCCAACAGCACGAGCTAGGACAAATGGGGCACTCGTACAATATATATAGAGGTACAAGACAAGGATGTCCCCTGTCCCGACTGTTGTTTGCTTTGGCCATTGACCCACTAGCAGCAATCTTCAGACAACAAAGGCACTGCCACGGCGTGTGTCTGGGAGGGAGGACCATGTAATCTCTCTCTACGCCGATTATCTGTTTCTGTATCTGTGAGATGGCGGTCAGGGGGTGGAGCAGGAGCTGACTCTATTGAACAAGTATTCTCGACTAGCAGGGCTTAGACTCAATAAAACCAAGACCCATGTCTTCCCATTGGCGAGAAACTATCCCCACCCCAAAGAGGGCATCAGAGGAAGGGAGATTGAATGCCCCAAGTTTGAGCTGTACTACCTGGACGCTCAGCTTCAGTGATTAGCCCAACAGTTAGACAGCAGGAATCTCGAGCTGCTGGGACAAGAGGGTTGGGAAAATAGCCAAGTGTGGTTGCTGGCCAGGCTCCTACACCTGCGGTAATTATTCAGAAACTGAGCGTGCTGTTGCAGACTCCACTGTACTGCTGGAGGAGGTGCCGCCAATGTACAGACGGAGTCCATCCCTACGCACAGGACCTGCCCTTGAACAGGCTTCCCCATGGTGCCCCACTGGCTCCATTCACGAGGGCTCAGTTGTCGAAATGACAACTATACAAAACGCTTTAAATAAAAAAAGGACGCTACACAAAACTCTTTAAATAAATAAAATAAAAAATTCCATTGGATTTTTTTTATCTCAAAACGATCTACCTCACAGACAATTTCTGACCTGTCACTCGATGACAAGAACAGCCTGCAGGAACCACAAACACATGGGGACCTCCAGGCACTGCTAACAGTAGGGGCAGCCAGACATTTAGTAAAGTGGCTGTATAGAGCGTTGTCGGAAATGGTGAAAAGGCCTCTAGTTTCGGATGGGGGTAGATAATATGTTATGTTATGTTATGTTATATGTTTTTTAAAGCGCACAGCTACCCCAGCAAAGAGGCGTCCCGGCGCTAACAGATCTAACTGGAACAAAACTCCCCACAGACAGCAACCAGGGCTATACTGAAGGGAAGAGGAGGGTTTTAATTGCTTTCCTAAAAACTAACACATCTTCCATTCCCCGGATATGGGCCGGCAGGGAATTCCATAACTTGGCCGTCATATATCTAAATGAACAGCCTCCGATGCGGCTGTGTTTGACCCGTGGTACCGTCACCAGATGTTGCCCAAGTGAACGTAGGTTTTGGTGAGGGATATATGGTGTCAGAAGGGTGCATAGAAGTTCTGGGCTGCCAAATTTGACGATCCTAAACCCCAGGCACAGAGCCTTAAACTGAATCCGGGCAGAAATTGGAAGCCAATGTAGTCCCTTGATGGTAGATCGGACCGAACATCGGCGGGGAAGCCCCGCCAGCATCCTAGCTGCCAGATTCTGGACTCGTTGGAGTCGTTGAATCTCAGCTTTGTTGGCCCCTAGGAGTAACACACTAGCGTAGTCCAGTCGAGACAGGATAGTAGATTGAACAATGAGCTGTCGCACTGCTGGTTCAAAAAACTTCAAAAGAGGGTTAAGCCCTCTTAACAAGCCCATACATGTGGCAGCCACTCGCTTAGTGTGAGTCTGAAATCTAAGTGAGGAGTCCATCCAGACTCCTAGGTTCTTCGCTAAGGTCTTAGGTATAGGCATAGTCCCTAGGGAGTCCGGCCTCCAGTGCGCATTCCAAAGGGTGGTATCTTTTCCAAACAACAAGACCTCAGTCTTGGTCGCATTAAGCTGAAGACAGTTATCTGCCATCCATTGGGCCACAGCTTTCAGCCCGTCTCTGAACCTAGTAGCCGATGTAGATGGCCCCTCAGCTAGAGTGATAACAAGCTGGGTATCGTCGGCATATGATACCATTGTTAGGTCCCAGTTCTTTGCTACAGCCGACAGTGGCTGAATATATAGGTTGAACAGAGACGGGATTAGTGCTGAGCCTTGCGGAACTCCCTGGCCTATGGGATGGATTTGAGAGAGAAAAGGCGGTGCCGATACCCGAAAGGATCTGCCCCTCAGAAATGACCTGAACCATTCCAAAGCAGATCCAGTAATACCTATTGCCTCTAAGCGATGTAGAAGAATGGCATGTGATACCGTGTCAAAGGCAGCGCTGAGATCCAGCAGGATCAGCGCTGCACTCTGACCGGCATCCAAAATCAATCGCAGATGTTCAGATGTAGCTAATAGGGTGGATTCGGTACTATGGCCAGGTCTAAAGCCATTTTGAGATGGATCCAGAATATTATGAAGGCTCATGTATTGGGATAACACATTATTCACGTGAGCCTCCGCAATCTTCGCCGCCCACGGGAGGAGAGAAATAGGTCTAAAATTCTCTGGTTTTAAAGGGTCCAGCGTGGGTTTTTTAATGATAGGGGAGACCCAGGCCTGCTTCCAAATCTCCGGAACAACGGCCGTAGAGAAGGATAGGTTAATTATCTCGCCCAGTGGTTGTTGGAAAAGTGATAGACATTCCATGAATTGCGCAGGTTTCATAGGATCTAGTGGGGACACCGATTTGATTTTACCACAAAGCTTGGCGAGATCATCACTAGACATCTCTGGTATTAAAGCCAGGGAAGGGCCCTCAGCTTTTTCCCCAACAGGGGTAGGTGGGCATTGATGGTGCTGCGGGACAGATTGGTAAATTTTTTGGACTTTTTCGATGAAGAAGGTAGCGAGTTCCTCTCATTGCTGAGTGGATGTGATAATCGAAGAAGTAACTCTTTCACTCTTGAGGTTTTTTACAATGTTAAAAATACATTTGGAAGGGTTCGTGCTATTTTTAATCTCATCTGCATAAAAAGCGGCACGTGCAGAGCAAATAGCTTTATGATACCGCTTTAACTTACTCAAGTATTTTATTTTGTCTTCACCGTTATACTCTTTTCTCCATATCCGTTCTGCCCTCTTACATTCCTTCCTCATGGCTCTCAATGACTCACTATACCAAGGGCTAGACTTAGACGTACGCCCCTTTGACCATTTGGCTGGTATGAGAGTGTCCAGTCCTCCTACCATCCATTTGCAAAAGGCACTATACGCCAATTCCGGATCTGCCAAATTTCGTGAGGGGAAGGCGCCCAAGGCCGCTTGGAGATCTTCTGGTTTCAATTTGTGCCAGGGCCTCTTAAGGGCCAAGTTCTCCCTGCCTGGTCTGAAAGGTTCAGCAATGTCAAGATTAGGTTCAATTAAATAATGTTCTGTCCATCCCACGGGTATAGGTGGAAATGTACTCACGCTTGGTAAATTGGAAAACACCGGATCCAATATATGTCCGGCAGTGTGAGTAGCCTCCAGTATAAGCTGTTCAAGCTGAAGGGCCACCAGGTCCGCCAGTAGATTCTGAACGGTAGAATCTTGGATATGATCGAAATGAATATTCAGATCCCCCAGAATCGTGAAGTTGGCGGAACCGACTACCAAAGAACTAACTCTCTCCAGTAGTGCCTCGATAAACTAGGCTGCTGGCCCTGGAGGACGGTAGACGTACAGTCCCGAAAAGGAAAAATGCGCACTTATTTCAATCCTGAAGCGAGCACATTCACATCCCCAGATATCTTCCTTAATAAAGACACAGCGGTACTCATAGGTAGAGATCTGCTGTACAAAGCATGGACTCGTGTTTTGGGGACCTGAAATGGGTGTCCAGAAACTCCAACTTCAAGAACATTCAATTCAACTATATACATGAGCTATACTTGACACCTCAAATGCTGAATGTTCTGCATGGAGGAGAGGTCTGTGGTTGCCCTAGATGTGGACTGGGGGACGTGGGGTTTGCCCACATGACCTGGGAGTGTGCACGCCTTAGGGAGTTCTGGGAGACAGTCTTGACCACGGTTAAGAGGACCCTGGCCCGCACTCTTCCCTATACAGCAATGGTTTGCCTGGTGGAACTGTTCCCCAGATCGAAAGCTAGGAAAGTGGGTAACAGGTTTGCGGATTTATCACTTGCCTTGGCGAGGAGACAGATAGCACTGAATTGGAAAGCAGGGACAGGTCCCATGATAACAGCTTGGAAAAGTGATGTAGACACGTGGGCCAGGGCAGAGCAGAGGGCGATACAAAGGGTAGATGCACGGGGGATCGGCCGGCGTCCTTTGGCAGATCTCTGGACGGAAGAGTTGAGAGCCTGGGAGGCACGGCATGAAGCAGGAAGTGATGTTGAGACTGCAGGGGGTATAGAATGGATGATGATAGATCTGGGCCGGGGGGGCCATGATAGAGATGTCTAGATAAATACTATGTAGGAGGGACTCCCTGCCTTCTATCCCCCCCCCCCCCCCCCCCCCATACTCGATGACCCACATGGATCCGGTACTCTGAACTGAACAGGTATCCCCCCAGGGTGGTCGCTATAGACCATGATGCGGACCAGCGTGGCAGCTAGGCGACACGCCAATACGGAGTTTCTCAGAGTTCGAGATAAATTATTTTTCCATTGTTTGATTGATATATCTCTATGATTATTGGATATTTGTAACTCCCTCGAGTACACATAGATGAAAAGCACAGAGAATATTTACGAGGCATTTCACGATTGTGGTTGGTATGGCCACCCACACAGGTGGATTGGGACAAAGGTATTGAGTATTTTTACTGAGATTTATAAGGCCACTTGATGGTAGATAGTACATGTAAAATGTGTTTATACTAAAAATACCAATAAAGATATATCTTTAAAAAAAGTGTGTTGAGCTAGGCGTGTACAGAACTCTGTGTAATCTCGTGGAGTACAACTCCGTGAGTTCTGACCACCCCTAGTCAGAATCCATGGGTGGATGCATAGGAACCCCCATTCACCACCCGTAGAATACCTCCATGACTCAAGGTAACATAAGGCATCATAATGTGCTACGTTGGGTTACTTTTTCTTACACAGCAGCGCAAAACTACATTTGTGTGGCTTTGTAAATACCAAAAAGTATTTTGCATTGAGTAAGTGTCAAAAAAGTGACGCAACCCAAACGCTAGATGTTCCTGCGGGACATCTGGCTGCAGCAAATGGGTTTTTCCAGGGCCACTCCAGTGGTGGTTGAAACAGATTGATTTCTACCCAATGAACCACACCCTTTAGCATTTTCTGCTGCCAAAAGATCCGGCCAGAGAACAACTGCAAAGGAGCAATGTGCAACAGTGAGAAACAGTGGGAAACTGCCTGCTGCAGCAAACATACCTCTATTGTTGCTATTTTTGCCGCCTTATTCACAAATTCAAACAGGCAAAGGTAGTTATTAAACATATTTTAAGTTGCAAACCGTCAAGCTCCACAACTTCGTAAAGCTATTATAAGCTTAAACCAAGCATTGGCATAGCCAATAGGTTTCGCCTTTGGGATCTTAGAAGTGTTTAGCCGGAGCTATTGGCCAATGTGTTTAGGCTATGTTGTAGAGCAGTGTGGCTGTTGTGCAGCATGTTGAAAAGTTATAATAAAGTGTAATAAGCATATTTTGTACCTTATATTTAACCAAGTAAACATTATGTACAAATGAACAACCCTATTAAAAAAAAGAATTAACATATACGTCTTCCAGTTTGTCTATTTTGGTACTGAGGTGATGTTGTGCTGATGCTCAGGTGATGCAGAGTTATACTGACATGGTGCTGAGGTGGTGGTTTGCTTGTATGGAGGTGGTGCTCAGTGATGCAGAGTTGGTGCTGTGCGGGTGATGCGCTGATGCTGACATGGTGCTTAGGTGGTGCTGTTCTGATGCTTTGATGGGGCTGCGCTGGTGCAGGATTGGTGTTTTGCCGGTGGTGGTGCACTGATGTGGAGGTGGTGCTGAGCTCAAGCGGAAGTGGTGCAGTGGTGGTGTTGAGTGATGCTGAGGCGATTCTTCGCTGCTGCTGAGGTGGTGCTGAGTGATGCTGCGGTGGCACTGAGTAAATCTGTGCTGGTGCTGCGCTAATGAGGAGGTGGTGGTGCTGCACTGATTCCAAGGTAGTGCTGCACTGGTGCTGTGCTGGTACTGCACTGGCGCTGTAGTGGTGCTGCGCTGGTGCTGAGGTCATGCTGAGTTAAACTGATGTAGTGCTATGGTGGTGGTGTGCTTGTGTAGAGGTGGTGCTGAGTGACGCTGAGGTGGTTCTTTGGTAATGCTGTATTAGTGCTCAGGTGGTGCAGAGTGATGCTGAGGTGGTGCTGTGATGGTGTTGAGTGATGTTGAAGAGATGCTGGTGCTGAGGTGGTGGTGCTGTACTGAAGCTTAGGTAGTGCTGTGTTGGTAGTCAGGTGCTGTGCTAGTGCTGAGGTAGTGGTGCGCTATCTATGGTGACTTGGTGCTAATGGGGGAAGGCGAACGTTAATAGCAGGAAGAGGGCAGGACAGGGCACTAACATGAGGTGCAGCGGGATACAGACATCGAACATAAGAAGGTCAAAAACAAGAAGGAGAAAGAGGGTGGAAGCGGGCATCAAGGTGAGCTTTTGTTTTGTCTTTAAATGTGAATTCAGGCTATTATTTAGTATTTAAATCCTGCTTCTTTATTCTGCTGCTTGTGATAACAGTCCAGTGCCAAAAATAACATGGACGGTATATCCAAACACGCACTGTCCTGTGTGTTTAAAAAAATATTATAATTGTTCACCGACAGTATTGGGAGAGATATAGCCATGCTGCTGCGGAATTGAAAAAGCGTATGGCGATAAAAGCTCACAAGGAAAGAGGGGGAAAGAGGGGGTCCATACTGGGACGACAGTGTCCTGCAATAAAGTACATGCAGTCTAAAACAACCTAGAGACCCTCTGTGTGTAACCATTCCCAGGGCAGGGGGCTGATAAACATTATACAAATAGCGGATTGATTGACGGTGCCCAACGAGTGCTAAAGAACGCTAACTAAACTACGAGGCATGTCTTGTACGAATACTTTAGCCAGGTTACCAATTACTGTGTATCACTAAAAACGCAGTACCATTGTCACTGTATTCTATGGCAATGCATGCTGCTACTTGTAGTCTTGCTTCTCATCAACGGATTGTATTCCACAAAAGCAACTGGAATTCAAATTACCATTAATTACATATTTAAATTCAGCAGGTGAAGATTTTAGTCTACAGCAATCTGGCTTACTGTTGCGACCTATTAAAAATGTACTAACATCCATGTTCATGGCACGATTAATTAAGCTTGGCGAATGCATACACTGACTATTCTGCCTTTTAATTTTGCAGTACCATAGCTATTTCTGGCTTGCGCGATCGTATGAGATCTCTAGTACATTGTCAATATTTTTTGCATTAACTTTGTAACACACAAACACAGTTACAAAGACATGGCAAAGTTTGCTGCTCCCTGTCCCCCCACTCCCTAAGCTACGGCAGCCACTTCAAACATTGCTTATGTTCAGAATATGGAAGCATTAAAAAAATATGATATGGCAGAGTACATGTTCTTTTTACAGAATGTGTGTTCCATGTCAGGGAGGGCGATCACCTCTCGTAACCAGGGATTCTGACAGTCTCACCTAGAGACACGCACCATCAGGGTCCTGGTCCCAAAACGGAAAATAATTTGATCTTTACATACCAGCCGCCGCAAAATGAGCACAATGGAACAATTAAAAACTGCTAGCATTAACAACTCATCTGATGGGAAAAAAACAACACAAGTAAAGGTTTATTTGGGTATTTTGATAACTTTGTTGGATAATTAATGTTAATATTTTATCTGACTATGGTCTCCTTGGTCTACTTATTGCTTTCTGCTAATGCTGTCCTGTACAGTACTCGCATGCAGCATTTGTAAAAGAGCAGTGTGGGGGAGGAGAAAACTGACACAGACAAAAGAAATACATACGGCCGCAATACTTAGAGATGAGGCTGAGGTGGCCGTCGCACTGATTATAATTAAAATGTTACCTGCGGGGTCAAGGTTGAATTGAGTTGCAACATTGTTATAAATGGAAGCACACGAACGTGCACAAACAGTTGTTTAAAACAATGAACCAAAGCAGACAGGACAAGCGCTAAAAGACAAGCGCAGCCCTGCGGCCAGCGCTTACCTTACGGGAGCGAGCGGTGGCGGGCGCAATAATTGCAAACAGATGACGCCGCTGCTCGCTCCTGCAAGGCAAACGCCGCACATGCACAAGGGCCCATTGGAAACAGGGCAGAACATGCACAAGTTTCCACAAAAGCCCGGAGCGATTTCAAGAGGTCACTCCAAAGCAGTGATTGCGCGCTGCTTAGGCAAGACCTAAACAGAACTTTACCTTTCCAATAACAGGCCAATAACAGGCCACAGGCATCCTATTTATTCTACATGTGAAAAGTAACTAAGAACAACATTTTGGGCCTAAATGTTGAACATTCCGTACCAATTTGCGCTAGGTGGGCAAACCCAGTAACATAATTCGCAAAGGAGTGGGGCAGACATGTTATTTGCAAAAGTGGAAATTTTATCAGTATGGTGACATCCCTGCACTATTTCATGGTAAGAAAGAGTGCAATTAGTTACTCGAGGGGCAGTGGCACTGAATGTTGGATTATGCTGCTTGATGTGGTGTGGTGTTTCTGTGTGCTGTTGTCAATGTGTGTGGAGAGATAGTTGCTGTTAGCAAGCATGAACTGACACCTTATCACAGTGTATTCCAGATTAAGGGAGTAATCTGCTCATGCAATGCTGTGAGAGGGTTTCTAGCATAAGGATGAAGTTGGTTGCCGGTGAGTCACAGTGAGCATGTGTTTTCGTATTAGCACATGGCATTGATGCAACATTATTGTCCTTTGTGGGAGAAAGAGGGAAGGTGTTGCATTGTTTAAGAGTTAATGCATAGTGGTCAAGGTCAGTATTTTTTAGAGTGGTATTTTGTTTGAGATGTGATGTGTAGCTTTTAAGATATGATTTTTAAATCATTTTGTAATGTGTTTTTCTGTAGTGAGTGCTTGGATGGTCTGTGAGTCTGAGGAAAAAAGTGCCTCATCTATTTGCTCTGTGTGTAAGGAAAGGCAATATTGTAGTGTCAGCCTCCCTGTGTTAATGGTGTTTGTGATGCTTTGGAATGGTGGCATACAGAATGTGATATTGCATGAAATGATGAGGAGAATGTGACCTTCTAGCTGGTGGTGGAGAAAGAAGCCCTCGTAAGAACTATATGTTTGATACTATACCTATGGGCCCTGCCATTTGATACAGAATAAACTGCCCCTAACATAGTTTCTTTGGACTCCCCCTAACTTCAACACTGAGTTACCAGATTAAGATCCACCCAACCAGTGCTTAATTTGAACTGGTAGTTTCTGGTGCTCAGCACCAGCACTTAATTGTCAGCACCGGTGCTATGATAGACTGCCACATGGTGGTACTGTTTGTTTTATTTAGAGACACGCACAACAACCATTGTTCATTAATTAAATATACACTATGAGTGACTAATACTTGCTGCCAAAGCCTTCTTTTAGCTTTTTGAGCCTGGAAGTGTCACACTTGTAGGAGTGTGATGGTTATTAGTTGTGTTGTTACCGTAACTGGCAGCACTGACAGTGGCACTGGGTGGTGCAAGCGGAAGCGGCCTCTTGACTAGGGCCCTGCCACTTATTTCTTTTTACAAATTAAGCACTGCACCCAAACTTGACTTCCTTTTTTAGTGCAGTCTTTAACGATTTATGTTTTATATTCTATTGTAGCATCAGTTTCAGGCCAAGAGTTGATGTGAAATCTTCTCCCCTTAGGAGCCAGGATGTTGTGATTCTTCTGAAGATGTGTAAGTGAAGATTATGATAGAACATCTTTACTGAACATCTCTACCCGCAAAGAAAAATAATATCATGGAAATTTCAACATCGATGCTACATAACTATACCATAAACTCAGTAGCTGCAGGCCAGTCAAACAGACTTGACAATATGACCAGCATAACTTCCCTTGCAGAGAAACAATTCTGTGTGACTTATTGCTTATAGTTATAAAATTCCTAATAAACAGATTATTGAACAAAGAATAAAGAGCTTGTGTTCAAAACATGTACGGCATTGGGCTCAGGTGACTTGAGGGAGCACAAACTGAAGGTAAACGAGATCTAGTGTCTTAACATGATGTAGTTTTAACCAATGAGTTGGCAGTACTTAACTCTGCCTATTTAGCGTAAAATGGGGCACTTACACCACTTGCCACTGAATTCAAGTTAGCCAGGCTGATGAGGGGTGTTATCCTGAAACCAGTCCCAGGATGCTTGTTTCCGGTCCAAGGAAGACCTGGCTTGGCAATTTGGACTGGACTGTTCCCATGAGGCACATGGTCAAGACTAATTTCCATATAGCTGGGTCTGAACTGGGGTGGCAAAGTGAGCTAAAGAACGATGATGGATTCAACCCATATCTGTGACTGGGGGTGAGTGTCTGAAAAGATTCAGCGTTCCGCCCATCATCTCCTTGTGTTTTCTTTGTTCGCCCAAAGTTGGCAGGGTACGCCCAGACGTGGGTTTCTTGCTCACTTTGCCACTGGATTCAAGCTAGCCTGGCTGATGAGGGGTGTTACCCCGAAATTGGTCCCAGGATGCTTGTTTCTGGTCCAGGGAAGACCTGGCTTGGCAGTTCGGGCTGTACTGTTCCTGGGTGTACTGGGGTGGAACAATGATGGATTCAACCCAGCTCTGTGACTGGATGGAGTGTCTGAAAAGTTTCAGCACTCCATCCATCATCTCCTTGTGTTTGCTAGGTTAAGGTTATGACAGAACGTCTTTACTGAACATCTCTAACCGCAAAGAAAAACAATATAATGGAAATTTAAACAGTGATGCTACGTAACTATATCATAAACTCAGGCCAGGCAAACAGACTTGACAATATGACCAGCATTACCTCCCTTGCAGAGAAACAATTCTGTGTTACTCATGGCTTATAGTTATAAAATTCCTAATAAACTGATTATTTAACAAAGAATAATGAGTTTGTGTTCAAACCATGTACGGCATCGGGCTCAGGTGACTTAAGGGTGCCCAAACTAACGCTAAACAAGGTCTGGCTGGTGTCTTAACATGATGTAGTTTTAACCAAGGGTTTGGAAGTACTTAAATCTGCCTCTTTAGGGTAAAATGGGGCTCCTGCACCAAAAGACAAGTAAGGAGATGCTACACTGACATTTCTCTTGCTATAACATAGACAATATAAATTGAACACTTATCCTTGCCAACCCCAAGGACTGGCTTCAGGATAAAGAAGGACCCCCAATGTGAAATCTTCTCCCCTTAGGTGCCAGGATGTTGTGAATCATCTGAAGATGTGTAAGTGAAGATTATGACAGAACATCTTTACTGAACATGTCTATCCACAAAGACAAACAATATCAAGGAAATTTCAACATTGATACTACATAACTATATCATAAACTCAGTAACTGCAAGCTAGGCAAATAGACATGACAATAATACCACCATAACTTGACAGCCGACACTTTAAGTAGAATCAACAAGAGCCACATTTACTCTTCTTTGCCGGCTGGAAGCAGAACTATTGTCCACAGACAATCCATTCAAGCTTAAGAACCAAGGATACTTGCAATTGAGCTGGGATGCAAAAAGACTCCCCCAAACTGGACCACGGAGAGAGTCTGGGTGGTGAAATACCAATGGGCGCAGTGACCAATCGCTTCTGTCCTACAGGGACCTGAAACCCAAGACCAATGAACAGGAAACAAGAGGAAAGAATCATTTAAGTCTACCTCCAATATCCAGTGCCCCAGCTGAATGGATTCCCTCAGACAGCAGAAACATTCCATCTCAAAATGACTATGCGGGACAAAGGCATTCTACAATCTTAGATTTATCAGCGATCTTGGTCCATTTCCTTACCAAAACATATATTGCTGACAAAAAAACTGCACCTGATCCTGCACCATCTCTAGCACTCTCCTGCACAACAGCTCCCAAAGCTCCACCTACACAAAACACTCTTTGTTTTGGAAAAACATTGGTCAAGTAGGGGCTAGCTGAACTGGGTAAGAGCAAAAGTCTATTCTGTGCCCTGAATTGTTTGCAAAATCCAGGAATCTGACATAACAAATAGCTAGTGTGAGAGAAAGAGGACAAGTCAACCACCGACTCTCTTAAGGACAAAGGGCCTCATTTATGAGGCCGTGTGTCACTTTTACGCCGCCGGTGCGTCACTTTTAGTGACGCACGGGTGGCGTAAAAAATGCGCCTTGTTGCACCATATTTACAAAGTGACGCATCTAGGTAGATGCGTCACTTTGTAAACCCCTGTGCCACATTATACCTGCGCCAGGTATAATGTATGCAAGGGGGGCGTATAGACGCAATGAAGGGTCGTAGAAGTGACGCAGCGAAATCTGAGATTTCACTGCGTCACTTTTAGGACGCCGTTGCGTCAAAATCTTGTGCCTGCCTCACAGCAGGCGTAAGACTGACGCAGGCCCTTTCACATGGGGCTTGCCCCATGTGAAAAGATGCATTGCAGGTGTTGCGTCACTTTTGTGACACACTCCAGCAATGCGTCACTTGTGCACTTACAGATACGTCAGAAATACTGACGTATCTGTAACTCCTTGCAACATGATGCGTCATACATTAAATATGATGCATCAGGAATGTCGCAAGGAGTGTGCACTGAGAAGTGACGCATCGCGGCTTTCACGTAGGGATGCAGCATTTCCCATAAATGAGGCCCAAAATACTTAATTGTATTTTTTTTAATTTTAAATATTTTTATTTATCATTGCGGGAGAAACATACATGAAAAAAGGTAACATAGAAAATTCATACAATGTTAATATCATACACAGTAATTAGTTATTACAGAGGGACACATATAAAGCAATTCATTACTTCATAATTCAAAAAGAAAATGGTGATTGTAGCCCGCATAGCCCAAACAGCAATATCACATAAAAGATCTCCAAATTTTCTCTCTTTTCCTTAGAGATTGTTGTCCCCTTAATTTTGTTAGTGAAAGTTCCATCATCTGTATCTTCTTAATTAAAGCCCACCTTTCCGATATATGGGAGGATTAGGAGAGATCCATGCTCTGGCTATGACCAGTCGCGCACAAGCGATTAAGATGGTAATGAGATCTTTGAATGTGCTATTTATATCCTGCAAGTCAAGTAAGATCAGCTGTGCAGTGAATTTCGGGCTGGTTATTTGTTTATGGGAAAGTATGTCTTCTATTTTTTTCCAAAACTCACCCAGAGAGGGACATGAGAACAACATATGAACTAGGTCAGCGGCATGTAAATCGCATTTAGGACTATTCATACGTTTGCTAACATCATTGTTGCCTGCCCAGCTAAATATTCTTTGTGGGGTATAGTAGAGTTGGCATATGGTTCTATAATGTTGTAATCTTAGGCTAGAGGAATGAACCACATGATTGATTTGGTGTAGAGATCCCGAAATTTGATTTGGTATTATATTTATACCCATCCTATTAGTCCATTTAATAGCAAGTTTGCCACATTCGTCCATTTTTAAATTATTTAGACATGCGTACCCCTCACTAATAATTGATTTCGTTTTGTCAGCGTATAAACAGTTTAAAATCTCTGATTGGGCAACTTCTTTAATTTTCATTTTCCACACTAGAAAGTCCCTCATTTGTATGTATTTAAAGTACATACCATCGTCCAGTTTATATGTAGTTTTTAGTGAAGTAAAATCTAAGAGTCCCTCGTGTCTAAAAAGGTCTCCTAATTTACAAACGCCACATCTAGCCCAGGAAATCCCTGCCCCGTCTGAGAAAATTCCAGGGAGACCTGGGTTATCCCATAGAGGTAAGTCTGAGTGAAAGAAGGAGAATTTCCCATAATTCATAATGGTGTTCCAGATGGCGATAACTTCTCTAGCAGTCTTAAATTTAACACGCTTGAAGAAATTAGGATCATGGACCCTCAATAGAAAATAACTGCTATCTGAGCCTAGCATAAATTGATTAAAAAAAATTGAGGTAGTTTAACGGTAAGCAAACTTTGAAGACGAGAGAAAAAAGTAGCAAGAAAATATAATTTAAAATCAGGGAACTTCAATCCACCTTTCTCAGTGGATAGTTTCAGTGATTGGATTGATCTACGGGCTTTCTTATAGCCCCATATATAGCTGCTGCATAACCCATCAAGTCTTTTAAAAAACTACTACTCCTGCCCGGAGCTCGTGCCGCCGTTCTTTTCGGGGAGGAGCCTGACACCGACGCGGAAGTAACAGCCGCATACACAGCTTAACATGCATCTCGACCTGCCCCGTGTTTGCCCTCCTCACAGTGAGGTGGTACCCGCTCACAATGCTCGGGCTGCATTGGTGGATCCTGGGCTTGGTGGGTGCAGGGCAACAGCAGTGACTGTGCAGTGGTGCGGACATCCGGAACGCTCCCACGCAAGCAGAGATGTTAAATTAACTATAGCACAGAGGCTGTTGCTGGCTAAAGTGTAATCTGTAAACAAAGACAATGAGTTTACCCACGCCAGTGTCTGTGCTGTGCCTGAAACGGTTATAGGATTCACAATAGACAGTGCACTTTTAAATGTTGGACTGCGACTCACTGATTATACTGAAACAACAAGCTTGCGCAGGAGGAAGCGCGCCAGCAGGGGGGAGGAGGGGGGCCTGCACTTGCGGGAGTGGTAATTGCTGCCAGATGGCGGCGCGCGCTTCCACAAGTAGATTGCCTCACGTGCACGCATTGCCATTGATGGCAATGGAACGCGTGCACGTTTTTTGGCTAAAAAGCCAAAGCGATCGGAAAAGGTCTTTTTGCCTATGTAGCGCATGCACGCTGTGTCGGCAAGACCTATAAATGGGGTTAAAGGAGATCTAAAGCTGGGTTAAGACAGGATGAGGAGGTAAAACAATGGTGTCACAGACAGTATGCTGGATCAGCTGATCAAGCTGTTCGATCAACTGGTGCCCGAGCTCAGTGCATGAACTGGCAGCAGCAGTGTGGGCTGGCCCAGGGACTTGCTCAATGGGGTTGCGCTGTAGCCTCCATTAAGTATGCTTCTGGGCGGTGGGAAGGGGACTGGGTAGGGTCAGCGGGAGGCAGGATGTGGGTGGAGAGCAGCACAGAAGGCGGGAACCGTGAATTAGGGGGAAAAGCGGTTTTAGGCAGAAAATACAGGGTTAACTGAGAAAAGGTTGAATGAGGAGAAACAAAGTCAGGGAGAAAAATGAGGAAAAATCTGAGTTTAACTAAGGAAAAACAAGGTTAAAGGAGAAACGAAATTAAAGCGAGTACAAAGGAATAAAAAATAGGTTAAAGGAGGAAGCGCAGTTGGATGGAAGAAATGTGGTTAGAAGAGGAAGAACGAGATTAAACAAGAACAAACCAGGTTAAAGGAAGAAGCGCATTTAGAGGAAAGATACAAGAATAAAGGTGGTAAAAGGAAAAACGGGCTAAATGAAGATAAAAGTGAGGTTAAAACAAGATGAGGAGGCAAAACAATGGTGTCACTGACAGTATGCAGTTAAAGTAAAGAAATTAAGTTACAGGAGGAAAAAGGAAAAATTTGGTTAAATGAGGGAAAAAGCGAGGTTAAGACGAGAGGAGGAGGCAAAGCAATGGTGTCACAGACAGTGCATTACAGTGAAACAGCTGATCAGTCTAGTCAATCAGCAGGTGCCTGAGCTCAGTGCTTCATCTGGCAGCAGCAGGGAAGGCTGGCCGGGGACCTGCTCAATGGGATTGCGCTGCGGCCTCTATTAAGTAGGTTCCTGTGAGGGGGCGCTGGGAAGGTCAGCGGAAGGCAGGAAGTGTGTGGAAAGCAGCACAGAAAGTGGGAAATGCGAATAAGGGGGAAAAGCGATTTTAGGCAAAAAAAACGGGGCTACAGGAAACAAGCATTTGCAATGCAATTGGTCTCGCATTTGTGAAAGTTTGAGCTCTTAGAGTTGAAAATGACAATGTATTTTACTTTTGTTTTTAAGTATGCAGTGGAATGATATTTGTATAGCGCTATTGCCATTCGTATGACGCCGCCACACTGGACAACCAGAAAATGGAAAATAGGTTATAAGACTTTTTTGCAGGAAATGCTTCCTTGTGTCCAAAAGAACTGGAGGGTGCATTTGTACTTAAATATTGCTACAAATGTCAGCTTTTTATTGCCCATAGTTTTGCATAATTCTTCCTAAATGTTGCATTATTCTGTAAAAGGAAAGTGCACACATTTCACATACTCCTAGAATTGAATCCACTATCTGAGAAACTAGTCAGTTATGTGGGCCAGAAACCTGTCCAAGATTAGTGCTGCCATCATTGATCTGGCACTCCTGTGAAGGTCTGTACACCCTTGGATATTGTACTGGCAGTGCATCACCGCTAGCCCTATTAGATAGACCATCTCACTATACACTAATTTAGATTGGTGAACAATAAATCCTACACAAATAAACTTCTTGTGAAATGTTGAAGAGTCCTGGAAAGGTGTTTAAGGAAATCAGACCTTCCCATTGACTTCACAACATGCTCGATTTAGGATTAGAACAGAATCCCATTCCAAAATGTCCTTAATAGACAGACTTCAACACACAAGGACTATTCAAGAGACCACTAACAGCACCCTTCATCCCAGGTTCATCTACTGGCGCCATTTCTTGTGATTGTGCACCAAATGCATGCTTTCTCTGGGACAAAACAGACAGGCTTGGGCCTGAGAACTCACACCTGTGACAGGTCGATCCAACTTCATTAAAGTCCAATTACCTCTCGAATTGAATCCTGCAATGACAAAGCCACTAAACTTTAAAGTCACTATTTCCAGTGTGCTAATTTTTCACTAGAGTGCATACCGGCTTTGTGTGAGTCAGAGCAACATTTGCTTGCCTCAGCTGTACTTACACGGAGAGTGTGTTGAGGAATGACTGTACTGCTGCATTCTACAGGTACAGCTGATTTATTCTGCACGTCGTTACAGCATATCCGTTTTTGCATATTTATATGTATAAAAACGAAAGTATGTCTGTTTGTCCTTTATGCATTACTACACCATTCATCCGATCGGCATGAAACTTTGGGAAGTTAGTGAGTACACTCCCGCAAAGGTTTCTGGCAAAAAAAAAAAACAATTGCTAAAAGTTGTTGAGTACACTCCCGTGAAGGTTTCTGGCAAAAAACAACATTGTTAAATATCGGCCCCCCGGCCCCCCAGGGCCCTTATAATCTTTCCAATACTGAATGTTTACAGTTTCCGGTGCGACTCGCTTTTGCAATGACCATCAACAAAGCACAAGGACAATCGCTGCATGTGTGTGGACTAGATTTGGAGAATCCATTCTTCTCACATGGACAACTGTATGTGGCCAGCTCACGCGTCAGAAAACCTTCTGATTAATCTTTCGAATATGAAGTAGACAGCGAATTTGCAAGCATCGTCGACAGTTATGACCCACAAAAGGAAATCGATTGGTCAATCTACATCAGAAGCACGAACGAAAAAGGCATTACAAGCTTCAGAAACAGACGAGCAACGGGAAGCAAGATTAGAAGCTGTTAGAATACAAACTGCTCAAGCCCGTAATTCTCAAACGAACGAGCAACGAGAATCAAGATTGGAAACAGATCGATTACGCACTGCTCAAGCCCGCTCGAATGAAACAAGAGAGCAACGAGAATCAAGATTGGAAAACTATCAATTACGCACTGCTCAAGCCCGCTCAAATGAAACAGGAGAGCAACCAGAATTAAGATTGGAAGCCAGTCGAGGACGCACTGCTCAAGCCACACTTAGAAATGTTTTCAAAAATAAAATGAATAAGTTTCAATAACATTGACACAATGTAAATTTAATGTTATCATAACGAGTTTCCTTGAATTTCCTTTCTTCTGAGATCGCAGCAACGCGCGACGGGTAAGCTAGTTGGGCTATAAAAGTCCAGTGGAATACAGAAAACAGAAATTTCTTCTTCTTGAGTGAAATCAATAAACATCAACAGTCTGCTCTAATAATAACCGCTAACAACTATATGTTCTCTTTAGCAGTTCAGGAAATATCCAAAAACAGACAGGACTGAAAACTGGGTCTCCTGCAAAAAGGGGTAACTTGTGAACTGACATCGTGAGAAAAGCCACCTGCACTTGATGTGAGGTTGAAAGGAGACTTCTGGCCTTGGCTACTAATGCATCGCCCATGTACTTTTAAATAACATACTAGCTTGACCTCTGGGGGCACCTGCTGTTATGGATGCAGTGCCCCTGCGGCTGCGCCCTTGTATAGTGGTATAATATCAAACTGCAAGGTCCCACTGCAAAACAATGACGAGGGGGCCTTAAAACCCTCACCACCACCAAAAAAAATAACTGCCTAACAATATGTGTGCCATGCTACCTCTCCAAAAAAGCCTTACTTTAATTGGCTGTAGAGTTCCTGTCTGCTTTCAGTGTCCCATGCCAGGGAGGGCCCTCTGCACCACAGAGGTGTGCGTTATGCCCCTGTAGGAAGGGCACGGCTGTTGTTGACAGACCGCTCCTTCCTTGCAGTTCATCTGTTGGCCTTCGGACAGCGAGTGACGTACGACGTGAAGTGGAAAGGTTGGCAGACATAGCACAGGTACTGAGGGGAGCCGAGCCATGGACACGCGCAGGAAGCGCAAAGGGACCGGGAGCGTGACTTCTGTCTGCAGTGTTTGCTAACAGAGGCGAGAGATTCATTACCCCCTTTTCTGAATCGTTTTTGGCCACTATAGGTGTGGCAGGGTATACTCAGACATGAGTCCCTTACTCACTGCTCCATCAGGATTCAAGCAAGCCGGGCCGACGATGGCTGAAATGCCAGAAACCGGTCCCCGGAAGCTTGTCTCCTTTCTGGTGAAGAATTGGCTTGGTAGTTTGGTCTGCCCTGTTCCCATGATGCACTGGGCCAAGGACAGACTGATTTGCATATAGCCAGGTTCTGAGCTGGGATGGGGCAGTGAGTTAAATAACGGTGATGGATCAAGCCCTGATCTTTGGACTGGGTAAGAGTGGTCTGCTTAATTCAGACACTCTGTTCATCACCACCCCCTTTTCTGAATCGTTTTTGGCCACTATAGGTGTGGCAGGGTATACTCAGACATGAGTCCCTTACTCACTGCTCCATCAGGATTCAAGCAAGCCGGGCCGACGACGGCTGAAATGCCAGAAACCGGTCCCCGGAAGCTTGTCTCCTTTCTGGTGAAGAATTGGCTTGGTAGTTTGGTCTGCCCTGTTCCCATGATGCATTGGGCCAGGGACAGACTGATTTGCATATAGCCAGGTTCTGAGCTGGGATGGGGCAGTGAGTTAAATAACGGTGATGGATCAAGCCCTGATCTTTGGACTGGGTAAGAGTGGTCTGCTTAATTCAGACACTCTGTTCATCACCACCCCCTTTTCTGAATCGTTTTTGGCCACTATAGGTGTGGCAGGGTATACTCAGACATGAGTCCCTTACTCACTGCTCCATCAGGATTCAAGCAAGCCGGCCCGACGACGGCTGAAATGCCAGAAACCGGTCCCCGGAAGCTTGTCTCCTTTCTGGTGAAGAATTGGTTTGGCAGTTTGGTCTGCCCTGTTCCCATGATGCACTGGGCCAGGGACAGACTGATTTACATATAGCCAGGTTCTGAGCTGGGATGGGGCAGTGAGTTAAATAACGGTGATGGATCAAGCCCTGATCTTTGGACTGGGTAAGAGTGGTCTGCTTAATTCAGACACTCTGTTCATCACCACCCCCTTTTCTGAATCGCTTTTGAAAGCAGGCATCTCCCAGCGGAGCAAGCGTGGCTTCAGGGTGCAGGCACTTCATAAACTGCACTTCTTTCATACCTTTTCTACTCTCTTTGCACAGCAAGAAGGACTAGGAGCTAATCGGAGATGAAAATAAAAAGCCAAGGGCTAGTTTAAATGATGATCAACTGTGTTTAGCACAAGCCTTCTGTTTCCTGTCTCCACTTTACACGCGCTCACGGCACGCAGTGCTGCCGACACTCAAGGTACAGCTGAGAAGCGGCCAGCAAGAAACGCAGACTCCGCTGGTAAGATTTTTTTTACTACATTGCATTAAATGTACAGATCTAAGACGAAACCAAGATTTTGTTCCTTTGAGAGGTTGGGCAGGGCGCTCCTCCACAATAATTAGAATCAGATGGCCCCCTAAAGATAAGAATTTGCTTCACGACAGCCGTAAAGCTAACGACCCAGTTCGGATGGGCAGTCCAAAAGGGAGAAAGGTCAGTGACCAAAAAGCATCCTTTTCAATGGGAAGCTGAAACGCTGACGCGACCCATTGAAAAGGATGGGCGGGGCTTGAAGTCCCCTTCCGAAATCTCCTCTCTCACAATATGCCTCACCGAGCGGGTAGCGCATGCACGCTGCAATGCCAGGCAAGACCTAAAAATTAGGAAAAACAAGATTGAATGTGGAGAAACGATGTTAAGGAGAAAAATTTGGAAAAATCAGGGCTTAACTGAGGAAAAACGAGGTTAAAGGAGAAAAAAGGAGCGAGGTTAAAGGGGGTAAATTATGTTAAAGGAGGAAGTGGAGTTATAGTGAAGAAACGAGGTAAGAAGAGGAAAAAAGAAAAAGCGGGTTAAATGAAGATAAAAGCGAGCTCAAGCAAGATGAGGAGGCAAAACGGTGGTGTCACAGACAGTTTGCAGTTAAAGCAAAGAAACGAGGTTACAGCAGGAAAAGAAAAAAGCATTTGCAATGCAATAGTTCTCGCATTTAGGAGAGTTTAAGCTATTATCATTTACAATGGCAATAGCTCAAACTCTTGTAAATGCGAGACCTATTTCACTTCAAAGAAGCGGCCTCCATTGTCCGGGGCTGCTTGAAAGTGAAAATGGGCATGGCGAGGAAAGCATGTCGTGCCTGCAGTAGGAGAAACTCATTAAAGAAAATAGAGTTTACAGACTAAATAAGACACACCGTGTCGCGAGACAAGTAAAAGGGCCAGTCGCCATGGAAGGTTACAAATGCCGACAAGGCGGTACCAAGGAGGCACTAATAAGCCTACTAACGACTCGGAAGCAAGCGTTTACAAAGGGCAATGACAAAAGCCTATTAAAAATATGGGCGGAGAGTGGGCGGGGCTTCAAAACCATACTCCAATACTGTGTGCCTCGCAGCAGTGCATGCGCTCCCCAGGGGTTCAATGAGGACAAAAGTGAAGTAGAAGCAATGAGCTATCAAGCCAACAAAATGGACATTAAAATTAGTCTTTTGAGCACCCTGGCTGTCTAGGTTTCGGTCATCAACAAGATAATCGCCTATCCAGACTGTCTGATAAGATGCTTACAGACAGAGGATTCTGGCATCAGGCCAACTCAGGTGCTCGCCAGTTTTGAATAAACTTGTGACTTGGTGGATGAGCTGATCAGGCTGTTCAATCACTTGGTGCCCAAGCCCAATGCTCGAGCTGGCAGCAGCAGACCCAGGGACCTATTCAATGCGAGTCGCGCTGCAGCCTCTATGAAGTAGCTTCCTGGATGTGGTGCTGGGCAGGTCAGCAGCAGGAGGGAAGTGGGTGGAGAGCGGTGCAAGAGGCGGAAACCACTAACAAGGGGAAAAAAAGCGGTTTAGGCAGAAAAAACTGAGTGAAAGGAGAAAATTAGGAAAAAGCAAGGATTAAATGAGGAAAAACGAGGTTGAAGGAGAAAAAAGCAAGGTTAAAGAGGGAAAAAACGAGGTTAAAGGAGGAAGTGCAGTTTGAGGGAAGAAACAAGGTTAAAGGAGCAAAAATGAAAAATGAAGATAAAAGTGAGGTTAAGATGAGATAAGGAGGCAAAACAATAGGTCTCACAGACACTGGTCAGTTAAAGGGAATAAACGAGATTACAGCAGGAAAAAGGAAAACCAAGATTAAATAAAGACAAAGGCGAGGTTAAGACAAGATGAGGCGGCAACAAAAACGGTGTCACAGACAGTACGGTACGGTGGATCAGCTGATCACACCTTGCCAACTACACGCTTGAGGCAGCAAAAAGATCTCCAATACTTAAGCACTCAAGACTGGAAGAACATGGTGACGGTATGCGCTAATCATAATTCTGGCAATGCCCCTTCACATAGCAAAGCTAACACTACAGGAAACAGCATTCAGAGGCGCCCAACACATGGAATTCGGCCATGCTGGCTCAAAACTCTTCAATGATCGGTGGAAGCAATGAACTATCAAGCCAGCATAATGGACGTTCAAATTAGTCTTTTGAACACCCTGGCTGTCCACGTTTTGGGAATCGACAAGAAAATAGCCGATCTGAACTGTCTGATAAGACGCCACAGACAAAGGCTTCTGGAATCAGGCCAACTTGAAGCTGCTCACCAGTTATGAATAAACGTGTGACTCTTCCAGAGACCTTAAATTAGCGTACTACTAAACTAAAGGAAGTCATGCCACAAAAGACATTGAACAGCAATTCGATGGATACTCATCCCATTACCACTGGGCCTCTAGTTATGTTAAGGGAGCTAATGACTGACAAAAGCATTGTAGAAATTGGCCAGGGTAAGAATCAACAGCAATACACATCACAGCAACTAACACAACAAAAGTGAGCAATATGCTTGGAATCATCTACGTCTGAGAAGCCAGAAACAACTGTGGTTAGCCCAAAATGGGACCTTTCGATTGTAGTAGCAAAAAGAAGCAAGAAAAGAAATGCATGCAATAAAACCGACGTGAACACCAACTGGATAGCTGAATGGCCAATTTTTAATATGTCAAGAAATGCCCTCCCCTGGCTTCCAGAGTCGGAATCTGACACAGAAACCACGCTGGGCATTCGGTTATTGTCCTAGGTGAGCCACGATTATCAGTAAAGAGTGCAAAGCACAGTACCCGGATATTGGGGTGGGGCATAGTCAGATTTAATAATGCAGCCAGCTCCCTTGGTCAACGAAAAATCCTCTCCCAAACTCATGTTGACACTTCCCCTGACAGGGCTAAGAGAAAATCTCATGTCAACACAGTAACAAGAGGAACAAGGTGTGAGAACATACTTGGACTAAAGGATCTACTAAAATCAACTAAATATCAAGACACACAACCAAGAACAAAACTAGTCATTACAAATCAGGAACCTCGAAGGAAACAAATCCGCGCTCTCTTCCTATTCAGAAAATCCAACTTCCTCGGAGGCCGACATGGAAACAAAACCGACTAACGGAGGGAGTAGCATTCACACATCCAAGTGGCTTTTTGATGTTTTGAACTGAGGCAATATTTTGAAACTTACTCAGTTGATTCCAACTCTGTCTGAAATCACAATTAAGGACATAGCTTCGATTGAGTTCCTTGATCCTAGTTCAGAGTACTGAAATGAAACCACCAAAGTTACCTAGAACTCTACTGACCTGGTTTACAAAGTATAAAATGAGGCGGATATTTTGAAGACATGGGGCATATCGTTAACTTTCCACAAAGATATTGGTTACCTACACCCACTTCCTCCTAGGGTAGTTTACGAGTCACTCGGTCAGACAATGAGAGTCTATTCAGTCTTGAGGAAAGTTCCGAGTACGTTCCCAAGTAATACAAACAGAATGGCCAGAAAGGGAGGTCTTATTCCCCATTTCCCAGTGCATTTTATCAAGGGGAGGGGGCATGGGCCCTCATACCCAAGCCAATGATGGCCCCTGGGACCTCATACCCTTTGGCCAGGCATATTTGTAAAAGGGGAGGGAGACTCAAGGCCCCACTCCCCATGCCTCTATGAGGCCCACGGAGACCCAATTCCTGGGGCTAATTTAATTGTATGTGGAGGGGCCATGCAACCCTGCTCCCTAAGCCTGCAGGAGTCCTTGGGGACCCCGTCCACCAGGTCCATTACCAAATTAGGCGAGGAGGTATGCATCCTCCTGCCCTGTGCCAAGGGTCGGCCCATGGACCCTATCCCCAAGGGCCAGATCTAAACAGAGTCCCGAGAACCCATACCCCGGGACAATGCTGTTTTCTGCCTGAGAGAGTCCAGGCATAATTTGGTGCTTCTATCTTGTCCATTGCTTAAGGCATTCAAATTAGGTTTTCCGAAACAGCTTATAAGTTATTTCTTTAAATTTCAACCTGGTGATGAAAACACAAATAGGTATTTTTGGGAAGACAGTATTTGGCAGTTAGATCATGACCTGGAAATTATCAGTTCAGAATTGGGAAACATTTAGGGCCCGGTTCTGATGCGTGTTGGATAGCTTCCCGACCGAATCGGTTAGGAGATGGTTTCCGACCCACTCAGATCGGGAGAGTCCGACCAACGGAGTATGATGCGTCTGGATGCTTCTCCATACGATTTGGTTGGACTCCCATTGACTTCAATGGGAGCATATGTTCCTAACCGCATCATAGTTGGGCCCTCGGTTGGGAAGACACGTTCCTGATCTGATTTGGAAGGAGCAAATGCCGTTAGGAGGCCTTCCTTACTGCATCAGAATCAGGCCCTATGTAGTTTGGGACCTAGTTTGCATGCAAAGATTATATGTAGTTGAGTCTTCTTGCTTTGTGTCTGGGGCTGGTCTCATACTGGGGTAAATAGGATGCCCATCTTAGAGAACAGCTCCTGGGACTCTTTGTCATTATGGCTGTCAGTCCAAAGTCTATATTCTGTCTAAATGAAGTTCTTTGACCAAAAGGGCATAAGGTAGTTTACAATGTGGAGTATATATTGCAGCAACTGTGTGTCATACCCGATGTATTTGTATGTTACCACTCACAAAGTATTGCAGATATCTACTATGCATCTCACATTGAGGTCTCTCTTTTGGAAAATGATATTTACTTAACATAATTTTTGCTTCTTTTTTCCCAGAACTTACAAGGAGTTGTAAGAATGAAACCTAATGGTGGAGCACAATGAGATTTTACACCCTATTTACATGGATACAATTGGTCAACAATATTTCTTCCCACAAGAAAGTGAAGTGCATCCTTACCACTTGCAATCTAGGTTTGCACAGTGTGCACAATGCCCCTCTCACATCTGCACAGCAGAAGATGCGCGGATACCGTATGTGGACTTCTACAGAGCATTCTGCTTCCCTTATGGTCCAGCAGTTCTCCCTCCAAAGCACATCACATTTTTTGAAGTGAAGACTGTTTTTGGCTCCTTAATTCAAAAGGGATATGCTTCGAATTGTGCTTTATCTGACCTTCACCCAGAATCTGTACTCTTTGATGTCGACGGCTACCTAGATTTGGTGATTCCCTACTATGACAATATTGGCTACATCACCCTTTACGCCAACTACACTCCCTGTAATGAGTTCAGCCATTACTGCATAAGTAAAATGTATGATTTTGTAAATAGACATCCAAACCTGAGGCTGGATATCTACTTCTCCCAGCTTTATCACACTGAGGATGACTTCGCTACAGCGGTGTGGAACCGCGAGGCTTTGAGGAGCCTTGCCAGTCTGTGGCCCCAGGTGACTATAAATCCACTGAGTGGTAGAGTGTGGCATGTCCTTCTAAGGAGGTTTGTAACAGGCCTTCCAGAGTCAACATTATCTCAGCCAGTATTGCCTGCGAGAGCCTCGGCCGACAGATACAACGCCCAGCAGATACACTCAATCACAGGCGTCCCGCCATATTTCGATGAAGCGTCGGCTCTGGTGAGTCCTCAGACCAGGGGCCCAAAACACCAACTGGATCATGAGAGACTTTTCCAAAAAGCCCAACAAATTGTGAGGAGAGGAATGCCGCTAATGCAGGTGCCACAGCAAGTGTTGCCTTCCTTTGCCACAGCAATGCCTCTTGGCAGGCAACAGAATCCCTACCTGAGCTCAGAACCCAAGTATGTTGTAAGGCATGTAAAGATGCCTCAGGCCATGAAAGAAAAGACGCATTGACTTTGAAGATATTTTCAGCTTTAAAAGGAGGTGCCATTTTTTTAAATGGAATAAGTTAATATTTGCATGTACAAGGGGGTTCATACACAAACCACAACTGCGATACGTCAGTCAACCTAGGCCCTGACAACCTTAGAACGTTTAGAGTTGCATTGCTTGATTGAAGGAGAAAATAAGGTGCCTTCCTGCAAATAATGAATTGGCGTCTTTACCAATTCTATATTGTAACCCAAAAGGGCAACATTATGACAAGGAAAAAGTGGCCAAAAGCAATCCACCGGAAGGTATTAACAAAAGGGTTCTTCCAACACCTCTACCAATAACCCTCACAGCTTCAGAAATAAAATTTCAGTGATGAACTCCCACTATCCAGTTTCAGGCACTTTAAACATACAGATCTCCAGTATTTTTTATGGTTGTTATGACTAATAGTATTATCTGACTTATAATCCTTATTACTTAATAATAATGCTACAAGGGAGATAATTTGACATCT